>NC_081418.1:93930593-94296843 GCF_949786415.1 Peromyscus eremicus
TGTTTTGTCTTTTCAATTTCAGTTATATGTATGGGTGTTGTGCCTGCTTATATGTTTGTACTGTGTGTCATTAATAATCTGTGGAGGTCAGAAGGGGACATCAAGTCTCTTGGAACTGGAGTTACAGATGGTTGTAAGCTGTCATGTGGGTTATGGGAATCAAACCTGCGCCCTCTGGAAGAGCAGCTAGTGCTGGTACCCGCTGAGCCTTCTGTCCAGCCCCTGAAGAGTGATCTTTTTAATGCCATGTTACCTTTGACACAGCAAAGAGAAATCTCAGTTCGTTTGCTCATGTGTTTTAAACCTGCCATGTGTCTTGACAGATAGCAGCTTGTCTACCAGAAAAATGGTTTGAGAACTCTGCCATGAGGACATCAATTCCCCAGCTAGAAAACTTCATCCAGTTTTTATTGCAGTCTGCACATAAATTATCCACAAGTGAATTCAGGTAATGCTCATTTAATTTCTCACCTCCAAAGCATAGCTCAAGGATTTTGAATGCTTTCAGCAGTTTTAAGGAAGAATTGTACTTTTACTATAATTTTTAAAATCCGGGTCTGGGGATGTAACTAGTCTGGCAGAGTATCTGCCTAGCAGCACAAGGCCCTGGGTTCCATCCAGGCATTGTGGCACATGCCTAGAATCCTCCTGTAGTGCTGAGGATGTCTTGGTGTGACTACTCCACCCAGCTGGCAGCACAGCCCTGTCGAGACCCTGACGACAGGCTTGTTCTGTGTTCTGCTCTTTCTTGCCATTCGCGTTCAAATCTTCCAGGATACTCTGTATTTGGACCTGCAGTTATAATCATGAGGTGTGGGAAACTGGGGTCAGTCTATGAAATACATCATTGGGCTGTTTCATGTCTGTGCCAGTACTATAGTATGCTTATGCAAATAGATACAATACAGGCTGCTGCTAGGCTGTACTGTACATGTGTAGCAAATGCAAAAATGAATAATGTAGTCAGCGTCCAGGATTGTGTAATGTGCAGTTGTATGTGCTGTGCTTTTATGGAACGATCAGCACATTTGTTCACGCCAGCAGCACCACAGCATGTAGTGTGTTTCAGTGTGGCATGAGAGCTAGTGTCACTGTGCCTTAGGGATGGACCAGCACTTAACCCAGTGATGTAAAGGGGACCTCGTCTCTGTATTCTCTGTGGCTTTAGATACTGACTTAGGTGGAACTTCTGGTTCCGGTACTGATGTAGGTCCTGAGTCACCACTGTGCCTCCCTTCACATGTGTTACAGAACTTTCTTTTTAGTGTATCTCTTTCATTCATTCATTCAATTTCATCTTACGTTTTGTCCTAAGGATCAAACTTCGGGCCCACTGCATGCTGAAGACTTCCTACCGCTCAGACACCTCTAGCCTGGGCTGCACTAAGGGGAAGTAAATGCTTTTTTGGTTTTGTTTTTCAGGAATGAAGTCAATGAAATAATTCTTATCCTGGTGAAGGTAAAAGCTTTGAATCAAGCTGAATCCCTCATAGAAAAGTATCACCTGGAGCTCTCCACGCACCCAATTACAGGTGTTTGAGTGCACTATGGGAGGTGTTGAGTCATTGATAAAGTACTCAGTTCCTTGCTTGTACACAGCCGGTGCCCCCTCACTTCCTCTGTGCCCACCCTTGGTGTCCTGAAAGGCTGTCCTTCCTGTCGCTGTGTGACTGAGGATGTTACAGCACAACAGTCATCACTCTGTCTCAGTCTGAGAAGGAATTGAAGAAATCCCATACACAGAAGCAGGTCCAGAGTCAAGCCCATCTTCAGCTTCGGCATTCTTAAAATTTCTACTGTTGACAAATCAGCTAATGTGGAAATCTTGAGTGAATTGCTTAATTATGAAATGGTTAACTCATTTTTATAACAAATTGTCCTTCCAAAGTCTGCACTGGTTGATTATGTGAAATCAGTGAAAGAGAGTGCCAGTGAGTCTCCAGATTTGTAATTCATTGTGAATTTGTTAAGAAATCTTTTAAAAAATGATTTATTTTTCTATGTGTGATCCACACAACTTCCATGCAGAGACCAGCAAAAGCCAGAGGGCATCAAATCCCTTAGAACCAGAGTTCCAAGAGGTTGTGGGCCACCTGATGTAGATGCTGGGAACCAAACCCATGTCCTCAGGAAGAGATCTTAGCCACTGATCATTCCTCCAGCCCCTGTTGAAGAATGAAGATGTATTGATTTGGGCCATTTGTAATTCTTTTTGAACCATCTTTTTCTAGAGGATTGTAATACTTTCATATTAAAAATAATAGTGATCTTTTGCCTGTCCTCTGGCAAATAGTTTATCAGAAAACTTGCCATTTTTCTTTTAATTTTGTGTAAGTTTTTTTCATAATGAAGTCATCGCTTGGTAGCAAGTCAGGTTTTTTTTTTTTTAATGTTGTGTATCATTCATAAGATTAAGAAGGCCACTGCTATTTTACATACAGGAAGTGTACAGTATTTGATTAAGGAAGTCTGAGGTAAGGTAGTTAAGAAATTAGGAATTTTTCTCAAAATGATTTTATTAGTGTTCTTAAGTCTGTTAAGCAACTCAATGATGACCCCATGTATATATTTTGCAATTGCCCAAAAGACAATTGGAAATGTTGGTTATTTTGTAATATTTGACTCTGTGGCCTATGTTTACATACTTGAAAGCCCTATTTTCAAGACTGCATGTAATGTGAACAGCTGACATGTTGTAATCGCTGTAGCAGTGAAAGCTTATGGTTCTCTAGGTGAGGATGCTAAGACTGTTACAGACTGTACAGACAGAATCCCACATAGAAAGCTCAAACACTGCTGAATCCTCAGAGAATTCATGTTAATGTTGTCATTTTAGACAGCTGCTCATTACAAAAGTATGTGTGTATGTGTACAGAATGTTTTTGTATATAAACGGCAGAGACTTTATTACAGATGAATTTTCTATTTTTTTACTGTTAAAGTGCATTTTTGGAAGCTGTTCTCTGGCTCTGGATTTTTTAGATAGACATGGATGGATATGCACTCATTAGTCTACCCTGAGCAGACACCGCTGTGATGCTAGCCCTACATCATTGGAGAGTGCTTGGTCCTGCCTCCTAGTCCTGTGAAATGGCTCACTGATGACACAGCACAGCAAACAGTCACCTGGTGACTCATCTCACAGACTCAGTGAGGCCATGTCAGAAAACTTTATTCTTCATCTGTGCTGGTTTCCTTTGCTTTATTCTTTTTGGAGACTGGGTTTCATTCTGAAGTGTAAGTGACATTGATCTTGGGAACCCTGCAAGCCCTAGGATTGCAGGCCTGTGTTACCACACCTGGCAAGAAAAACTTTAAAAGGGCCTAAATGTGGAGAGATTGACCATGTTCATGAATTAAAAACTAATTTAGGGTAGTTTTTATTCTCCTTACACTGACTCATAAATTTAATGTCAACATTCAGAGGTTCAGGAAATAATCATACAGGTGAACAACCTAGGGCCACGTTACTCAGTGGGGGATCCCCAGACCAGTATTGATAGAACTAATCTGAATGAACCTTAGTTCCATCTCACTTTTCTGCCCTCCCACTCACAACACCCAAACAGAGACAAGTCACAGATCTAACTGGAAAGTCTAGAACAGAGACTCAGGAAAATCAGAGGAGGAGACCTGTGCCTCAGAGGCAGAGACCAGAGAAGCTCAGCAGAGTTCGGTTCCCAGCACCTATACCATGCGGCTCACAGCCACCTGGAACTCCAGCTCCAGGGGGTCTGATACACAGTCACACATGTATACACTTAAAGAAGGAACAGGTACTGGGTATCTAAACTCCAAATAATGGTTCCAGGAAGACAAGGAGAGAAAATCGGCAACAAATGCCAAGTTTCCCAGAACATGAGTCACTGCATGAAAGGCTCACCCCAAAATGTGGATACAAATATACCTGCACCAAGGCACAACACTGACTGCATTACTGTGAAGACTAAAAGTACACACTTTCAAGTCATACACAGGGAGCAGAAACCAGAATGACTGCGATTCCCAGCATGGCACTAAAACACTATTACCAGTACAACTGTAACAAGGAAACTCAAAAGCAGAGTGATAGTACAGATCAGACAGTCCCTCTCAAGAGTAAATGGGCCACATGAGTGAAGGATCTCAGGAGCATGAGCAGCATACCCTGTATGCCATGGAGGTTAGTGCACACGCATATCTTCTCTGGAAGCTAGTAGTGTTCCATCTAAAGGAGTTAGCCAGGAAAATGAAAACAAGAACCGCACAAAGCACTCAACAGAAAACCAGCCCGAGACAAAGGCTCCAGGGGGCAGGTCGGGCACTGAGAGACTCACTGATGGAGGCACCAAGATCCAGACTGGCTCTTGGGATGTTACAGGTGGGATAGCCTTGACTCTGTGATGCATCCCAGCTTCCCAATCTGTTCTCAGCTGCATGGATTACCAAGTACACTCCTGTCCCCACAGAGAGACTGTTTTGACCCCTAAAGGCTTGTTTCATGCAGAAAGTGAAAAAAATATGCTCTCTGACCACTTCCTGCTGGACAGCTCATCACCCAGTCCACACTGTGGGCTGCCAGGTGCCCTGGGGTGTCTTCTGTTGAGCAGAATCCACTCATAACTGAGGGGAAAATGAAACCAGATGACAGCTCAGACTGCCACATCCCCCTTGAAACTTTCACAGCAGAACAGCACCCTTTTCTACCTGCTAATGAGCCCGTCAAAACAAGACATTTAACACTGTGGAGGGCTGGAGAAATAGCTAGTGACTAAGAGTACATACTGTTCTTCCAGAAGACCTGACTTCAGCTGTCAGCACCCATGTCAGGTGGGTCATAAGCAGCTGTGACTCCAGTTCCAGAGAATCTGATACCATCTGGTCTCTGGACACACGTGTATACATACAGAACTGGGTGCTGGGAACTGAACTCCAGTCCTGTGCAAGAGCAGCAAGTGCTCTTAACTACTGACCCAGCCCCTACTATTACACTTTAACACACACACACTGCTGTGTATTTCTGATTTTTTTCCCAATTTACTCCCCTTGCTCACAGCCCATTACATCTCATTTTGGTGATGCTGACTCCACTGGCTCCAGACAGGGAATGAATGTTGGGCGATTTCTCTTTTTAGAGCCATAAACTGGTGTGCAGACCTTATGCTAAGTACTGATAAGGTGAGGAGTACTATCTCATTTAATAGCTGTGCTCTTACAAAGCAAACTTACTGGCTGAGCTAATATATCTGCAATTAAAGGCATCCTCAGAACAAGGGCTTAAAAGAAAAGAATATTTTTATGTATGTATACGAGTTGGGGTCCACACAGGCTAGGGTGTGCATGTAGAAGGCCAAGGACAACTTTCAGGAGTCAGTTCTCTCCTTCCACCCCGGGTTCCAGAGTTGAATTTGTCAGGCCTGAGCAGCATGTTTACCTGCTGAGCCATCCCACCAGTCCCAAGATCAAGACTTCTTGGATGCTTCTATTTCTTCCCACAAGGCAGCTTCGATTTTTGAAGTGTCATATTCTCTCATCATATCAAACTCAAGCCATGGCTGGCTCCACTTCTGGGCTTCCTTCATTTGCTCTTCAGTTAAAGCAAGATCAAACCTGATCCCTTTAATGTTGAAGTACGGACGTTCCCAGCGTTTGGACCATGGCTTGGGCTTCATTTTAACTTGCAGCTAAGGAAGACAAGAACAGAATTGGGCTGGTGAGATGCACACAAAAGTTGCCCCGAGTTTTCTGCAGGGTGCTTCTTTAGACTTGCACTTAAACAAGTGTACATGGTAACATGGTCTACCTTGTTAACAGGCACTTCCTGGCGGGCCTCATGTGGGACCGGCTTCATATTGACATCAAAGGTGCTGAACTCGGGGAGGGCATCTCGTAAATACAGCAGGCTGTCGTCCAGCCGCTTCTCTAACTTCACCACTTGGATCTCGTGGATTCGAGGATTATACAGTTCAAAGCAAATCTCCACACCTAAACAGAGAGCATGCTTACTACCTCAGACCAGACTCCTACAATACTTCACAGTACAGTGAAAGAAGCAGCTGGCAAGTGGGGCATGAACACACACATGGAATTTCTAAGGATGAAGACCACTAAAGCAAAGCAAACTAAACCCCATTTAAATTAGAAAGTGAAAAAACTGAATGATATCCTATCAGAAGTCTATAAATATCCCATCTCTTCAACTGTGACAGCATACATTAGCCTGGGAAGAGGAAGCCTCCACTGAGGAACTGTGGCGATCAGAACAGCCTGTAGATATGTCTGTGGGGCACTGTCTTGACGGCCAGTTGATAGATGAGGGCCTAGTCCCCTCTGGGAGTACATCCCTGGGCAGGTGGTCCTAGGCTGTGTGAAGAGTTGGCTAACCATGAGCCTAACCGTGAGCAAATGGCATTCTTCCACGGTTTCTGTCTCACCTCTACGTTCTGACTGGAACGTGTAAGTGAAATAAACTCTCCTCCCCTAAGCTGCTGTTGGACAGAGTGTATTATGACAGCCAGAGACTAAACAAGTACACCGGGGACGGGCCCTCTTGGCACAAACACAGTAACTTGGTGAGCAAGACAGCTTTGAATGTGCTCCCTCCAAAATTCACCTTGAAGGCCTGCCTCGTAGTAGCAGTTTCTCTGCAAAGGTCACGGGTGAGAACCCTGAAGTGCACTTGTAAGTCTAAACACTCTCTGACTCGCCATTTCAGTCCTTCATCTTGTAGGACGTTACCACTGTTCCTCTCCGGTGTTGGTCATGGCACGTACCTGGAGCCACAGTGCAGTACTAACTGCAGCGACTGTGTCCTGACACAGCAAAGCAGAAGCTTCATCTCAGCAGCCAAGCTCCCAAGGGTACCATCCTGTCTGTCCCAGTGGACTTGGGGTTATTTGCTCAGAAAAGGACGACCCTGCTAAACTGAAGGCTCACACCTCTAATCCTCTAGTCACAGTACTGAGGAGACAGAGACTGGAGGATTGCTTCAAGTGTGTGGTCAACAGGCTCTATATAGCAAGATCCTGGCCACTCATGGCCTACATGGAAGACCCTGTCTCAAAAACACAACTAATAAAACAAATGGAATCTCCCTCACTGCTTCATACACTGTCTCTACTCTTGAAGACGCCACGTTTATTTAGGCAGGGTGTCACTATGGAGTCCAACCTGGTTTTGAACTAAAAAAAATCCTCCTGCCTCAGCATATCCTTGTACTAGGCTAACAGGTATGTGCTGCCATGCCCAGCCCAGGGAGTCCAATCCCAATGGGTGTTGCCCATATAATAAAAGAAGCTTTCAAAAGGAAGTGGACCCTCCAACGGTACATTAACCAGTGAATACCAATCTCGATCCACTGCAAAGCACGGGTTATCTCCTGGGGAAAACCCACACATTCTGGAAGCACAAGAGGAAACATACCTTGTCCTTCAATCGTGTTCCTAAGGGTGAAAGTAGCCCCAAGCCCTTTTCCAGATCGCTGGATACAGATCCCCAGGAACTGGCTGGTTTTCCCACTGGCGTATGGGTCGGCTGTGGTGACACGCAGTATGCTTCCTACAGAGTCAGAAGAGAAGCAAGCTCTGACATGAGATGCAGGAATGAACAAATACAGTTTAGAACTTAGTGTGTTTTAAATAACGAATGGCAAAACCCAAACACCTGGAGAATAATCTTTATGCAAAAAACATCTTTATGCAATCCAACACCTGTCGACAGACACCCTGCTTCTACTCACCAACATAGAACTCTGGAATGTCCAGCACCTTCCTCCTGTCCAGCATATCTTTTCTTTCTAGCTGATATTTCAGAGGGTTTGTTCTTCCCCTTGGAGGAATGAATTCAGGACTCAGGAACCTATAAAGAAAGAAATTTTAAAAATTAAAAGGTAATTTGGGCCAATATAAGGCGGGGGGGGGGGAGCTGTCTTACAAAGAAATGAAAGGGTATAATGTTGATGTATATCATTCTTTAAATAAGGAATATCATTTCTAAACTACTGTTTCCAAAACCACTGTTGATGCTCATGAGAACTGTCAGCTCTCCTGAGCACTCACCAGGCATTTTGTTTAAAAGCTTATAAAACATCTAAGTGGCACTTACAGTCTGGACCTTAACTGTCCAAGAAGGCACATATACTGAGAGGTTAGCTGTCAGCCTGTGCAGCTCCTGGGGGTTAGGAAGCTTTAAGAACTGTGGCCCAGTACAGGAAACATGTCACTGGGCCTGTACCTTGAAGGCAAGACTGAGACCCGGACCCTTTCTGTTTCTTCGTTTTCTTCACCTAGATGGTACTTCCCGCCATGCCATACCGTGTAACTACAAGGTCAAAGTGACAGGACCAGGGCCAAGCAAAGTTAACTAAAACTGTTGGAACCCTGAGCCAAAGTAATAGCTCCCTTTCAGCTGATTATCTCAGTAGCATAAATTAATCTTCAGAGAAATGAGGTGGTTTTGCTGTCATCTTTTTATTAAAAACAACAGCCGGGCGGTGGTGGCGCATGCCTTTAATCCCAGCACTCGGGAGGCAGAGCCAGGCGGATCTCTGTGAGTTCGAGGCCAGCCTTGGCTACCAAGTGAGTTCCAGGAAAGGCGCAAAGCTACACAGAGAAACCCTGTCTCGAAAAACCAAAAAAAAAAAAAAAACAAAAAAAAAACAACAACAGAGTTGGGCGGTGGTGGCGCACGCCTTTAATCCTAGCACTTGGGAGGCAGAGCCAGGCGGATCTCTGTGAGTTTGAGGCTAGCCTGGTCTAAAGAGCGAGATCCAGGACAGGCACCAAAACTACAAAGAGAAACCCTGTCTCGAGAAAAAAAAAAAAACACCAAAAAAACTGAAGCTTAAGGATGATGAACCACTGACACATTACTATTGCTATTAGTTATAAATTGGTTACAGTTTAAACACTGCGTGCCTCTCAGTCTGCAGAGCCTATGACCACAAGTCTCCCACTGAGCTATAAATACAGAGAAAATATATAAAAATCACCTATTGCAAACTGACTTTAAAAGAAACCTTCCACCAAGTGTGGTGGTGCCTACCTATGATCCTAATACTCAGTAGGCAGTAGCAGGCAGATCTCGGTAAGCTCAAGACGGGCCTGGACTACACAGTGAGACACACACACACACACACACACACACACACACACACACAGTGTGTGTGTATATGTGTGTGTGTGTGTGTGTGTGTGTGTGTGTATATATATATATATATATATATATATATATATATATATATATATATATATATATATAATTGTGTCCTGGGGGTGAGGTGCACACCATTGCATCCATGTAGGGGTCTGAAGACAGATTTTGGAGTAGAGTCTTTCCTTCCACTGTGGGTTCTAGGGGTGGACCTGAGTGGACAGGCTTGCACTAGAGACTCCTTTACCACTGCTGGTCCATACTGTTAGCTTTTGAAGATTTACCTTTTTTGTGTGTGTATGAGTGTTTGCCTGCATGTATATATGTGCATCACATGCATGGCCTGGTTCCATCAAAGACCAAAAAGAGGGTGATGGATCCACTAGAGCTAGAATTGCAGACGGTTGTGAGCCACTCTGCGGGCCCTTTTGAAGAGCATCAAGTGTTCTTAACGGCTAACCATCTCTCCAGCTTTTAAAAGATTATTTTCCCACCTCAATGAGGTAAAGTGGTCATAGGAAAATATTTTTTTCTAAATCATTAGCTTTCCTAAGTCCAAGCCGGTTTCAATTTAGAACTACAGGATATGTGAAATATTTAAGCCCAGAGACAATCCACTCAGCAAAGCTACACTCCTTTTAAAGAGTCTATAATCGCACCAAGTTTTTCCCCATGAAAACTCAGGTTTGTTATGGTTGTGAGCGTTCCGAAACAGGCTCAAGCTATGTAAACCTAGGTGGCTTAGAAACCACCGCGGTGAGCGTCGGTCAACAGACTCTACCCAGGAGGAAGGGTTTGGGGAGGTCAGATCAACTCAAACACGTTCCCAGGTGCAACAAGGAGAATAGTTAAGAACAAATAAAACTGAGGAATGGGCGTCCAAGCCTGCGTCCTTTGGGATCTAGAGAGGAGCAGACGCAGAATTCGAGTATGTGCAGGCCAGCTACAAGGTAAGCAGGTACCCAAGCGCGTGAACACCCAAGCAGCTCCAGGAGCCGCAGGCGCCCGAGCATGCGCACACCCACGAGGCCTTGGCCGCCTCACCTTCTCTGTTTGTCCGGGGCTCGGTGCCGGTCCACCATGACAGGTTTCGGAGGCGGCTTAAACCCACCTGGCTCGGAAGGCCCGGTGCTCTGAAGCCGGCTCGAGCCCATGCGGACACAGCAGGCATCAGACGCGAGTGCAGCGAGCCGCGGCCTGGCCATTCGGAAGCTCCGGGCCAGGTTCAGGGACACCCTACAGCCGTCTGCCATGGAGGCTGCCATGTCTACACACGCAGTGCAGGACTACAGCTCCCAGAAGTCAGTGCGACGAGGTGTGGTCGGACGGTGGCTCCTATGGGACCAAACCCGCTTCCCTGTGGACTCCGGCTATTTTGAGGGAACTATATTGGCAGAAGTATATAATTTCCTCTTCACTATCATTTGCAAAGTTACACTCCTCCAAACGGCAGGCAAACTTGTATTTTCCACTAAGTACTGTGACCTCATTTGCACTGTGAGTGAGTGTGGAATGTGTGTGTATGTGTATATCCTAAATGTGAATGTGATTGCAGATGCCCATGGAGGCCAGGTGGTTCCCTGGAGCAGGAGTTACAGCCAGTAACAAGGTACCCCAAATAGGTGCTGAAAATAGATCCTGAGTCCTCTAAAAGATCAGTAAGTGTTCCTAACTGCCGGACCACCTCTCTAGCCTCCTCATTTCCACTTTTTATTTGCTTGTGCCTACATGAAAAAAACACAAATGTCACCCCAAAGGGAGTAAGAGATAGTTTATTCTGGAGTCAAGTATGAGTGACCATGGCTCAGGAACACAGATTTAAGTCACCGTAAATCCATGTTCTAATGGGGTAGCAACTTCATGAAGTTTTCATAATATCAGAGCAAAGAAAGCCATAAAACACTCCTTAAATACATTGGTGAGTTCATCAATTTAGGTGTACTATGACGAAGTGGAAAAGTCTCCACTATAGGCCTCAGATGCTAACAGTTGGCGTTTTTAGCCTTCGTGTTGATAGAATTGAAGGGTTTCCAAATGAATTTACCTAATAGCCACAAGGCTGTTGATTCACAAACAAGTTTGTAATAAATGACCATTTGAGGGACTAACAGCCCAAGATAGTTTGGCTCTGGGTCTGCAACAGCCTGATGTCTCCAGTTCTAATCAGTTCATCATGTGGTGGTATTGTGTTCCCCAAAATATTGAGCACGTTAATAAACTTACCTGGGGTCAGAGAACAGGACAGCCACAATATTAAACATAGAGGATAGGCAGTGGTAGCACACGCCTTTAATCCTAGCATTCCAGAAGCAGAAATCCCTCTGGATCTCTGTGAGTTCAAGGCCACATTGGAAACAGCCAGGGATGGTGACTCACGCCTTTAATCCCAGAAAGTGAGCCTTTAATCCCAGAGAGTGATGGCAGAAAGCAGAAAGGTATATAAGGCGTGAGGACCAGAAACTAGAAGCTTTTAGCTGGTTAAGCTTTCAGGCATTTGAGTAGCAGTTCAGCTGAGAGCCATTTGGATGAGAACTCAGAAGCTTCCAGTCTGAGGAAACAGGATCAGCTGAGGAACTGGCGAAGTTAGGTAGCTGTGGCTTGTTCTGCTTCTCTGATCTTCCAGCATTCACCCCAATAACTGGCCCCGGGTTTGATTTTATTAATAAGACTCTTTAAGATTCCTGCTACACATCAGACTTGTAGAATATTGTTTGGAAATTTTGGTTCCTCTCTTGTATAATTATTCTATTAGTATTTAGTTCCTCTATTACGCATTCCATGAGGAAGAATGGGTATCTTCTTTAGCTTGCATTCTGTCTTACTACCCAGCATCACCTGGCTCTCACTGACTCCAAACAGAATAATACATTCTGGCCATGTCAACTTGACACAAGCTAGAGTCATCTGAGAGGAAGGAAACTCGATTGAGAAAATGCCTACATAAGATGGGTCTGTAGGCAAGCCTGTTGGGCATTTTCTTAAGTAGTGATTCATGGGGGGAGGACCCAGCCCATTGTGGGTGGTGTCTCCCTGGGCACCATAAACACACACACACACACACACACACACACACACACACACACACACCATTAAAAATAAAATAAAGCCTCAACACTTTCAATGCCCAAAGTCTCTTCACTGTGAGCTCATATAAAAGGTCCTCCGTGAGCAGGGCTCTGGCACCCCCACATTGCAGCTACTTCAGCCTGCAGGGTCTCTATGTAACTTCCCTGAGTTACCAGTCCAACACGGTCTGGTGACAAGGGTAGGAAGAATGGCTTCCACCCTTGCATCTCCATTTTATGCAATAACTGTATTCTGGTTTTACAATGGAAAAGCAATTCTCGGAGTTTTAAAAACATGAACGCACAGACTAGGTATTCTTTTTTTCCTTTTTACACTTTTCTCCTCAAAACAAAAAGTAGTGTTGGTCTCTATTAGACTAGTCTCTATGATGACAGAAAATGGTGAGGCTGACTCACCACCCCCCTGAAAAAAAAAAAAAGAAAGAAAGAAAAAACACAGAGCAATATGCCTATGATGGTTAGGAGATAAGATAATATGCTGTATAAAAATTTTCATCCTAATGCCTGGAAGGGAAAGATTGTTTCACTTCGAAAGGCTGCAGCCTCTGAAAGCTTGAGATCAACAGCAGTGGTGGGCTGGCCTCTGTTGGAAGTAGTACCACACAGCAAGGCTGAGCCCTGGAAATCCAGTCCAGCTTTTTAAATAGTCCCTTTAGTGGATGTGTTTGGTACACCTGTCTGTGTGTGTGTGTGTGTGTGTGTGTGTGTGTGTGTGTGTGTGTGTGTTGTTGTTGTTGTTGTTCATTATTTGTTTGATTGTTTGTTAAGACAGGGTCTCTCTATAGCTCCGACTGTCCTAGAACTCACTGTGTAGACCAAGGTTGGCCTCGAATTCACAGAGATTCACCTGCCTCCCAAGTGCTGGGATTAAAAGTGTTCACCACCACCACTACCAGCTATATGTTTGTCTTTCTGTAACTGACTGTCTCATAGCCTTGGTTTCTGGAGAGAAACTTAAGACCTTAAAAACTGATAATGCCATGCAGAATTTTTAACCTAGTATTTTACCATTTTTATTTTAGGGTATAAATGGCATGGGTACATCAGTGAACATCATGGGTCAGTATCAGGTGTTTTCCTAAATCAATTCCCACCTTATCTGTTGAGACAGGCTCCTCACTGGACCTAGAACTCACTGAGTCGGTCAGGTTGGCTGGTCAGAGAGAGCTCCAGGGCTCAGCCTGTTTCTGCTCCCCCAGTTCTGGGGTTACAGATGTGCACGGTTTTCACCCTAGGTCTGGGGATCTGAACTCAGAGGCTCACATGGCACACACTGCACCATCTCCCAAGCCTCTGATCCGCCTTCTCAGGCCCTTGTATTTTTGCTTGTTTGTGGGGTTTTTGTTGTTTGTTTTTCGAGACAGGGTCTCATGTAGCTCAGGCTAGCCTCAAACTCACTATATATCCCAAGTTGGCCTTGGACTCTTTAAAACATTTTCTAAACATTTATTTCCTTATTGTATATGTGTGCCTGTCTGTGCCATAGCACAGCTATGGGGTCAGAGGACAACTTTAGGAGTGAGTTCCCTCCTTCTACTGAGAGAATCCTAGTGATCAAATTCAGGCCATCAGGCTTGGTGGCAGGTGCCTTTACCCACTGGGCCATCCCCTGGTCCTGGCCCTGAATGCTGGATCCTTGTGCCTCTACCTCCCAACTACTATTCTTAATAATCTGGATAGATTACCCAGAAATGATGAAGAAGAAAAAAACTGAGTGTGGTGGGGACTGGGGAGAGAGCACAGTCGGTAAACCCAAATGGGAGAGTCTGAGTTTGGATTGTCCCCTTCCCCAAACTCTTCCGTTGGGGAGGTGGAGACAGGAGGATCCCTAGGCCAGCTTGTAGTCTAATCAGTGAGCTCCGTGTCGATGAGCGACCCTGTCTCAGAACAGTAGGGAAGAACACACTGTTCATGTAAGGAATGTCCTCAGAAAGGTTCGTGAGTTAAAATCTTGGTCCCTCCCTGGAGGTACTATCGAGAAGTGACTCCACCATGAAAGGAGCCGAACGGACTCTTAAGATGCCAGACCTTGTTGAAGGAAATAGTGCACCTGAGTGCCTGTGAGGGTTCTGCTGTCCCAGGCCCCTTCCTTTCACTCACTCTTTACTTCCTGGCTTCCATCCTGCCTGGCTCACACTCCACAGCTGCCTCACCTCCGGTCCAAATCAATGGGGTGTGCACCCTGCAAACTGAAATCTCCTCCAAAACAGAGCCAAAATAAATGAACAAAACAAAACTCCTCTTTTAAGTCATTTAGTCACAGAAAGGAAAAGTACGACTATACAGAGACTCACAGGGACCTGGGGAGATGGCTCACACCGTAAGACACTTAAACAGGAGGGTCCAGGGTTAATCTCCAGCACCCACCTAAATAAACGCCTGGCATGACATCACCCTCCACACACATGTACAAGTGTGCCTACACTCAAACACATGTTCAAAAACAAAAAATAAAAATACTCAAAGCATCTTTCACAGAGAAATCATGTGGTCCATTTGTTGAACATTTCAACAGATCAGCAGGTAAGTACCATGTGCCTGCAAAGATCATCAAGGAGGATTTTTGGAAAGTGATTTACTCTCAAGAAGTCATTGTAGCATGGAAAGGCTGTGGGATGATAAGAGCATGTGGGAATGCGTTTTCCCCCAAGCAGCACAACCAAGAAAGCTTCCACAAGAAAGGAGACCTGAAGTGAACCTCAAAGACATGCTTAATGAGGCCAGTCAAAAGCGATTAGGATTAATCAGAAGAGATCAGAGAATGCTAATCCCCTGTCACAGTTAATCTTGATTGTCAACTTGATAGGAGCTAGAATCCCCAAAGAGACAAGCCTGAGGGCATGTCTGTGAGGGATTATCTAGATTAGATTAATTGAGGTGCTATTGAGGTGCTGTATTAGTCCAGATCCTATATGAGAACTAAACCAATAGAATGAATATATGTATATGCATTTGTATACATATATATATATATATATATATGTATACAAATGCTAAAAGGGGATTTATTAGATTTACAGGATGTGGTCCAGTAGTCTAACAATGGCTATCTCACCACTGAAAGGCTGATAATATGGTGGTTGTTCAGTCTACAAGATTGGATGTCTCAGCAGTCCCAATCTGGTGCTGGAGAACTGGGGCATTCTTGGGGAGCTGCTGGGCTTCAGTCTACACTGGAATACAGAAGAAGTTGGATTTTTACCAGCTGCAGCAGCAGCATAAGTGACCATGTCAGTGAGAATAAAGGCCAAGCAAGACAAAAGGAAAACTTCCTCTTCCATGTCCTCCATCATGGCTGCCACCAGAAGGGGTGCCCAGACTTAGGGTGGGTCTTCCTGCTTCACATAATTTGATTAAGAAAATTCCTCACAGGAGTGTCCAGCAACTTGGGTTTTAGTTGATTCCATGTGGTCAAGTGTGGTCAAGTTGACAACAGATGGGAAAACCTATCCTCAATGTAAGCAGTACATTCCACGGGCTGGGTCCTACACTGTGCAAAAGGAGAGAGATTAAGCTGAATATTAGCATTCATCTCTTTGCTTCTTGACTGTGGATGTAATGTGACTACCTGCTTCAAGCTTCTGCTGCCATGATGGACCATACCCTTGAACTGTGAGCTAAAATAAAGCCTTTCTTCTTTAAATTGTCTTTGTCAAGTATTTTGTTGGAGCTGTAAGAAAAGTAATTAATTCACCCCCCGCAACCTAGCCCAGGAGATCATGCTTAGAATCCAGATGTAGAATATTACACCTAAACTTTGACAGCTCTGGAGTTCTTATACTAGACAACAACTTTTCCAGTTACTACTTTGAGCAGTATATTTATATTTTGAAACAAATATAACAGCAACAAATACTTGAAAATGCATTCCATATAGACTTGGTCCCCAGAAGATCTTCCTTATCTTCTTAAGACAGTTCTTCTTCCTCTCCTGGTTCTCCATCTCTGAACTAGCAAAGCCACCAAGCCCACCTCCCTCCTGGAGTCCCCAGGCATTCTTTGCGGAAGCACCTGGAGTGAGTGATGGGCTCTCGCAGCACTGGGCCCCCTTGTGATTATCCTCACCCGCTTCACTGTGTCTGAATCCTGAAATCAGAAGGTGGCTTCTCCATGTGCACTTTCCCAGGACAGAAAATGAGGGTGGGGGGAGATTTGGTGTTGTGGAACACTGTCCTCGGAGCATGACATGAGCATCACCCCTTTGAACTCTCAGTAACTGTGACTGGCCACAGGAAACCTGCACAAGATTAGGTCCATTAACTAGCTGTTATGGGTGGTTGGGTGGGAACCTCATGGGGCCCTGCCTCTCCCTAAGGATTTAAATGGTTAACAGTTTGCTGGGAGAAAAAGAGATTTTTTTCTTCAGTGGCATAGCCACCGGTAAACTGTGTTTCTCTAAGGAATCTCTCCCCCATGTTCTTGTGAGAAGCCCCCGTTGAGTTCACTGACTGGCCAAGCTACACTTGACTGGAAATCCAAGAAGACAATGACTTAGGTTATGTTCTGTGTCTGTAACTTGTCCACAGCCTAAAGAGAACAGGGGACAGCCCAGCTGGTGTGCTCAGTTAAAGCAAGGGATGAAGGAAAGACTTATGTGGAAGAATCATCTTTGAAACAGCAGGAAACTAAAGAGCAAGCTGAACAGCAGGCAATGAACACTACTCCTCAGCCCTCCTTCCCCTCAGGAGGGAAAGGCAGAGAGTCCCATCTGATGGGTCTCAGCACTCAGCTAGCCAGAGAGCAGCTTCAAGCAGAGACCAGGTTCCAGAGGCATCGGTAAGCACTAGCCTTCCCAATTTTTAGAAAGAACATAGAGTTTAATAACACATTCAAGTTCACTGCGGTCGTTTGAAAAAAAAAAATGGCCCCCAAAGGGAATGGCATGAATAGGAGGTGTGGCTTTGTTGGAGTAGGTGTGGTCTTGTTGGAGGGAGTGTGCCACTGTGGATGCAGGCTTTGAGGTCTCATATATGCTCAAGCCACACTCAGTGAGACAGTTCACTTCCTGTTGCCTTTGGATCAAGATGTAGGACTCTCAGCACTAGCACCATGTCTGCCTGCAGGCTGCCTTGCTTCCCGCCATGATGGCAAAGGACTGAACCTCTGAACTGTAAGTGAACCACCATGATTAAATATTTTCCTTTATAAGAGTTGCCATGGACATGGTGTCTCTGCACAGCAACAGAAACCCTAACTAAGACAATCATCTTCATACATCTACATTAGCAATGCAAACCTCCAGTGTGGAATTGTGAAATTCCTGCTTATCAGGGGGAAGAAGAAAGATTGCTAAAGGCAAAGTCCAGTGGAGACACACCAGCCCTTCCCATTCCAACAAACAGCTCTGCCCCCATCTAGTTCCAGAGTGGAACGTGTGGCTGAGGTGTGTGTGTGTGTGTGTGTGTGTGTGTGTGTGTGTGTGTGTGTGTGTGTGTGTTTATACACATACAACTTTTGGAAGTCAGTTCTCTCCTTCAGCTATGTAGGTCCCGGGGATTGAACTCAGATCGCTAGACTTGTCAGCAAGTGCCTTTAACCACTGGGCTATCTCACTGGCCCTGGAGGAATACTTTTGCTGGAGAGAGGGGGAAGAAAAGGAACAAATGAAGGAGAGTCCTGCTACTCTGATATTTTGAGGCTGCATTAAGCAAGGCTGGGTGTTAATGTTTGCTAGCAACATCCGCAGCCCTGTAATGTGTCTCTCAAGGGCTGGGTTGTAAAGGTCTTTGGTGAGCTGGATGAGGTCTTCTTCCCTTAACTTAGAGTCAGTCAATATAAACAAAGAAAGAGAAGCTGTGAGGTCTTCAGCTTCTGGTAAACTTGACCTGGCCCAGCCAGCCCTGAGCTTGCCTGGCCTGTCTACTGGCAGGGGACCCCGACTGGTGGGAGAAAAAGTTCACCAAGGTCTCCCGTCAGGGTGGTGAGGAAGAAGCCAGAAGTTTGCCATCTTTATTCTCTGTCTGTGACCTCTCCCTGTCTGCCTACATGGATCTGTCTACCTCCTAGTCCCCCACTCACCCCTTGATAGGGAGAAATAACCATCCAGTTACCTAACCTATAACTTTGACTTCTCTCTCTTCCTCATCCTGGATGGTCCTGCTGGAAGCTGGTCCTGACGATGACATGTCACATCATGAGCATTTCCTCCACCCTGTCCTCTCTGTGGGGCCTTTTCTGTTGCTCTAGTCCAATCTTGATCATTCCTCCAGGAGATTCGCAATAGCTTCCTTACTGGCCACCCCAGTTTCTTATTCTTTCTTTTAAAAGATTTATTTTTATTTTTAAGTGTGTGTGTGTGTGTGTGTGTGTGTGTGTGTGTGTGTGTGTTGTGTACATGAGCGAAGGTGCCCTTGGAAGCTTTGGATCCCCTGGAGCTGTAGTTCCAGGTGTTTTGAGCTGCCCAGTATAGATACTAGGACCCAGACTTGGGTCCTCTTTACATTCTTAGTGTGAGTGTGTGTGAGGGGGCGTTGTGTGCATGCGTCACGGCAGAGGCCGGCGGCAACTGTGTGGAGACAGTTCTCTTCCACCTTTTCACAGGTTTGGGGATTGAGTTCAGGTCATCAGGCTTGCACAGCAAGTGGTTTTACCCTCTGAAGCATCTATCCAGCCCTTCTCCACAGTTGGTTACAAGAGCTTGAGGATGGGGCAGGGGGAGGTAGGTTAGTCAGTGAAGTGCCTGCAATTATGAGAGTCCATAGTTCAATCCCCAGAAACCCCATTAAAAATAAACAAACACAACAAAAACAAAAAGCAAAGGCAGGCATGGTGGTACATGCTTGTAATCCCAGAGCGTGGGAGGCACAGGGGAAGATTCTTCAACCTTGCTGGACAGCTAGTGTAGCCTATCTGACTCCTTCACTGTAACCCACTCTTTATTTGGTTTTGTTTGGTTTTGTTTCGCTTTTGTGTTTTTGAGACAGGGTTTTCTCTGTGTAACAGCCTTGGCTGCCCTGGAACTTTGTAGACCAGGCTGGCCTCGAACTCACAGAGATCCACCTGCCTCTGCCTCCTGAGTGCTGGGATTGAAGCCACGCGCCACCACTGCCCAGTGCAACAGGCTCTTAATAAAATAAAATAAAATAAAATATAAAATAAAATAAATAAAAAAATAAAATAAAAAAATAAAATAAAATAAAATAAAATAAAATAAAATAAAATAAAATAAAATAAATAAAATAAAATAGATGGACAGCCTCTGAAGGAAACATTCAAGAATGTCCTCTGACCACCACACATACGTGCACATATGTATAATGTGTGTGCGTGCACGCACACACACACACACACACACACATACACACGCTGTTATTAGCATGTTGGGAAAGGAAGGACAATTGTACATTTTCACTAAATAGTTCTGCATTACATTCCTGAGCAGGAGGTAGGGTTGAGGCAGGGGGCTACAAGAGGACCATGGGTTCAAAGCCAGCTTGGACTACATAGTATAGATCCTGTCTTGACAGAAAAAAGGAGAAAAACAAAAAAAATGTGGCGGTTGAAGAAATTAATGTAAGAATTATAAAGGTAGAGACCTTATATCTCAAAGAACCAACCAGCCAAGGAGAGAGCAATTACCAACAGTAAGCAGAAATGACCAGCAGGTGGCACCGCTTACCCACGGGGATTCCTACAGCTCCTGGGATCGCCCTTGTTCACATGCTAAGCAAAGCCTTGAATTAGGCATCTTGCTTCTGCTGGAACTAAGAATTCTATTTCTGTTTTCCTGGTGGAGAGTTATCTCCTGTTTCCATTCCCACTATCATTAAAAATAAAACTTTTTATAATTATATCTCACAAATTTAACAAAACACTCTCTCTTAAGAAAGCATGGCCGGGCAGTGGTGGCGCACGCCTTTAATCCCAGCACTCGGGAGGCAGAGCCAGGCGGATCTCTGTGAGTTCGAGGCCAGCCTGGACTACCAAGTGAGTTCCAGGAAAGGCGCAAAGCTACACAGAGAAACCCTGTCTCGAAAAACAAAAAAAAAAACAAAAAAAACAAAAAAAACAAAAAAAAAAAAGAAAGCATGTCACCAGTGTTTTGAGCACAGTGCCATACAGCCGTCGGAAGCCACAGCTGTGCCCTGACACATACCAAGGCCAGTCAGACCCTTGCTCTGCAGCTGCGCACTCGCACCAGGATCCCTATTGGTGGAGGGTCTCCCCTGAAATTCAGGGAAGCTTCAGGGTATGACTTCTTTCAAGGCAGGCTTGGGATATTGTTAATTTTTTAACGTAGCATGCAAAAGCTACATTTCATTATGAATGAAACAAAAGAGTTTCATGATGGCATTTGGTAACACTTGTCGTCGTATCTTACTCTTAGCCATACTCCCTCCCCAGTGTGCTCCCTGCCCCGTGGTGCTGTCCCTTCCTCCCTCCCACCCTCTTCCGGTTTTCTGTCACACTTTTTCTGTTACTCTCTGCTGCTGGTTCGTTTTTGTCAACTGGACACAAATGACACTTACGTGGGAGGAGGGAAATGCTGCCATCAGACTAGCCTGTGCCCATGTCTGTGGGGGCATTTTCCTGATTGTTGATCGATGGGGGAGGGCCCAGCCCATTGTGATGGTGCCATTCCTGTGCAGGCGGTCCTGGGTTGTATAAGAAAGGCAGACGGATGTGAGTCTGAGCAAGCCAGTGAGAGCCTTTTGTCTGTAGTTCCTGCCTCTGCTCCTCCTTGAGTATCTGCCTTGACTTCCCAGGGATTGTGTTAGTCCTGTTCGATTGCTGTGAAGAGACACCATGACCAAGGCAATTCTTACAAGGGAAAGCACTTCACTGGGATCTTGCTAACAGTTTCAGAGGTTAGTTACCATCATGACAGGGCACATGACGGCACACAGGCAGACATGGGGCCAGAGAAGTAGCTGAGAGTTCTACATCCTGGTTTACAGGCACAAAGAGAGAGGAACTCTGGGCTCGGCTTGGGCTTTTGAAACCTCAAAACCCATCCCCAGTGACACACTTCCTCCAACAAGGCCACACCCCCAATCCTTTCAAATAGTTCCATTCCCTGATGACCAAACATTCAAATCTAAGAGCCTAAGGCCATTCTCATTCAAACCACCATAGTGATAGACTATAAATATCTAAGCCACATAAACCCTTTCCTCCCTAAGTTGCATTTGGTCATGATGTTTATCACAGAATTAGAAAGCAAACTAGAATATTCCCTTACCCACTTAGAATCTATCCCTTCTCTCTTATGAATCCCCATCTACTTTCACGACCTACACATCTATGTGCACACACACACACACACACACACAAACACAAACACAAACACACACGCACACGCACCCTTACACATACTACTGATACATATACACACATATAAAAAATTAGCCCTAGACTCCATATGTAAGAAGAACCACATTCTGAGTGGTCTCCAGCTCAATCCATTTTCCTGCGAATGTCATGATTTCATTTTTCTTTATGGTTGAATAAAATTCCACTATGTTTATGAACCACATTTCTTAGTCATCCATTGGTGACCATCTAGGCTAGTTCCATTTTTTGGCTGTTGTGAATAGTGCAGCAGAAACATGGGTGTGCAGTTTTCTGGGGAGTGTGCTGACTTGGAGTCATTTGGGTGCACACTCAGGACTAAAACCCTTTATTTATTAATTCATTTGTTTATTGGTTGATTTGTCTTCACCCCCCCACCCATTTATTGAAAATAGCTTTTTTTTTCCCTCACATAATATGTCTTGATGAGTCCTCCTCTCTCTACTCCTCCAGTTCCTCCCCACCTCCACTCCCATCAGGATCCACCCCTTTTCTGTCTCTAATTAGGAAAATGAGCAAGCTTCTAAGGGATAATAATATACTATGATATGATATGATACACTATGACATATGAAAAACAGAAACTAATCCATCAGAATAGGACAAAACAAACAGAAGGAAAAGAGGTTTTTGGTTTTGTTTTTTTTTTTTTTTTAAAGCACAAGAAATAGATATAGATGCAGAGACCCACTCATTCACACTCAGGAATCCCGTAAAAACACTTAACCAGAAGCCATAATATATATGCAAAGGACCTGTAGGGTAAAGAGAGAGGAAAAAGTATATATATGTTAAAACTAAAAATCAAGATTTTTTTATAAAGCCCTGACACTACCTTGTGAGACAGGGAACCCCCAATGACATCTGTTGAGTTCATTTTCTGTGGCCATGTACTGCTGGGCATGCAGCCTGCCCGTAAGAGTAGTTTATGTCCTCAGTGAGACTCCCTTAGAGAAAACTGAATTTTATTTACAAGTGATTATCAGTTAGAGATAGTTTCTGGGTTAGGGATGGGGACGTGTATCCGCCTTTCCTTTCAGCTCTAGGAGCCCATCCGGTACAGACCTATGCAGGCCCTGTGCATGCCACCTCAGTCTCGATGAGCTCATATGTGCATCAGTCATGTTGATGTAGAAGGCCTCGTCTTTTTGGTGTCCCCGTTCCCTCTGGCTCTAACACTCTTTCTGCCTCCTCTTCTGCAGGATTTCCTGAGCCCTGAGGGGAGGGATTTGATGGAGACATCCTACTTAGGGCCAAGTGTTCTTAGGTCTCTCCTTCTCTGCATATTGTCTGGCTGTGGGTCTCTGTATCCGTTCCCATCTGCTGCAGGAGGAAACTTCTCTGATGATGACTGAGCAAGGCACTGACCTATGAGTGTAGCAGAGTGTCATTAGGAGTCACTTTATTGCTACTTACTTTTATTGCTTTTTTTTTTTTTTTTTTTTTTTTTTAGAAAGATAGTGTTTGGTTTTCCTCTAGGCTCCTGAGTTATCTAGTCTCAGGTTCTTGTCACCCAAGCAGTGTCAGGTGTGGGTCCCATCCCGTGGAGTGGGCCTTCAGTCCCACTTGCAGGCAGGACACCACTGTGAATCAAAGGGCTTGTGGCTGGGTTAGTGTTTATGTTTCTCCTTTGTTAGTGTGCCCAGTACTATCCTGTACTAAAGATGCTAGCATGTAGGGATGAAGGCTCTAGGTAGGCACCAGCTCGATTTCTCCACGTTCAATAAGTTGTGTAAATGTTGTCTTCAACAATGGGACCTTGCTATCAGTTTCTGTAGAGCAACCTGTAGTCTTACAAACAGCCTGAGTTGTCTGGGGGTTCCCCATGGCCAACAATTCAACCCAGTCCTGTTACCAGAATCTTCATCTGGTGACAATAAATGGCCAGGTAGGGCTCTATCTACCCCGTTATTTGGCGATTTCATTTAGATCCCCTTCATATATGCATATATTTTATAAAGCTTCTACTGTATTAGGTTGTCATACTACCCCTCAAGTGGCCCCAATTTTAGCTATCTCTCCCCATATTCCTTCCCTTGTCCCCAATTCCCTCCTCCTCCCAACTTGATCTTCCCACTCAAGTTCCCCTTGCCATCCATCCATGACTGTACACTCTAGTCTCCCACTCTATACCTATCCTCTGTGGGTTTATGTATTGTAGCTTGGTTATCATTGACTTAACAGCTAATATCCACATATAAGTGAATCCATGCCACATTTGTCTTCCTGGGTACTAAGACCCTTTCTAATCCTATTGTGGCAGGACCTTAGTGTCAACTGATATTTTAATGTTTGAGATAGCAAATAGTTATGTCTTGTCATTGTGCTTTTTGGATACCCAAGTGGAGAAGGTGAATTGTTATGAGTTTGGGGTGCAATGGAGTGATCTGGATCAGAAATGTAGGGTACTATTCTGAGGTAATACAAATAACTATTAGAATATCACTTTTAGGCAACAATTCATAATTTTCTCTTCTTTTAAGTTTCCTCCTTTTTTCTTAAGTCTCTCTGTCTCTCTCTGTCTCTGTCTCTGTCTCTGTCTCTGTCTCTCTGTCTCTGTCTCTCTCTGTCTCTCTCTCTCTCTCTCTCTCTCTCTCTCTCTCTCTCTCTCACACACACACACACACACACACACACACCGCTTCCATTCAAGAAAGTGAGCCAGCAGAAATCAATTGCCTCAGACCCTTCTGCAGGTGTCTGGCTGAAGCCTACACTTACTGGGGAGATGTTAGATGTAAACATTACAACAGAGGGAGTTCTTTACTGCTGTCATCACAATTGGGAGTTCCTACAGGTGGAGAGGATTGGGGAAAAAGTAGTAGAAACAGTCTGGAGTCTTTGGAAGATTCCAGAAAGACACAGCCACATCCTGGATAGGCTCCAAAGCCCCAGAGCACTGAGTAGGTCCTGAAGTATAGTACCATGCATGACATTTGCTAAGCAGCATTCTGGGAAGAGTAGGGGTGAGCAGAGCTCAATGGGACTCCATATAGATGGCAGGGGACCTGTAACAGAGAAACAGGGGACTCAATAAATTCTCAACAGAGCCCAGAGGAGCCTGAGAGCTACTGCCTCCAGGAGAAAACTCAGGTGCCTCTGGGAGTGAATTGGTGGGAGTTACATTTCTATCACTTCTTGGAAAGGTAGATGGTGGTGATTGTGGGGCTTTGGGCTGGTTGACAATTTGACACTACCTAGAGTCACCTAGGAGGAGTCTTACTGGGGAATTACCTGGATTTGGGTGGCCTATGGGCATGTCTGTAGGGATTCTCTTGACTTCTAGTTGATGTGGGAAGATCCAGCCCACTGTGGGTGACACCATTCTCTAGACAGGGGCCCCTGAACTGCGTAGGAGGGGAAAGCAAGCAAGACAGTAAGGGTGCATTTATTCTCTCTCTGCTTTGTATGTGATGTGAACAGTTGCTTGAGTACCTGCCTTCATCACGCCCCTGCAATGGAGGACTCTAAATTGGAATTATAAGGTAAATCACCCCTTTCTCCCTTAAGCTGTTTCTGTCAGGATGTTTTATCACAGCAACAGAAATGAGACCA
Organism: Peromyscus eremicus; assembly: GCF_949786415.1. Taxonomy (NCBI): domain Eukaryota; kingdom Metazoa; phylum Chordata; class Mammalia; order Rodentia; family Cricetidae; genus Peromyscus; species Peromyscus eremicus. The sequence goes on from NC_081418.1 coordinate 93,955,655, forward strand.
TCACAAGCTCTAGATAGAGACCAAGTTGAATCTAGTTGAGCCTAAATTCTTTGACCATGCATCTGAGGGCTGAGACAGGCTTCCAGGTTGTAACACAGTTCATCAATTTGGGGGTAGACTTAAGGAAGAACACTGGGTCTAGAGAAGTGACACTTTTGAACTGAGAGCAGCTCTGCACCCCACACAGAGAGAAGTGGGCTGCACACAGACCAAGAGACAACTGTGTGAGCCTTTGACCAATGTTGTTTTTTATGAATTTATTTCTATTTTTAATTATGTGTATATTTGTGTGTGTGTGTGTGTGTGTGTGTGTGTGTGTGTGTGTGTGTGATATGTGCACATGAGTGCAGGTACCTGTGGAGACCAGAAGAGGGCGTCTGGTCACTTGGAGCTAGAGTTACAGGTAGTTTGCAGCCATCCAACCTGCATGCTGGGAACTGAACCGTGGTGCTCTGCAAGAGCAATACGTGCTTTTAACTACTGAGTCATCTCTCCAGCTCCCTTTTTCATATATCTTATTTATTCTGCTCCTATAGTCACAGGAACATAAACATCTCTTAACCTGCTTTCTCTTTGTCTTCTCTGGGAAAAGTAACAGCCAGAACGGAGCATGAAATTCTCACAGTAGTTAGTGTCAATGCGATTATATCTTCCCAGACCCTCTAGACAAGGACTGCTGCGATTTCTGTGTTCTCATCATTTTTCCTAAGCCTAATTAAAGTTTTTGGAGCTTCTAATCGGATTACACCGTAGCAAGTTCCCCGAGGGCGAGGACGGTGTCTTCTTTCTCTCGCTACTTTCTCGTACAAATCCTTTCATTACAGTTAGAAGGAAATCCCACGTTCTGTCCAGGGCCTTGCGCCTCCCCACACTGGGTGCTCACCCTGTTGTTTCAGATTCGTCTCTTAGCAGGTATCCCCGTTTTCAGTAGCAGGGTTTGCTAGCCTTTTTTTATTAGCCCTTTCTTCTGCGCACAAGAACAGCGCTCCCACCCACCCTCGCCTGCCATGTGCGCTCAGTGCATTACTCACCCTTGAGATCTTAACATTCCTCATCTAAACTGGTTCCCCACAAATGTTTTCACAGTGACCCGAGCTCTTCCTTTGGAGTACTGTTCACACCTTGTATCTCTTCAATGCCATCGTCTTGTTTGTTTGTTTGTTTGTTTCTTACTTTGAGATAGCATCTGGTGTAGCATAGGCTAGCCTTGAATTTACTATGTAGCTGAGGAACTCCCGATCCTCCTGTCTCTGGGATTATATAGGTATATGCCACCATGCCTAGCTCATCACCTTTAAAAATGCTTATTTAGGGCTGGAGAGATGGCTCAGTGGTTAAGAACACTGACTGTTCTTCCAGAGGTCCTGAGTTCAATCCCAGCAACCACATGGTGGCTCACAACCATCTGTAATGAGAGCTGGTGCCCTCTTCTGGCCTGCAGGTATATATGCAGACAGAATACTGTATACATAATAAATAAATAAATCTTTTAAAAAAATACTTATTTAGACATAGAATGTATAATATTGAGTTCACATAATCACAGAAAAAAATAGTGTGTTCCCCCTCGTATGCAGAGCATAGTCTATAGTGTGTGTGCATAGTCCACAGTGTGTACACACAAATGCACATGTGGGTACAGCATATACCAAGTAGAAAGGAGATCAAGGAAGACTATTAGGGAACGAGGAAGGCTTAAATGCAGGTGATGGACACCCAAGTCATGAGAGAGAATACAAAACTGTTTTTCTAGTTCTAACTCTGTCATGGATTTTTCAGTTTGGGGCAGCAAAAGTACGTAAAAATGTCCTCAGTAGTGAAAGCATAAAATCCAGTGTGAGGCTTCACAACTTCAGAATGGCTGCTCTGTGTAGAAGTTCATTGAGATGTATAGACTTTGGGTCTGGTTGATTTCAGTACCTGATGGTTTTTATTTGAAATTCTTTATAATCAAATTTGAGTCTAAAAGTATTTATTTATTATGATTGTGTGCATTAGGGAGTGAAGGGCACATGCATGTCATGGTGCACATGTGGAGGTCAGAGGACAATTTGCAGAAGTTGGATCTCTCTTTCCACCTTGCAGGGTGCAGGGCTCACACAGGATCATTTTGGTTTCTAGATTTCCAGACTCCTTCTCTCTGCATTAACATAACACGTGTTTATCAAAGTAAAATAAGATGTCAGAGGCACTCTCCCGTGTCAGTGAGCATGCACCTTCAGCATCTGTGGTGATGCTTGCCGGGGGTTAGCTGATGTGGTTGCTCATGCTTCATTTGGCTGAGGCCCTGAGGAGGGTGGGTGGAGGGGGACGGAGGAGGTGGGAAGGGGTAGAGAGGAGGAGAGAGGGATGTGAGGGGGTGACATTTAGGCCATTGATGAACAGCTCTGAGGCTGTGCCAAGCTAAGCCGGAGAATGTGGTTGACGGCAGCTGGGGACGGATCATGTAGTTATTAGTCAGCCAGCCCTTCCCATTGTTGTTTGTAGTAGATTTAGAGATGACCTTGAGAGCTAATCTGAAAAACAAATAAGCAGAAGAACCTTCTGGAGCTAAGCAGAGTAAAAGTGGATTGTGTCCAGCTGGGAGCGCACTGGAGATGGGGAAGGGAGGAAATGTCATCCTCTTGATGACAGGGTCTTCATGGGGTGGATTCTGAAACAAGGTGGCCTCAAGAAAACTACAAACGTTGCTTTCGGAATGGTCTTTATTCCCATTTATAGGATGATCCTACAAAGTCTTCTGAGTTCCAACGAGAACATGAGTATGTGAAAGAGTCCCAGTGGTGACCTTGACACCGATAGAGTGTGGGTGCCCTCTTCCTTGCCACCCTCTTCCAGGTGTGGGTCTCATTTATCTCAGGCTGACCTTGAACTCACTCACTATGGAGTTGAGAATGATCTCAAAGTTCTTCCTTCCTTCCTTCCTTCCTTCTTTCTTTCTTTCTTTCTTTCTTTCTTTCTTTCTTTCTTTCTAAATGTCTTTTGAGTCAGGGTCTTACTGATTACTCATATGACTCTGACTGGCTTGGAACTTGATATGTAGACCAGACTGGCTTTGAACTCACAGAGAACCACCTGCCTCTGCCTTCAGAATGCTGGGATTAATAACATGCACCACCATGCCTGTCCTTTAAAACTCTGTGTGTGTGTGTGTGTGTGTGTGTGTGTGTGTGTGTGTGTGTGTGTGTGGCCATACATGCATCACGTTTTGTACATGGACATAGAGGACAACTTGTGGGAGTTGGTTTCTCTTCTTTCCCAACATAGATGTAGCAGATCGAACTCAGCTCATCAGGTTTGGTAACAAGTGCCTTTACTCACTGAGCCATCTCACTGGCCCAAACCTTGAATGTCTGATTTTCCTGCTTCTACCCCCCCCCCCCCCCAGTGCTGGGATCACAGGCATCTGCCACCACTTCCAGCTTATGGGGTTCTGGGGATTGAATTCAGGGGTTAGTGCATGCTCAACAAGCATGCTACAAGCTGAACCACACTTCTGCCTCCCTTCCAGGTGTTTTGAGTGCCTGCTTTGTGTCAGGTGCTTTGGAGGCACTCAGGGTACAGCTCTGACACATGCAGATGGTGTGCTCGTGACTCTCTTATGGCTTCTTGGCTCAGCCGGCCAAAGAAACAAATGCATGAGTCCAAGCATGAGGTGGAGTGACTAGACCTCCAGAGGAAGTCAGAGAACTTTGTCATCGGTCTAGGAAAGCCAGAGACATTTTCAGATCAGCCGCTGTTAGTGCCAAATCTAGATCTTGCCAGTTATGAGGGAGAGAGGCTTGGCTTGTGCAAAAGCACTGGAGGGGCGGGGGTGGGGGGGAGACCGTGATCCCTGTCTGCACAGGGAAGAGTGCTAGGTGCCTGGAGTCTCAGGTGTGCTGGAGGTAGAGCTGAGGCTCAGGAGAGCAGAGCCTCATACTGTCTGCAAAGGACTGAGGTTTTCTCCATTATGCGATAAGGAGACACCAAAGGATGCTGTGTGGAGAAATGACGTGACTGGTCACTTCCAGCTCACTCTACCACCAACCGATCTTCCCAACCCTACCCTCCTTTTTACCTACCCTTGACTCAACCTTCAAGTTGCAGCTTAAATGTCACCTCTTCTAAGAGTCTTCCCCTACAAGTCCCCAGCAGGCAGGTGTGGCTGCTTTCCCCAGCATCCTGCTGAGAGGGTCCAGCTCTCTTGAGTCCTATGGCACGGCTTGAGTGTCGGGTGCCCATCCAGGGTGGTGGGATTTGGTCTTTCCACCGTGGTTCCTAGCACAGAGTGCTGCTGCCAAGATTCACATTTGCCTTCTAAGCGCCACAACTTCTCTCCTTTGCAAACTACGTTTCTTAGGAACATCTGCCAACTGGCTTCCTGTTTCCACTGGCTGATGGCGGTACTGGTGGGCAGAGGGGAAGAGCAAGATGTTTGTCTTCTTTCCCCTGCTTTGAGCAACACTGTCGACTGTGGCAGTTCTTTCTCTTTCGAGGTTCAGTGGCCCCTGGGAAGTCTTGTCTTATTATTGCTTCTGGTTCTGACACTGCCATCCTCCTCCTCCGCCCTGCCAGCTGTGGTGATGACGTCCTCCTCATCTTTTGTTATTTCTCTATAGAGAAATGTTTACATTGCATGTACATGTGTTCATGTATGTGCAGGTGTGTCTCTCCCTGTGTTGGTGGAGATCAGAGGGGTCTCAGGTTACATTCTTCAGGAGATTTCTGCCTTGTGTTATGACACGGAGTCTTTCAATGGCCTTGGCACTTGCTGCGTAGACTAGGCTGGCTGGTGAGCTGCAAGGATCCCTCTCTCTTCATTCTCAGTGCTGGGATTACAAGGAGGCACCACTGTGTCTAGCTTCCTAAGTAGGTTCTGGGTGTCAAACTCAGGTCCTTGTGCTTACATAGCAAGGACTTTACCAACTGAGCCAGCTTCCCAGCTACAGCCTACGGATTTTGTTATTTCTCAGTTGCTTTGCTGTTTCACATGTGTGGCTTCTCAGCTCTTCCCACACCACGAGAATCAGTTCTCTGTATGCAGTTCCCCTTAGAGCTCCCGAGCGTGAACCTTGCATTTTGACTGGACCGTCATTTACACAGAACTCAACAGAAAGTGAAGCCCTTTCTGTGTCTATGGGTGAAGGGTTTTTTTGTTTGTTTGGTTTTTTTTTTGTTGTTGTTGTTGTTGCATTAGCTTTACATTGCACATGCACATACACACACACACACACACACACACACACACACACACACACGGTCACATAAAACTAAACTAGTGAGAAATAACAAAAGAAGAAATAACAGAGGAAGAAGATGTGATGTGGGGGAGGGGCTATGAAAGAAGAAGAGAGGAGAGGAGAGGTGGAAACAAGAAAAGGAAGAAAAAACAACACAGAGAAGGGAGAGGGGAGGGAGGGAAAGAAAGAGCAAACAGGGATTCAGTGTCCCCTTCCTCAGCATCCCCTTCTTCCTCAGCATCCCCTTCTTCCTCAGCATCCCCTTCCTCAGCATCTCCTTCCTCAGCATTTCCTTCCTCAGCATCCCCTTCCTCAGCATCCCCTTCTTCCTCAGCATCCCCTTCTTCCTCAGCATCCCCTTCTTCCTCAGCATCCCCTTCTTCCTCAGCATCCCCTTCTTCCTCAGCATCCCCTTCTTCCTCAGCATCCCCTTCCTCAGCATCCCCTTCTTCCTCAGCATCCCTTTCTTCCTCAGCATCCCCTTCCTCAGCATCCCCTTCTTCCTCAGCATCCCCTTCTTCCTCAGCATCCCCTTCTTCCTCAGCATCCCCTTCTTCCTCAGCATCCCCTTCTTCAGCATCCCCTTCCTCAGTACCTCCTTCCTCAGCATCCCCTTCTTCAGCATCCCCTTCCTCAGTACCTCCTTCCTCAGCATCCCCTTCCTCAGTACCTCCTTCCTCAGCATCCCCTTCTTCCTCAGCATCCCCTTCTTCCTCAGCATCCCCTTCTTCCTCAGCATCCCCTTCTTCCTCAGCATCCCCTTCTTCCTCAGCATCCCCTTCTTCCTCAGCATCCCCTTCTTCCTCAGCATCCCCTTCTTCAGCATCCCCTTCCTCAGCACCTCCTTCCTCAGCATCCCCTTCCTCAGTACCTCCTTCCTCAGCATCCCCTTCCTCAGTACCTCCTTCCTCAGCATCCCCTTCCTCAGCATCCCCTTCCTCAGCATCCCCTTCCTTAGCATCCCCTTCTTCAGCATCCCCTTCTTCCTCAGCATCCCCTTCCTCAGCATCCCCTTCCTCAGCATCCCCTTCTTCCTCAGCATCCCCTTCTTCCTCAGCATCCCCTTCTTCAGCATCCCCTTCCTCAGCATCTCCTTCCTCAGCATCCCCTTCTTCCTCAGCATCCCCTTCCTCAGCATCCCCTTCCTCAGCATCCCCTTCCTCAGCATCTCCTTCCTCAGGGTGCCCTTGCAGGGCATGCCTCTAGTCCCCTGACTTGCTTCCACTTGGCTCCACTTCTTAAAGGTTCTGCATCTCCTGACATTGTTTCAGGCTAGTGCCCCACTCTGAAAGGTATGTGTTGTCACCTGCATAACATCTGGAATCAGCCTCCCCTTGCAGCTGTAAAGGATTAATCAGAATGCCCAGGAGGGAGGGATTCTTTGGAGGAGGTTCACTGATGTTGGAAGACCCATCTTAACTGTGGCTGGACTATTCCACGGGCTGGGACCCTGCACTGTGTAAAAATGGACAAAGTAAACAACATGCTAGCACTCAGTGGTCTCTGTTTCCTGATTGTGGTGTGGTGTGGCCAGCCTTTGCAGGCTATGCGCCTGGCTCCCTCATCATGATGCAGTCTTGAACTGCGAGCCAAAAGAAACCCTTTCTCCCTAAATTTGCTTCATAACTAGGTACTTTATTACCAAAAAAAAAAAAAAAAAAAGTAATAAGGCTTCAACATACAGCCTTTCAGACATTTAAGATCCAAATCCCAACAGATATACATGCCAAAATCCTGTGTATTGAACAGCCTCACAGAGGTTAGGGATGAAACACATCTTCAGTTTGGGTCTCCTACTATCTTTTTGAAATACATTTGCCTTGAACATTTGATTTTTCTCCTTGCACCGAGGTGAGGAAAATCTTGTCTTTCAGTAGCAGGGGGGTCTTACTGGGTAGTTTGTGGAATACTAAAAAACCCCATTTCTAAAATTATTTATTTTACATTTTAATTCATATGTATATGTGTGTGCATAGGTGTATTATGTGTGTGTGTTTGTATGCGTTTGTGTTTATGTGTGTGTGTGTTTGTGTGTGTGTGTGTCTGTGTGTGTGTGTGTGTGTGTCTGTGTGTGCAGGTAACTGCTAAGGCCAGAAAGGGACATCAGATCCCATAGAGCTGAAGTTATAGTCAGTTGTGAGCCGGCTGATGTGGGTGCTGAGAACTGAACTCAGGTCCTCTGCAGGAGCAGCAGGTGCTTTTAACTGCTGAGCCATCTCTGCAGACCCAATATAAAACTTAGTTGCGTCCCTTCCTCCCCACTGGGGCAGGAGGTAAATAGAAGTCTGCTTTCTTGAGATAGCCCAGAGGTCAGTTTCTCAGGTTCTTAGCTGGTCTTTCTGTAGCTTGCTGAAGGGGGTTGGTGGCTGGGCGGAAGATGACCTCCTTGGGGACAGGGCCAGTCTCTGTGGCAGGGGGAAGCTGTGTCTGAAACGGTCTTGCTGAAGGGCAGATGCTGAAGGGGGTTCTCACACTGCAGCACCCTGCAGGGCACATCATTTGATCATGCCTTTCTCTGCACAGATCTCACTATCTGCAAGTCCTTCAGCTTCTCTTATCATACCCTCTGCAGGAGCAGCCTAGCTGCCACCTGGTCTCTCTCTCTCTCTCTCTCTCTCTCTCTCTCTCTCTCTCTCTCTCTCATCTAGGGAACTCACATCCTAGCTCTGAGGAATTCTGGGAGTGCAGCCCAATTCCAGAGCAGTCTCTGCTCCCCACTGCCCAGGCTGCCTGAGCTGTCTCCGCTTGCTTCTGACACCCCTTTCTGCCTCCCCAGGCTGTAGAACATGGTGCCAGGGCCCTCTGTGCCCTCTGTGCCCTCTCCCCACCCCAGACTCTCTCCCCTCACCCTGGGTGAAGGAGGCAAGCTCTCTGCACACTCACCAAAGTGAAGCAGGGACTTAGCAACAACGCTCCCCTTTCTCTCCTCTCCAAAGACTCATGCAGCCCCTGATATGCTCTCAAGAAGGAGGCAGCACTCCGCAAAAAACAAAAAACAACAACAACAAAAACAAACAAACAAACAAACAAAAAACCCCACTTCTGAGAAGTTTCCTTTAAGAGTCCTGTCTATGCTGGGTAGCCTCCTACACAGACATCCCCAGGCCTCTTGTGGGTCCGAGGCAAGAACACTGTCTTCTAACAGATCTGTCGCTGTGTGAACGACAACCCCAGGAAAATGGCTCAGTAGGGAAAGATGCTTGCCGCTAAATCTGACGACCGGAGTTTGATCCCCAGGCCCCACGTGATGGGAAGAGAGAACTGACTCCTGCAAGTTGTCCTCTGACCTCCACGTTCTCACGAGTGGCCCTCACCCATCCACAGAACACCTTCAAGCACGTCAGTATTTTATTCCGTTCTGATTGGATTGCCTCGACACCATCGCTTCTTAAGGTGAAGCAACTGGCTGGAACTGGGAGATGGTAAGGGTTGATTCCCTCACTGGGAATGCAAGTGTCAATTGCAAAGACAAATAGCCTTCATACACCTGCCACTCCAAGGGTCGGCCCTTCCCACTCTTAAGAGCCGAACGAGGCGCTCTTCCTCCAGTCGCCGCACGGTGGCGCCGTCTCACAGTCCCCGGGCCGTTCACAAAGCGGCTTTTGTCCCTGTGGGCAAGCACAGCCCATGTTTCCTGGGCAGTAACTTCGGCCAGAAGTGACCCCGACTTGAGCTCACGAGGTTGCAGCTCAGCTGAGTCACAGCCACCATGCAGGTGCCAGCTGGTCCCAGGAGCCCCGCGGAGCCCAGTGAGTCTTTGTTTCTAACTCAGAACAAAAAGGGTCCCTTGGTGGCATCTGAACTTCTGAGAAAGTTTCTGGGGACTCCCTGGGGGGACTTCCAGTGGCCCTGCCGCCACCCCTACCCCCACGCCCGCACCACTGCTGACCAGGCTGACACCAGTTCCTTAACGTTCTCCAGTGGCACGTTTCTCTCCAGACCATGGGACGACAAATTTAGTTTTTAAATCTTGAGCAAGCACCCTGCCTCGGAGAGAGTTTAAAGGGGAAATGTGTGGAGCTTGCCTTGCATCTGGAACAGTCTGTAGCCTTGACCTTGAAAGCTGACCTCCCGGGGGCACTTTTGAAACTCCGGTAGCCATCTGACCCCCATAAAGTAGATGACTTTGGATTCCAAGGGCTTGTTGGTGCATGACAATTAGTTACAAAGCGTTCAGGAGCTGAGGGTAAGCTCCCTGGAGATGCCAAGCGGGGAACCCAGTGTTTTTGTGGCCTAGATGGAAGTCACAGAAAGTCCTGGCTGTCATGCCAAGAACAGAGCCACAACCCGCCCCACTGAGGAGGAGCCAGCAACCAAAGGCAGCTGAGGCGCACAGCTCACCCTTTAGGATAGTGTCAGTTGCCTTCTGAACAGCGCCTGGGGGTAACGCATTTTGGGCAGGCACTTTAGACAGTATTTCTAAAGACTACTTTCTTCGATAGATAATGTTAAGCCTATTTTATAGACAAAAAAGGAAAGGGTGACTCAGAGAGGTTAAGATGTCAGTCCAGTGCCACACAGCTATTATAAGTGGAGCTGGGGTTCAGGACCTTGGGACTGGGACATGATTCTGTGCCTCTCATTACATGACCCTTCTTGAGATCAGTGTCCACCTTAGAGGGCGGCTGAAGAGAAAGTAGTTGGGTTGGATCTTGCTGGAACACAAGAGGTTGTCAGGTTAAGGCAAAAGACAGGTTTGCCTATGAGTCATCTAGGAACATCATTGTGTCACAGAGTCCCCATGGGAGATCAGTGGGTGGAACAAAGCCCGCAAGAACCCCACCGCTTCTTTTCCTTGGTGGTGGGTGGGTTTCCTGTGTGTCATCTTCTTGTGTTTGCTCCATGTTCCTCTGCTGGGGTTGCATGTGCACACATGTGCATACACACACACACACACACACGCGCACAATTACGTACATGAACACCCACACACACCCGCTCTCATGCTCACACACTCACACATATCCCACCTTCACCTCCATCCCCACCCTTTCACCCCCTCTACCTGGGAAAGTGCTCACAAAAGCATCCTCTTCTGTGTTAGGAGGCCGAGGCTGATGACAGGTATCTGCTTCCACTGTTCTCCACGCCTTTCCTGAGGTCATTCAACGAATCCAGTGCTCAGCGATTTGGGCTAGGCTAGCTAGCCAACTTTTCCCAGGGGGCCTCTTCTCTCCAGTCTCAACTTCCGGAAGTGCCAGCTTTTAATGTTGGCTTAGGGGATACCAGTCCTTGTGCCTACGTGGCAAGTACATTATCTCCTGAACCATTTCCCCCAGGCTTTTTATTTGATGTTTGTATTTTGAGACAGGGTCTTACTACATAGTTAAGGTCCTTGCTACATAGTTAAGGATGACCTTGAACTTCTGAACACACTGCCTCCTCTATCCTCAAGTGCTGGGATTATCAGCTTGAACCACCACACTCAGGGTCTAGGGCTTTGAGTTCTATCCCCAGCCCATAGAAGGTTCTTTCTTTCTCTGCAACACACAAGTGGACACCCCCACCCCACCCCTCCTCTGCCTTCCTTTGTGCTATTCCGGAATCACAAGAGCAGTCATCTACTAGGCAGGGAAGGAGTGGAGACAGGGGAGGGGAGCGGGGTGGGTTACTGAGAGCTAAGCACAGAGATATGTTTATATGACCATGTCACCTGAAGGTTATTCCATCATAAGCCTAAGAAGTTAGGAATAAGGGGCCGGGGGCGTGGCTCGGTAGGTAAAGTGCTTGCTGAGTTTGGATCCCTCGCCCCCATGTAAAAGACAGAGTTTTCCACTTGCGCCTGTCAGCACTTGAGGGTGGGAGGGAGTAGAATGTGGAGCTAAGAAGATCCTGGGTGCTCAACAGCCAGCCAGTCTGGCCACAAGCTCTAGGTTCAGTGAGAGACTCTATCTAAAAAAAAAAAAAAACAAAAACAAAAACGGAGAGCAATAGAGGAAGACAACATCAACCTCTGGGCTCTGTGTGTCCGTGCACACATACATACATGCAGGTAGGTATACATATATACACTACACACGCGTACACACACCCACAAAAAATGAATAGCAAAAACCAATAACCCCCCCCCCCAAAAAAAAAAAGAACAAAGAACACCAAAGGGAGCCTGCACAATTTCCCAAAACTAAGACTCAGACTCAGGTAGTAAAGCTGAGCTGGGGGGGGGGGGGGCAAGGGTAAGTCAGCCCCCTCCCTGCAGGGTCTACCACAGCACCAGCTCCGTGATAGGAAGCAGGTGATGGATAGGGCAGGAAGGATGCAGGATAATGAACAGCCTTTATTAAGCCAAATCCAAGGCTCCATTTGTCACAGGCAGTTAGTTACCACAGTCTGGTTGGTCAAAATTCTCCCTGGAATTCCTCAGGCTCCTGGGATTTCCCACTCGATTTCTCAACTGATGGTCCTGTGAGTTTGCGCAGGCACGGACAGACGGACGGAGCACTTGAACTGGTAAACCACAACAACCACCTAGGCTGGCTGCAGGACAGGGGCAGGTTTCTATCAGGGTGCCTGGTTGCCCCGGGGGTGGGGGTGGGGGAGTGCGGGGGTGGGGGGGTGAGCCTTGTAGAGCTGCGCAGATGATGCAGATTCACGGGAGGGAGGGGGCAGTCTCTACTCCTGGCCGTGGGTCCGAAGGGCCCTGCACCCTCTTGTTTTTCTAAGTGGGTGATGGGAATTTCCTGGTTTAAGCCTCTGGGTCCTTCCCTTCTTCCGCATTTAATGAGCTCATTTATTTTTTCTTTTCACTCAGTGGATTTTAGGGCCAATTAATGAGTGGTGGGGTTCTTTTATAAGAGCCAAGTCGGGCTCCAGTTCAGGGCATTTTCTTACATTTCCAGCTCTCAGAATCCCCAATACCTCCACACTTCTCCCCCACTGATTGCCCCAGTGCAGTTTCCATATTTAGAAGTTTCTGGAACATACTGAAGTCCCTTCAGGGCCCTTCGCTGGGACAGTTGTTATGGGGTGAGTTTCTGGTTTTTGTTTTGTTTTTTAAAGGAAGGAGCTGCACACACGCAAGGAAAGAGACCCCCATCTCTCAGTGTGTGTGGGGTTTGCCCTCTGAGTCTGGTGTAAAGCTCATTTTGGGCTTGAGGAGGCTGGCTCTGCATTCCAGGAAGACTTCAGAGCTGCTTAAACCTCCTTTGTGTGGAGTGTCAGGAACCAGGAGGGAGTGGTGATGGAATGGGCTTTGGATGCCTTGCTGGAGTGGTTAGTGCTTGGGAGACGCTGAACCCTGAAAGGCTGGAAGGACACGGGGTCTACACAGCAAGAACTAGGGTCATCAGGAAGTCAGGTTTCTAGAATCCCTACGTATTCAGCTTTCCTTCATTCAATAAGCAGGATGGAGGGCAGACACTGGAGTCAGCACCGGGCATCAGGAGGAAGAGATGGACACCATACAACATTAGGGGTATGTACATGTGAGTGCAGGTGCTTTAGAGGCCTGAAGAGGGCGTCAGATCCCTGGAACTGTAGTCACAGGCAGTCATGAACTGCTTGTCAGTGGGTGCTGGGAAAGACTCTGGTTCTCTGCCAGAGCAGGAGGCACTCTTAACTGCTGAGCCGAATCTCCAGCCCGTACAATTTTTTTTTTTTAATTGTAAGAAAAAAAGCTTAACTATAGTCAGAAGACAAACTATAGACTCGGATAAATCTCTGCAACACACATGAAAAGATATCATTCTTAATACGCCCAGGGTTTATCTAAATTGGTGATAAAACATGAAGTACCACAGGAATACAGAGAGAAAAAGACAGTTCATAAAGGAGGAAATGGAGGTTTAAATTGGGTAGAGATGGATCAGTCGGAGAGAGGAAAATGTAAGTACTTATTCATTGGGTTGGCACAACAAAAAGAGCGGTAACGTGTGTTAGAATGGAAGCGATTAGCACTGTGCGCCCTGCTGATAGAGCCTCAACTGCTAAAGACTCTATGGAAGAATAATCTATCAATGTTGGTTAAGGCTCCAATCACATACTCACTGGTACAACAACTCCCTTTTGAAAAGCAGCTGTTTTAATAAATATGAAAAGCCAAATGCTTAAGAATATATTAAAAAGGATGTCTGCAGAAGCACTGTGTCTGTGGGGGAAAAAATATCAGAGTCAAGATTTTCTCTCACTGAGCGTTCAACCAAACGCAGGGCTTCTATGTAGCTACCGCACAAGCACAGAGTTTACTCTAACCAGCCAACATATCATCACATGGAGGGATGCTAACAGATTAAATACGGGAAGCGAGTTCCCTGGGTGTATAGGTGTGCGAGTGTGTGTGCCTGTGAGTGTGAGGGTGTGTGTGTCTCGGGAGGTGTTATGCTATGTTCCCATTTTTTTAAAAATGCAGGAGAAAACAGAACCCATTCTGAGTGTCTGCTCAGCACTGGGTGGATTTATACCAGTTCTGGGAAAGGACTTAAGAGCATCAACACCCTCTGGGGCCAGAAAGGAGACGGCATCATCTATAACTTCTTGTGTTTATGTCTTCGCTATTTCACTTATTCCAAGAATCTTCTTTCAAAAATAAAAAAAACAAATAGGCAATTTTAAAGAGGAAAGAGAATAATTCAAATACCTCCAACTTGGGCTGGGGAGATGGATCAATAGGTAAGGACACTTTCTGCCCAACATGAGGACCCAAGTTCAAATCTCAGAACTCCACATAAAAAGCCTGGGACAGCCATGCCTGCCTGAAACTCCAGCGTGGAGGGGTCAGGTGGCAGAGGCAGGAGGACTGATGGGGTTTGCTGCCCACTAGCCTAGCTCCAGGTTCAGTGAGAGACCCTGACTCAAAGGAATAAGGTAGAGAGTGACAAAGTAGGAGAGTGGATGGGTTCTTCTAGCTTAAGTGTGTGCACATCCATATACACATGTGTGCACATATCCCCCAGCATACTGTTCAAAAAGAAAAATATATATATACTTACAATTCACTAGGTCCTGGAGATAAAGTTTATCCTCTCAAGCTTGTGGTGATATTTATATGTGCTGAAATGTGGTGACATTTTATCTGTGCTTTAATAAATAAAGCTTGCCTGGAGATCAGAGGGAAAAGCCCAGCCATTATAAGTAAACAAAGAAGTCAGGCAGTGGTAGCACACACCCTTAATCCTATCACTTAGCAGGCAAGATCTCTGAGTGTTCAAGGCCACACTGGAAACAGAGCCAGGTGTGGTGGCACACGCCTTAATTCCAACACTAGTTAACCATGGAGGTCTGGAGGTCTACAGACAGACAGGAAGTGACAGAGCTGGGTAGGAAGAGGAAGTGATGCAGCTTGACAGAGAGAGCAAATCAGATGGCAGAACAGCAAGGCATATAGCCGTGGGTAGACAGGAAGTAACTCGCATTTGGAAGCTGCGGAGTTGATGAGGTGAGGTTGCCTGGTGGCTTTCCCTATTTCCCTGATCTAAGGCTTTCATCCCTATATTTGGCTCTGTATTTTTTATTTAATGAGACCATTTAGAAATTCATCTACACCAGCAAACTTGCACCACCTCTGGGACCCATCTCCACGGGGAGCACCAGCCTTTCTCTGTGCTGGCCCCTCAGTATCTTCTCCAGTGTTTCAGGACTAGGCTTGATCCAGGCTGCCTTCTTGAACCACCTCATGACCTATGGAAATGCCCAAGGTGAGACAGGACTTCCCACCTACTGCTGTAACACCTCCAGTCTTCCCCAGCAGCCCTTGGAGCCTCCCCTGTGATGGAATAAGCCCCCTTGCTTTACCAGAGGCAGGGCTGTCCCACAGGGTGTTATCAGCACCTTGTTGAGCTCATTGTGGGTGATAAATACAATATACAGTAGCTGAATGAATAAGCAGCAGGAGAAGTGAACCCATGCACGAATGCAAACATTACAGATACAAAGAAATCACCATCCGTGTCCCCGGAATGATGCCACGGAGAGTCAAGTGTGTGAACAGGCAGCTATAATACAAGAAGATAATTATTGCCATGGGACAGAATGAACTTGCTGAAACTGCCGGGGGAGAGTCTGGCAGGCTTCACAAGTGAGGAAACGTTTCATCAAGATCTTGAAGGATGGATAAATGTTTATGAGGAAATAAGGAGGATAAAGTGATGTTGCTGATGGAAGGGCCGGCTACAAGGATACAGCCTCCAGGAAGAAACCTGAAAATCCCCAAAGAATTTGTTTTGCTTGAGTAGAAAAAAAAAATCAAGGTTGGGGTATCGGGGGTGGGGAAGTGGGGTGGGGAAATAGATCAGTCCGAAGATTGCTTGCTGTGCAAGCATGGGAAGCTGAGTTCAATCCCTGGACTCCACGGTTTGGGGTTTTGGTTTATTTGTTTTTAAAAGCCAGGTCTGGGGTTGGCTAGAGTCTCAACAGGTAAGTGCTTTCTGGGTAAAGCCTGGCTACCTGAGTTTGGGTCCCAGAACCTATATTAATATGGCAAGAGAGAATCGACTCCACAAAATTGTCCTCTGGCCTCCGAGTGTTTGCCATGCACGACATGTTCATGCACACACACACACACACACACACACACACACACACACACACACACACCTCTTCACTACAGACAGGTTTTGAGCCCCCAAAGGCATCTCTTGAAGGACACAGCAGAGCTATTACAAGACGCACTGCCGGCCACCTCCTGGAACTCAGCACTACAAAGCCCCATTGACTAGGCACATAAAGCCAGCTTGTTTGTTTTTTCTTTTCTGCAGAAATGATCTGGCCGTTTTGTAATAACTCCAGAAAAATTGTGCTTTAGAGGTCACCAAAATATTCCTGAAAGGCCGTACAAGCATTGCCTGTGGCGTCCCGTGGTGTCTGCAGTGTGTCCCTCCTCTACCCTACCCTACCCGAGAGGCCACCAAAGCTAACTTCAGGTATTGCAGAAAGCTGCAGATCTGAGGATGTGAGAGAGAAGGCAAAGGTGAGCCAGAACGGGCAGGTCAAAGGCCTCTCTACCCAAGCCTCTGAAAGACGTGCTTTTCTCATTGGGCAGAGCGGTAGGACATGGTGTCCGAGATTGCAGGAAGCTTGGCTGCCATTTACCAGTGTAGCCCCATCACCCAGGCAGTCCCTCAGCAAACACCTCCGAGGTCTTGGCAAACCAAATATCAGATACATGTGCATGTATGTGTGTGCAAGGGTTCGTGTGTGTGTGTGTGTGTGTGTGTGTGTGTGTGTGTGTGTGTGTGCGTTTGTATGTATGTGCGTGGGGGCAAGTTTGTGAAGTTCAGAGAATGACCTTTATGTCCACTCAGGTACTGTCCACTTTTATTTTTTTACAACTGGGTACCTCACTGGCCTGAAACTTGCAAGGCTAGGCTGGCTGGCCCCTGGAACCACAGGGATCCACCTGTCTCTGTCTCCCCATTGCTGGAATTACAGGTATACGCTGTCATTACACCTAGCCGTTTTAATACTCAGGTCCTCATACATGCAAGGCAAGCACTATACTGACTGAGCTGTCTCTCCAGCCTGCATGTGAGATGTTCATCCAGTCTAGGATTAGCAAACAATTAGTTAATGTCATGAAAGGAATGCTCAGTGGATGGGTGTATGGCTGCCATGGTTCACACGTAGTCAGAAGACAACTCTGGGGAGTCAGTTCTTCCCTCCTGTTGCGGTGTCTGGGGATGGGACTCTGGTCATCGGGCTTGTACAGCAAGTAGTGTCCCTGCTGAGCTGCCCTGGAGATTCTCATTGTCAGCTTGAGTGGAGCAAGGGGCTCCAGTCTTTAGGGCTTGAGGGAGGCACACTTTGCCCTGTGTCTTTGAAGGAGTTTCCGGAGAGGATTAACTGAGTGAATATAAGGGTCTTCTATCCACTTATATATCTCCAGGCCTGGGTCTTAGGCTGAATAAAAAGGGAATCGGTGAGAGCCAACAGAGAGCAGCTTTCCCCTTTCTCTGCTTCCTGATCCACTGAGATGTGAACAAGCGGCCCCTCCCCACTGCGCTAGGACCCGCTCCTCCCACCATGCCTCCTCTCCACGGTGAACCGTGTCTCCTGGACTGCTCTACAATAAACTATTCTTCTCTTAAGTTGCTTCTGGTCTGGTTTTTAGGCACAGCAATGAGACAAGTAACTAACACAGGACGCCTGTGGTCAATGGACAAGCCTACTGTACAGTGACAGTCCTATGCCCTTACAGCTTGCTCCTGCAAGAGCCATCCTTTAGACCTCTGGGGAAAGCACGGAGACCTGCCCCCTTACAATGACTTCACGAAAACTTGGCTGATGGCTGCAGTCTACCAAGTACTTACTGTGGAGGAAGATCTGAGCTCAGGGATGGACTTACATGATTTCAGATAACCTTTGCTATGGTTCTTCCGGGGAGGAGCTATTTACTTCACCGTTTTCAAAACAGAAGTTCAGAGAGGTGAAGTCACTTTGCCCCGGGCTTTGCATAAGGAGAACTCGGTGCCGGGAGTATGGGGCCAGACAGTCTGGCTCTAAGTGGTCACTGCTGAAGCTCTTCACAGCTCTGGTGAGCTTGCCTGGCCCTCTAGGATTGCTTACCCACTTGTCACATGTTTGGCATATGAATTATTGCCCAAGTGATAGGGCAAGAATGGTGTCGCTGGTTAGGGAAGCCCCAGGCCAGCAGCTGTCAGGCTCCAGGAGTGCGAATAGACTGTGGCTTTGCGGAGAACAGAGCGCACAGGGAGATACCGAGGAGCCTAGTGGACCCAGGCCATTGTTGTGTCTCTGGCTGGCTAAGCTCAGCAGCTGTTTTTGCAGCCCGTGACAACCATGGCCTCACAGTCCTGCTTTGCTGGTCAGCAAATTGTGGTGGTTTGTGTCTGTAATCCCAGCTGTTCTGAAGGCTGAGGCGAGAAGATTGCACTGGGCATGGGGGTGGGGGTGGGGATGCAGGTGGGGATGGGGTGGGGGTGGGGATGCAGGTGGGGATGGGGTGGGGGTGGGGATGTGGGTGGGGATGGGGTAGGGATGGGGGTGGGGGTGGGGATGGGGGTAAAGATGGAGGTGGGGGTGGGGATGGGGATGCAGGTGGGGGTGGGAGTGGGGGTGGGGATGGGAGTGGGGATGCAGGTGGGGATGGGGTGGGGGTGGAGGCTGAGTTCTGCTGGAGATACTTTCCTTGACAACAAAAACACAGGGCATGCGTTTCTGTTCTTGTTGCTGTCATGAAATACCCACCAGAAGCAACTTCAAGGAGGAAGGTTCTGTTTGTCTTACAATTCTAGAAGGTACAGGCCATCAGAGTGGGGAAGTTATGGTTGGCGAGAGCAAGGAGACAACTGGTCACCTCACATCATAGTCAGGAAACAAAGGTGGATGAATGCAGCTGCTCAGCACACTTCCTGGTTTCTGTTCAGCCCAAGACTCCAGCTCCCGGGAGGGTGCCATACGTACTTAGCATGGCTTCGATACCTAAACCTTATCCAGAAAACCCCTCCCAGACATTCCCTGAGCTTCGTTTCCATGGTGATGCTAAATTCTATCAAGTTGACAATAAGAATTAACTGTCAGGATGGGAATAATACAGTGGCAGAATTGCTTGCCTAACATGGAGCTTCCATACTCGGTACCAAAAGAAAAAAAACAAAAACATATATTGGAACCAGTAACCAGCTCTGAGGGATTAGCAAGAACTTTTAAGATAATCTAGTTTCACTTTCGGGTTTTACTGGTAGAATTTTTTTTTTTCTTTTAGAGTGCCTTTTTATTGATTCTTTGAAACGATCATGTACCTTGTGGTGGTTTGAAAGAAAATGGCCCCCAAAGGGTGTGGCACTATTAGGAGGTGTGGCCTTGTGGCCTTGCTGGAGTGGGTGTGGTCTTGTTGGAGGAAGTGTGTCACTGTGGAGGCGGGCCTTTAGGTCTCATTTATGCTCAAGCTGTGCCCAGTGAAACAGACCACGTCCTGTTGCCTGTAAGTCAAGATGTAATATACTTGGCTACTTCTCCAGCACCACATCTGCCTGCATGCTGCCTTGCTTCCCATCATGACAATAATGGGCTAACCCTCTGAGAGCCACCACAATTAAATGGTTTCCTTTAGAAGAGTTGCCATGGTCATGGTATCTCTTCACAGCAATAGAAGCCCTAAGACATACATATACAATGTATTTTGATCATAGTTGTTCCCTCTTCTCCATCTAACTCTTTTCAAATCTTCCTTTCCCATCCTTTTCAACTTAGTGTCCTCTTTTTTGTCTTGTTTTGTTTTGTTTTATACCACACTGGGTTCAATCAATGCTGCCCATAAATTCATGGGTATGGAGCATAGTTGACCTATCAGGGGCCATGCCTTTAAAAAAAAAAAAAAAAAAAAAACTACCTGACTTTCTCTTCCCCAGAAGCCATCAACTCATTTATCCAAAGCTCCCCAGTCAGTGATCAGGGCTTATCTTAGTTACGGTTTCTATTACTGTGACAAAACACTGTGATCATAAATCAAGTTGGGGAGGAAAGAGTTTATTTGGCTCACACTTCCACATTACTGTTCATCACTGAAGGAAGTCAGGACAGGAACTCAAACAGGGCAGGATCATGGAGGCAGGAGCTGATGTCCAGGCCATGGGGGGAGGGGCTTCTTACTCCCCATGGCTTGTTCAGCCTGCTTTTTTACAGAACCCAGGACCACCAGCCCAGGGATGGCACCACCCACCATGGGCTGGGCCCTCCCCCATTGATCACTAAATGAGAAAATGCCTTACAGCTGGATCTCATGGAGGCATTTCCTCCACTGAGGCTCCTTCCTCTCTGATGACTCCAGTTTGTGTCAAGTTGACACACAAACCCAGCCAGTCCAGGGCTCGTGAGCCCCTCCCCATCTGAGCTGGCATGGTGACTGACTTGGTCTTGTTCAGGTCTTATGCAGATGATCACAGCTGCTGTGGGTTCATGAGTGGGATGGTCCTGCCATGTCTAGAAGACACTGTTTTTCTTCAGTCCTCCCCAACCTCAGACTCTTAGACTCTTCCAGGCCCCCCTTCTTTGATGCTTCCCGAGCCCTGGAAGGAAGGGATGTGATATAAATGTCCTGTTTGTTGCTCAGCATCCTATGAACACTGACCCTCTGCTCTTTGACATTAGGGGGATTCTTGAAGCACACAAGGCAGAGTCAGGATATGAAAGAGAAAAGATGGCTACAATTCATTAACGCTTCTTCCACAGAGATGCACAAACTCTATTCCTCCTCTGAATCTTCTTCTGTAGCTGCCCAGACTGCCTAAGCGACACTGCTTGTTTCTGGCCATGGACCAGCAGCTTCCACCTCCTACTCTGGGGATGTTCACCAGCTGCCATGCTGTGAGAAAGGCAGAGCAGTGGAGTCACAAGCAGGGAGTTGAGAGTCCTGTTCAGCAGCCTGTGAAGACAGTCAGCAACTCGGAACCAAGTGTTACAGGCACAGATTAGAGTCCTGAAGACACTTACTGAAGTGTCCAACTTCTAGGATCCAAGGACAAAGAATTCCTCAAGGGGCACATTTATTAAAATGAACAGTTTATTAGAAAGGGAAAGCAGTTGCAAATGGGAGTGGGCTAGTTAGCTAGAAAAAGTCATTCGCTCAAAGAAAGCACTCACAGGCCATTTACACAGCGTCTTTCCTTGGCATGATTTTACATCACGGCTCTTCTTAAGCATGCTCTGATTGTCCCATTAGCCCAGGAGGGGAAGGGTTTCCAGTCCTCTGCCACTTGGCTTCTTCCTTATGTTAATCTCAACACAGCTCTGTCCAGATCCCTACTCTCCTGCCACACGCCCGGATGAACAATGGATCCCCTGGTTCCTCTCATCCTCTTTTGCAACCCCCACCCTAGCTGCCTGACCACCATCGACACTGGAAACAAAAACAACTCTTGCTCCAAATCCAGATTTATGAACAAATAAAATGGTTGACGCTGTTGGGACAATGAGTTTGGGGCTGGCCTGCTGTACAGTTATAGGACGCCAGAGCATGAAGCAGGTGGTGGTATTATATTGTTAGTTATTTTGTTGATGTTCACCGACTCCCTTGGGTCATCCAATAGCTCAGCAGTCCCAGTGGTCTGTATGATTGAAAGGCTGGTGCCTTGTCGTGCATGAGGGCTGCTGGGGGACTGGTTATTGTCTGCAGAAGTCACCAAATCTAATGTTTGCAGAATCCTTTGGAAGTGTGTCAGGTGCTGCTGCTGGCCTCCCCCCTTCTTCTGTCTCTTTCTCCTTCCTCACCTCTTCCTCTTCCTCCTTCTCTTTTTTGAAATAGGGTCTTACTATTCAGTTGAATGATAACAGCTTCTTGGGACTCTGATAATGGTGAATATTTGTGCATCAATTAATAACAACAACAACAAAACTTCTCCTGAGTAAAGCTTGGAATATTTTGTGGAATATTGCCTTTGTAAAGTACTGAAAGGCAAGAGGTGACATGGGTTCACACACCATGTGGTGGCGTTTCAGAGGCTGACAGACAGCATGCACTCCTGTGGTCCCATGTGACTATGACAGAGCCGAGAAATGACCATCATCTTGTCACCTTGAGATCCTGCAGGCATCAGGACGTGTGTTTACGCACAGTGTGTACTGCCTGATGGTAGAGATAAGCAGCTGTGCTCCTGTATTTACTTTGTATTTACTTTGCTCTTTTGAGAAAGAAACAAACCCTATTCATTCCTTTGTTGGGGGAGTGTAGCGTGGGCTGCAGCGCTGTGCAGAGTTCAGAGATCTTGCAGGAGTTGATTCTCTCTTTCTACCAAGTGAGGCCCAGAGATCAAACTCAATTTGTAGGGTTTAGTGGCAAGCACCTTTACCCACGGAGCCATCTTGTTGGCCCTATACTATATTTTCATCATTATTTTAGACTGTATTTCTGCTTATTAAAAAAAAGTACAAAACAAACTCAGATATGGCCATCAGCAGCTTTTCCAGAAGGCATTGTTATCCCGGCCCAATGTGTGTCGATACAGCCCCCAGAGAAATTCCAGTGGGCAAGTTTGAGGTAGAAAATAATGGTATTGATGATTCTGACTTAGTTAGGGTTTCAAATTGCTGTGAAGAGACACCATACTATGGCAACTCTTATAAATTAAAACATTTAATTGAGGTGGCTCACTTACAGTTCAGAGGTTTAGTCTATTATCATCATGGCAGGAAGCAAGGCAGCACACAGGCAGACATGGTGCTGGAGAAGGAGCTGAGAGTTCTTACATCTTGACTAAAAGGCAATAGGAAGTGGTCTGAGACACTGGGCATGGCTTGAGCATATATAAGACCTCAAAGCCCACCCCCACAGTGACACACTTCCTCCAACAAAGACCAATGCCAACAAAGCCACATCTCCTAATGGTGCCATTCTCTTTAGGGGCCATTTTCTTTCAAACCATCATGTTCTACTCCCTGGCCCCCAAAGGCTTGTAGCCATATCATAATGCAAAAATACATTCAGTACAACTTCAAAAGTCCCCATAGTCTATAACAGTCTCAAACTTATTTAAAAGTCTAAAGTTCAAAGTCTCTTCTAAGATTCATGCAGTCTCTCAACTATATTCCCCTGTAAAATCAAAATAAAGAAGCAGATCACATGCTATTATATTCTAACATATAATAGCACAGGATATACATTACCATTCCAAAACACAGGGAAGGGAGCATAGTGAGTGAAAGACCCCCAGCCTCCCCGCCTAACATAGCTTAGCTCAGCTGCTTTTGAATAAAGCCTGAGAGGTACTGAGGAGCTCAGTTAGCCACCTGGCCCCAGAGCGAGGAACTAAAAGGTCAGAAAAAGGTCGGGAAAACACTCTGTACCCTAGACAGAAGCTAGGCGTGGGCGAGCTCGGGGAGAAACCACGAGCTGACCTGGGTTTGAACCTGGCCTGATTCGAATCATCCAATCAGAACTGGCCTCATTTGCATCATCCAATCAAAACCCTGTAACCAGGCTTCTTGCTTCTGTACCCGTGCCCGACCCTATAAAAACCCTCTGCTCCAGCCCGTGGGCGCGCCAGTCCCTTGAGCTTCTTGAGAGACTGTGTCGCCCCGGGTACCCGTGTTCCTGAATAAAGCCTCTTGCTGTTTGCATCTGATTCGTGGTTTCGGTGTGTTCCTTGGGCAAGGGTCTCTCCTGAGGGAAGACTGCCATCAGGGGGTCTTTCATGAGGAAATACTGGACCAAAGCAAGACCATCTCCATGTCTGACGCCAAAACACTCTTCAGAGCTCCGATCCTTTCAGCTTTGCTCACTGCACCACACTTCCTTCTCTTGTTCTGTTTCTACTCCCGGTTAGCAGCTCTCCTTGGTAGGTATCCCATGACTTTGGCATCGCCAACATCTTGGGGTCTCCAAGGCAGTCCAGGCGTCACCTTCACAGCTTCATGCAAATGGCCTCTCTAGGCCTCCATTCAAGGACATCCCTGACATGGCCTGGCCTCAGCAGCTTTCCTTTGTCACAAAAGGAGTTTCCATAACCCCTTTCTTTTATCCTTGACTTTAAAGCTAGAACCATGTGGCCGAAGCTGCCGAGTTCTGCTGCTTGCTGGGGCTGGAACATGGCCTCTCATTCAATTACATCTTCACCAGCTTTCTGTTTTCAATGGTTTCCTTCACTGCTTAAGCTTCACTGTTCTGGATCTCACTCTGTAGACCAGGCTGGCCTCAAACTCAGAGATCTGTCTGCCTCTGTCTTCCAAGTGCTGGGATTAAAGAAGTCAGAGTTACAGATGGCTAGGAACCACCTAGTGTGGCTGCTGGGAACCAAATGTGGCTCCACTGAAACAGTAGAGAGTGTTTTGAACTGCTGAGTCATCTTTCTAGCCTCCATTTTGCTTTAAAGAAACCTTTCTCTCTGCTGGGCCTGGTGACCCATGTCTTCAATCCCAGTATTCTGGAGGCAGAGGTAGGTGGATTTCTGTGAGCTCCAGACCAGCGTGGTCTACATAGTGAGTTCCAGACCAACCAGCATGATTCAGGGCAAGCCTATCTAAAAAAGAAAGGAAAGAAAAGGAAGAAGAAAATAAATGAAATTTGCATCTCAAAGGCAGAGATGTTTCTGCTTGTTATATTTCTCTAGTTAGCAGATGGGTGAAGATGTTTTTATATTTCCCCCTCCCCAACCCCTCTCCTCATCTTCTCTTTTCTGCTTTAATTCTTCTTCTTTTTTGTTGTAACAGACATGTATTCTCTGCTACTTATGGAGGCTGGGAAATTCAAGGTCAGGGTTCCTGCATGGCTGGGCTCTGCTGAGGGCTCTCTCCCTGGCACCAGGGGCCAGCCTTCTCAGCTGGTAGAAAGCTTTTTCTTTTCGGTTTATTAGAATTCTTATTTTATTTTATATATATATTGGTTTTTTGAGACAGGGTTTCTCTGTAGCTTTGGAGCCTGTCCTGGACTAGCTCTGTAGACCAGGCTGGCCTCGAACTCACAGAGATCTGCCTGCCTCTGCCTCCCAAGTGCTGGGATTAAAGGCGAGCGCCGCCACCACCGCCCAGCATATTAGAGTTCTTTATACATTCTGCGTACTATTCGTTTGCCACATTCATTACACGTGTTTTCTCTGAATATGCCTCTTTCAGCTCTGTTTCAAAGCTCTTCCCCGATGCCTTATTACCTTTGTTTTCCATTAGATTCTTCTGTTTCTTGGGTTTGAGTGGTTTTATTTTTAAATGGCCTAGCTTTCCTCAAAAGCTTAATGATCTGTGAATGAGTCCTCTTGCTTGTTTTTCTCCATGAACAGGTATGATCACTTACTTCCAACGATGCACAAGGCAGGGAGGCACTCCATGAAGCTGTAACTGCATAAAGTGTGGGCAGTGAGGAAGGGAGGGCCCAATGGAGGCCGGTCATGTGGATATTTAGATTCTTAGACATGAGAACTACTCTCGCTGCTAGGAGGTTGTGAGTTGTCCCAGGAAGCAGACTGTTCTCTGTACACACACACGTTACTCATCTCCAAGTGCAAGCAGCTGCGTTGCTCGCTGTCCGATCAGAGTGATATGGGTAGGAGGAAGGGTAGAGAGAGGAGAAAGGGAAGAGCGTGGGAACCCCTGTGTCTGGTGTGTCTTACGGTGGGACTTTAAATTGTAACCCTGCTATCAATTCCAGGTCTCTATGTCTTAGAGGCAACTGCCCTCTCCTGGGTGGCTGTGCACTTCTGTTTACCCTATGGCAGATCTTCCTTCTTGTGGACCTTATCTACTATCATTTTCTTTGTCTGTGGGTTTTTTTGTTTTTTGTTTTTTTTTACAGTTTGAACGAGAAATGTCCTCCTCAGGCTCATATCTTTGAACACTTGGTCCCCAGTTAGTGGCACTGTTTGGGAAGGTTATGGAACCTTTAGGAGGTGCAGCCTTGCTGGAGGAAGTACATCGATGGGGTTGGGCTTTGAGGTCGTATAGGCTGGTCCTACCTCCTGCTCTCTGCTTCCTGTGTTCAGATGGAATGTCATTCACCTGAGTCCTGGCCTCCAGGCTAGCCCCATGCTCCTGCTGCCGTTCCTTCTTGGCTATGATGAATTGTATTCCGTCTGGAACTGTAAGCCAAAATTAACCCTTTCTTCCCTCAGGGGCTTGCCAGGGTATTCCACCACAGCAACAGACAAGTGACTAATGCGGCCCATTGCTGCTTCACTGTCTTGTTTCTAAAGAAAGGTATCCTTTCCAGGAATCTGGAATAAAGGGAGAGATTGCCACCTGTGATCTGTCAGCTAGCTCTTCTTTTCTCCCCAGCGGTGGAGATCGAACTGAGGGACTCCTCCATTCCCGGCAAGCTCTTTGTCACTGAGCTCTGCCACCGCCCCCCTCGGTCATCTTGCATCAATTCACGAGTCCTCTTATCTGACTTATTTTGCATTTCCACCTGGCGTTTCTGAGACGTTAAGTGGTTCTCTTGAGCAAGAGAGAACAGGGGATTAGAAGGTTTGCCTCATTAAGGTGATAATCTCATTTAGGCAAAGCTGTGCTGGACCTATTATTTACTTAGGCTAAAAGGGATAAATAAAAGAATGCAGACAAGATAAAAGGTCTATCTCAAATTTATCTCTGACAATGGTGTCTCCTGGAATTTCCCCACAGGCCCCATCCTGACTTATGAGCTGTATGCATCAATTGTGTCTTGACTATAATTTGCATATTCATATCCAAGCTGATTTGCAAGTTGCAATACTTATACAGCCACCACTCACTAATGAATCCCAGGAAACAGAACTATCCTTTAACAGACCTGGCTTTCCTCACTGGAAACAAAGACTGTAAATCACCCAGAGCTTTGACTTGTGGCTTGTAGCTCAGGGGCAATATTTTTCTAAGTTACTCATGCCTATGACAAATATACACCCATGCAGCTTCTTGACTGAGACTTGCTACCATGGGCAGGGGAATTCCTCTCATGGGCTGGGGCCTGGATGAGCAAAACTCTCCTTTCTCTTAGTCACTTGGTCCAGCCTTCCTATTTTCTGATTCTGCCTGCGAGAACAGGAAAGGTTCGGAAAGATCAACTCTCTACCTGGGTGAGTTTCTGTTAATTTGATGTTCGATCCCGGAGTGACATCTAGTAGGCATGGTATCCCACATCAGTAACATACATGATACTTTAGAAAAATCTGGCTTACCCACCACAGATAATTTCCACAATGAAAAGAACTGGCATCAACTTTCATGTCAAGAGGGAAGGCAGATGACCCCAACTTCCATTAATCTTTCACTCAAAAACTTTCCCCTGTGAAGGAGTGTAACTATTTCCATACACAGTTCAACAGAGAAAATGAACAAGGAATCTCTTCTCCATTGCTGGTTTAAGCGATGCTATCCTAACTTGAGTAGAAGATAGCTTATTTTATTTCATGGAGTAAAAGTTTGTTTTAAAATGCTGGTTAGCTTTAAACTCACTACAGAGAGGCTTGTTCTTAAACGCCTCAGTGTCTCAAATGCTGAGATGACAGGTGTGCTCCGCCATGCCGAGGAGAAGGAGTTGTTGTGTCTGCTTGTTTTGTTTTTACTTTTTTGTTGAGGTCAGTTCTCATGTAGCACAGGCTGGCCTGGAACTCGCTCTGTAGCTGAGGCTGGTATTGAACTCATGATCCTCTTGCCTTCTCCTGCCAAGGGCTGGGATCACATGTGCGATCACCATGATCAGTTATAGAGGAAGATGTGAACTCTGCTCTTGGATGGAAGGTTTTTGGAAAGGATTCTACTCTGAGAAAATCCACTTATCAGCCTCCTAATGGCTTAGAGAGTTTTACATCTTTAGAGGTGAAAAGACATTTGAATACAGTAACAAAGAAGCTCAAGGGAGTCCAGGAGGACCTCAGATTTACTGTAGAGATATGCAGATTCAGACTTTTAAAAAGTGTTTATTGTTTTTAAATTATGTATACATGCATGTATCTGTGTGGGTATGTGCACATGAGTTCAGGTGCCTATGGGGTCCAGAAGAAGGCATCAGGTCCCTTGGAACTAGAGCTATAGGTATCTGTGGGTGCTGGGAACCCAACTTGGATTCTCTGCAAGAACAACAAGTGCTCTTAATTGCCGAGGTATGGCTCAGCTCCAAGACATGTAGACTCAAGCCTGGCATAATTTTTTTTTTAATCCAGCTGCCCTGGATTCATTAGGAAATTCAGATTTGTGGAAACTGAATTTGTAAAAAATTATTGCACTTATTTGTGTGTGTGTGCACACTCTTCCGTGTGTGTGTGTGTGTGTGTGTGTGTGTGTGTGTGTGTGTGTGTGATAGTACACATGTGTAGGTCAGAGGACAACTTGTGTAAATTGATTCCCTTCTTCCACCACGTGGGTTCTTGAAGATTGAACTCAGGTTGTCGAGCTTGGCAGCAAGCTTCTTATCCTGAGGCATTTTGCTGGCCTGAAAGTGTAGCTTTTGGAATAAATGATGTCACAGTATCAGAAGACATTTCTGGATGTGTGGATGTTTGTTTATTTGTAGACAGTGGCTCACTATGTAATCCTTGCTGGACCAGAACTTGCTTTGTAGACCAGGCTGGCCATGAACTCATAGAGATCTGCCTGCCTCTGCCTCCTGAGTGTTGGGATTAAAGGTGTGTGTACCACCCAGGGCCCTCATTGGTGTTTTTAAAGCATGTGAAACATTTGTTTAAGCTTCTGTCACTCTTAGAATAGAAACTTCAAGATATTCAAAAGTACGAGACTTAGCATCATGGATGGTTGGGTTGCAAGTGTGCTGTGTCCGTCAAGAAGAAGCCAGAATAATGAAATTTGGGGACAAATTTCATAGACTAGCTTAAGCTTGGAACACATGCCGTTATTTTGATAGCATATCCTTTAGATAGCAGGTCTAAAGCTGTCAGGACACACACTCACACACGAGCACCATGATGTCCATGTGGAAATCAGAGGACAACTTTCAGGAGTCAGTTTTCTCCTTCTACCAAGTTGGGTCCCAGGGATCGAACTCAGGTCTTGAAGACTGGCAGCAAGCACCTTTACCCACGGAGCCATCTCACTGACCCATGAAAGGTGTTTTGATTTGCTTTGGTATTGGAGCTGAAAAATTCCATATGTCTTGCTAAGCAAACAGTCATCCTTCTATACAGTCCACACAGATGTGTGGCCCATTACTAGAAAAATGAAATGACCTTCTGGATGGGGTACCTTTGAAAGCTTCTGACTCACAGATGGCCTCTGCAATATCATGGGGCTTCTTAAAGAACCAGCACTGCCTTGCAGGATGGGTGTGGGCAAGTCCATCCTCTGGCCAGCCTCTCTTCCCCTGCATTAAACAGGGTGGTGCTTTTCTTCAGCCTGGGGAAACTTACAATGCTGTTTTCCTTGTCATTCTGTAAGGAGCTATCCTGATTTGGAAGCTGCAGATCCACCTGGACAGAAAGCCTGTGCTCCTATACTAGCTTGTCTGTGTTTTGCCTGGAGCATCACAACTGTCTGATTTGGATTTTTTTTTTTTTTTTTTTTGCTCTGTATTTGATGGTGGCATTAAGATTTTGTTTGTTTGTTTGTTTGTTCGGTAACAGGACTTAAATGCTTGCTCTGCGAATGTCTTCCTTATCCTGATTATTGCCACGGTTTTTTATGAACATGTGCCTGAACTGCGGTGTAATTTTAGTCATTTACCTATGACAGCAGTTCTCAACTTGTGGGTCGTGACCCCCAAAAGACCACGGGACAACATAGATACTAACTTTGCTATTCATAACAGTAGCAAAATTACAGTTATGAAGTAGCAACAAAAATAATTTTATGATTGGGAGTCACCACGACATGAGGAACTGCATTAAAGGGTCACAGCATTAGGAAGGTTGAGAACCACTGCTCTGTAGTATGGCAGAGCCAGATCCCTTCCCTTCTGGCTTTGGTTTTCTGCATGCACACCCTCCACCCACCTCCACTTGCTGTGTCTCTGACACACTGTCTCTCACAGGCCTGCTTTGCCTCTACGCCACTGCCAAGAAGCACAGAGATTATTTCTTTGTAGCTCTTATGGATTTAGCCATAGACCATGTTCTTACACACACACACACACACACACACACACACACACACATACACACACACACACCTCTTATGAGTTATTTCATGTTGTGAAAACTTAAGATTTTTTTTTATCCCCTGTCTTTAACAACCTATAGCCAGTCAAAGCCTGGGGGAAGGAGTAGGCATTCTGATCTCTAAACTGTTACTGTAATGAAACCAGCCACGTCTTTTTATGTTGTTCTTTCCTTAGAAAAGTAGAAAACAGAGAAGGAGAAAACTCACAAAAAAACACGTCTTAGTTTTGAGCATTTTTTTTTTTTTTTTTTTTTTTTTTTTTTGGTTTTTCGAGACAGGGTTTCTCTGTGTAGCTTTGTGCCTCTCCTGGAACTCACTTGGTAGCCCAGGCTGGCCTCGAACTCACAGAGATACGCCTGGCTCTGCCTCCCAAGTGCTGGGATTAAAGGCGTGCGCCACCACTGCCCGGCCAGTTTTGAGCATTTTTAAAAGGATTTATTTTTAATTATGCGTGTGCGCGCGCGCGCGCGCGCGCGCGCGCGTGTGTGTGTGTGTGTGTGTGTGTGTGTGTGTGTGTGTGTGTGTGTACAAGTGAGTACTGTGCCAGTGACGACCAGAAGAGGGTGTCAGATCTCCTGGAGCTGAAGTTACAGGTGACTGTGGAATGCCCTGGAGCGTTCGGGAAATCAAATTTCAGTCTTTTGCAAGAACAGCAACTACTCTTAACTGCTGAGCCAATCTCTCCAGCCCCAAGCATCTTTTTTTTTTCTAACCTTTTTTTCTATTTACTTAATGAGCAGAGCAGATAAGTTAGTACTTCAGGTTTATACCCCATTTTTAAAGTTCCTATTACAAACATTTGTTTATATTAATATTAACTTCATAAAAATTGGTAATAGCCTTGAGACATTTAATCATAGATATGTACCATAATTTAATAATTCTTAAATTGTTAGAGGTTTTATTTTCAACTTATATTGGGGTACATAGTGATGTATATACCATATATATCTTGGTATATATGAATTTTAAATTATTTTCCTACATCAGTGGTTTACTAAAAATAGACTGGTCGGGCGGTGGTGGTGCATGCCTTTAATCCCAGCACTTGGGAGGCAGAGCCAGGTGAATCTCTGAGTTCCAGGCCAGCCTGGTCTACAGAGTGAGATCCAGGACAAGTTCCAAAGCTACACAGAGAAACCCTGTCTCGAAAAACTGGAAAGAAAAAAAAAATAGACTGAAAACACCCCAAGTGTAAACAATGTAAAGTTCAAATATTTGAAGAGAAATAAATCTGAGTCAGCATCTTATATAACCATGACATTTTTATCAAAACTAAGCCATCAATATTGGCATAATATATAAATTATATATAGATTTATTTCATGTTTCCCCATTTTTGATAACTTTTTTCTTTTAAAAATACTCACTATGTAACCCAGGCTAGATTTGAACATCCAGGTCTCCTACCTCAGCATCTGGAGCTCTGGGATTACAAGTGTATGTTGCAAGGACTGGAGAAATGGTTTAGGGGTTAAGAGCACTTGGTGCTCTTGGGGAAGCCTGGGATTCAGTTCCCAGCACCCATGTTGGGCAGCTCACAAAGGCCTGAACTCCAGCTTCAGGAAATCCAATGCTCTCTTCTGGCCTCTACGGCAACTGTACACATGTGAGCGCACACACACACACACACACACACACACACACACACACACACACAGGCAAATAAAAATAGAGAAAAAATGAAACAAAAACAAGCAAAAAGCCAAGTGTGTGCTACCATGCCTAGTGTGATGTCTTTTGTTTTCACTTGTTTATTTTTGCTTTTTGTTCTTGGTTAGCTGAAAACGTGTTTCTTTAACCATCATTCATGAATGACAGCTTAAAGTGGGTCAATTCTGCATTCACAAGATACTCCCTGGTTTTGTCTTCAAAGTATTTTAACACGATCATCGTATTTCTTAAACATTTCTTTCCCTTTGGTCTGATCACTCACCTGAGGTTTAGATCCTGTTTCTTGTCAACCAGTTCCTGTGTGATGTTTGGTTAGTTTTCACGATTTTGAGGTTGAACTTCATTGATGGTGATATGAACATCGTGCTCCTGAAGTCTCGAACACAGAGCATGTTAACATTTCCACTACCTGGTCAGCCTCCAGCTCCATCTTCGGTGCTTGGCTTTTGACACAGCTATGACTAAGGCACCTTGTGAGAGAAGCTGCGTCTCTCTGTTTATTCACATGAATGTCTTTATGTGTCAGGGAAGGGGTGAGGCGTGCTGGTGTATGTGTGTGTGTGTGCGTGTGCGTGTGCGCGTGTGTGTGTGTGTGTGTGTGTGTGTGTGTGTGTGTGTTCTCTACTTTGTTTTCTATTGCTGTGATAGACACAATGACCAAAAGCAACTTGGAGGACAGGGCTTATTCACTTCACAGGTTACAGTCCGTCATCCTGGGAAGTCGGGAAGGGAGCTCAAAGCAGGACCCAGAGGCTGAGACTGAAGCAGAAACCACTGACGAGCACTGTTTACTGGCTCACTCCTTGTGGCTTGCTCAGCTAGTGTTCTTCTACAACCCAGAACCATCTCCCCAGAGCTGGCACTGCCCACAGTGGGATGTGCCCTCCCACATCAATCATTAATTAAAAAATGCTCTACAAACACGTTCACAGGCCAATCTGACGGAGACATTTTCTCCATTGAGGTTCCTTCTTCACAGATGACTCAGTTTGTGTCAAGGTCGCAAAAAAAAAAAAAAAAATTAACCAGCATAGTATGTGTTCACATGTATGTTTTGGTGTGTGTGTGTGTGTGTGTGTGTGTGTAGGCCAGAGGTCAATGTCCAGTATTTTTTATCCTCTCCATTTTATCGTTTAAAACAAGGCCTGAGCCTGGAGGTCATTGATTAGCTGGACTGGCTGGCCCATGAAGTCCAGGGATCTTTCGAACCCGTTCTCTGCAGGGCTGGGCTTTTAACAGCGGCACACTTGGTCTGAACTCAGTTCCTCATGCTTGTGCAGCAGACACTTTAATAGCGAAACCATACCATGCCTCAGTCCTGAGTACGTGTTTAAATAACAGCCCGTGCCTTCCTCGGACCTTATATGGAAGGGAGCAGGAAAGAAAATATTAGCCCTTATAATGGCTTGTGGCTCCCCGAAACTGAGCCCAAACCACCAGAATCTTATTCCTTGAGAGAAATTAAATACTTCAGTTTTTAATTAAATATTTGAATTTCTCCAAGAGAAATGAAATCTAATTAAAATTTTCTCTTTAGGGAAGGCAATAATGAAAGTCAAGTAGTTATTAAATAACATTATCTTCAACAAACTATAGATTGTTCTGATATGACAAAATAATTTCAGTTCTGTGGAGGATTAAATGTGTATATATCACTACTATGGGTTGACTCATACAACGAAAAGGTACTAAACACATTAGACAAGGAGGCACACCCTGAAGTTCGGCAGTTAATGGCTTTGATACGGCTATTCACAGACTTGAGTATTCTTTCTCACAGCACTGCAGCAGTTTAAGCAGAGAAGTATAAGATAAAAAAAAGATTACAGGATCGGATCGGAAAGAGAGCTCAGCAGCTAAGAGTAAGAGTACTTGTTGCTTTCCAAAGGACTGGAGTTTGGTCCTCAACACCCACACTGGGCTCACAACAGCCTGTAATTCCAGCACCAGGGTATCCAATACCCTCTCTGGCTTGCACTGGCTTGGTGGTGCACAGTTGTGCACAGGCACACAAATTAATAAAAGTAAACTACATCCTTAAAAAACAAAAGAATGCTTCAGTAAGATGAAGACAGATTAGGGCTGGCCATATTTGTTTCACTAATGAAGTTACTTAATTTCATAACCAAATAAAACAACAAAGTTATTGTGGAATAACTACTAGCACACCAAATTGTCACTCAGTGCTTATAAATCACCGTCATCTTTATTGAACAACCGGTGTGTCC
This sequence comes from Peromyscus eremicus, assembly GCF_949786415.1. NCBI lineage: Eukaryota > Metazoa > Chordata > Mammalia > Rodentia > Cricetidae > Peromyscus > Peromyscus eremicus. Next base: position 93,989,241 of record NC_081418.1, read on the forward strand.
AGGTTCAATGACAAATGCCTGGCATTTATTACTGCTCCTAATCCTCACAAAATCCTCTGTGAAGTACTCTGATAGTTAATTGTCAGCTTGACTGAATTTATAATTAGCTAGGAAACTGAGGAACGCCTGTGGGTGTGCCTGGGAGAGTCCAGTGAGGATTAACTGAGGGGGGAGATCCGCTTTGAATGTGAGTGGTACCATCCAATCCAATAAGGCTCAACATCTGGTCACACACACACACACACACACACACACACACACACACACACACACACTGAGACTCCTACAAGGCGGTAGATTTGTGTGAAGGGGTTGATAAATCTAAGTCCTTTCTCTTCTTCAGCCTGGGGATGGGCAGTGATCACTTAGAATAGGAAATAAGGACACCGTCTGAAAGGGCCTAGCCCTAGACAGTAGTGTTAAGATTTTAGAAACTGTTTTTCAAGCAGGGATCACATCTCAGTCTCTCATAAAGGTTGCTTTTGAGTTCTGCCATCCCTTGGGACTCTGACCTCACCTGCCTACCCCAAGCTCTGTACTCTCACGGCTTCACCCTCTCACTCACAGAAACATTTGTTTGACTTGGGAGTCTGCTGAGTGTTACTTCCATTTCCCGCTATGGTTTTTTACTATATTTGGAGCAGAAAAGAGAATTTCAAGCCAAAAAGCACAGCGCTGCATGTGTTTCATTGGAGGGATTTTCACGGAGAACTTCCTCAAGTTCGGACTAGATTAACCAGACTCAGCCATTTGCTTCCATGAACTTGCCACAAATGACATTTCCCAGAGTCCCCTTTCTCTGTGGTTCGAGATTAGGATCATTATGGCAGAGGCATTTGCCTGAGAGGGAAGGTCAGTGGAGCGGGAGAGCACATTGCCCGAAGCACACACAGATAGAGGCAGAGGGAGGCGCTCAGGGTTTCAGGACACGCTCTTGTGAGACTTGCTCTTCCTTGCTGCGGGCACCCGACACAGCCACACAGGGTAGCTAGTCAGGGATCAGAGAGGGCTCAGTGAATAGAGGCACTGGCCACCAAGCCTGATGGCCTGAGTTTCATCGCTAGGACCCACATACTGGAAGGAGACAGGAAGCTCCCAGAAGTTTTTCTCTGACCTCCATACATACCTCATGGCATGCATGTGTGCATATGTGCACATCTACACAGTAAATAAATAAAGCTTTTTCAAAAAAATATGAATCGCTCCTTTCAGATCTGTTTGCTAAGAGGTAATGATGTCCAGAACAACCTTTGCTTCAGTACTGCCTGCCTCAGGCTAGGATAAGCACCAACAGCCCTCAGCCTGTGTTCCTTAGTCCTACAGCATGGAATCCTCAAGTGTTCTGTTTTAAACCCCATGGTACTTGGCAAATGCAAGGTTATTTATGACTCTGTGGAATGCCCTGCCACGAAAACCTTGAATGGTGCTGTTGTTACTCCCATATCGTGGGGAACCCCAAAAGACCACCACCATAGAGACCGAATCCCAAATGTAAAAGCAAAGAGCCCTTATTTTCAAGCTCTGAGCTTGGTCCCTCTGTCTGTCCTGACACAGCAGTGAGAGCAGAGAGCCCTGAGCCTAGGCGGGGAAGGGTTTTTATCATAGCAGAGGTTGGGGTGAGGGGATTTCCAGAGTTCAGGACCCTGATTGGCTGACATTTGTCTAGGGATATCTGTAAAACAGAAATAGGTGTGTGCCAGACTCAGGGCCATCCGGCCATCTTATCTAACCTTGTCTAATGGTTGGAATGTTTGGAATGTCAGGTACTTGGCCTTAGATGTAGGCCCTCCTCAGGTGGGGTCAGCTTATGGCTTTTCCTCAGTCTGGGTGTTGCCTGACAGTTAGCCTGTCACAGAAGCTGTGTCTGGGCCTCTAAGCCTGTCATGGCTGCTGTGTGGTCAAGCTGTTTTGGGTCCCTCACAGCTATGATGTAATCCATAGAGTAAGGTGGAAGGGATGGCATGTGACTAGTAAGGCCACATTTTTAAAGGTGCTGGAACTTCTGCTTTGGTCTTTTTTCTTTCTTTCTTTCTTCCTCTCTCTCTTTTTCTTCCTCTCTCTCTCTCTCTCTCTCTCTCTTCTTTTTTTTAAGGCATTCTGTCAGGAAAGGCCACTGTCAAGTAAAGAGGACACAGACGCCTCCCGGAAACAACTGCCACCAGATGGCATCCAATGGGTGAGTGTGCCGGTTGGTGTTTTTCATCTTGACACAAACATAGGGCTGGGAGGAGGCACATCTTCAGACTGCTTAGGCCCCAACCACCACCCAACTCCAACCTCCTGAGACTCTGGACTTGGGACGTCCGCACTGTTACTGGAACGAGTTAATACTTTGGGGCCATCGGGATGGAATTCATCTTACCTGTGAGAAGCATGAGAATTTGGAGGGTGGGGGTATACACTGCTGTGATTAGAACATGGCTCCCCAGTTTGTCTTAGAAACAGACTCAAATTCTTAAACTAGGGAGATTGAAGTGGGGGTACTCTGGGAGGGGATAGGGCTCTGAGAGCTCTGCCCGGGTAAACAAATTCATCTACCCATGGATTGATAGATTACTACTTTACTGTGGTGATTGATATTGTCAAGTGGACAGGATCTGGAATCACATAGGAGGTAAACATCTGGGCACATCTGTGAGAGACCTTCTGGATTAAGTTAACCAAGGTGGGAAGAGTCACCCTATGATGGCTGTTCTTGGTTGTCAACTCAACTACTTCTGAAATTGACGAAAGCCCCAAAATGGCTGACACACCTGTGAGGGATTCTTGCTTAATCATTTGAAATGGGAAGATTCTCTTTTAATCTGTGTCTTTGAGGCAGGAAGACACACCTCTAATCTGGGCCATACCTTGTGCTGGAAGCCTATATAAAGGTCATGGAAGGAGGAAGTTGCCCTCTTTGGCTGCTTGCTCTGGCCTTTGACAGCAAGTCCATTCCTTTACTGGCATCAGAGCCTACTTTTTTAGTATTCCAGAGTCTACTGAAGACCGGCTGAGACATCCATCCTTGTGGATTGAACCACTGCTGGATTCTTGGACCTTCTACTCATAGGCAGCCATTGTTGGATCAGGTGGCCGACAGCCTGTAAGTCATTCTAATATTCATATGTGTGTGTGTGTGTGTGTGTGTATATATATATATATATATATGAGAGAGAGAGATTCATTCTCTAACTTCTGTTACCGAAGAGAACCCTGATGAAGACATGCTAAATATGCATGGCACCAATCTGTGGGCTCAGATCCTGAACTGAGTGGAAAGGAGAGAGCTGAGCTCCAGTGCCTCCCCCACCCCCTCCATTGTAGATGCAATGTGACCAGCTGCCTCAGTTTCCTGCTGTCACTCTGTCTTTCCCTCCATGATGGGTGCACCCCTGGAACTGTGAGCCTCTGTAGAGTGTGTGAGATATCACAACAGGAAAGTTCTGAATACAAGAGGTCATCAAGACAGTGACCTTCCTACAAAAGCTGCCTCCCGTGTCCCTTCTTCAGGCCCCTCACCCTCTGTAACTCATCTTTGTAAGTCACCCCATTTGTGGAGTTCAGTTAGAGCAACAGGCAGCAGACCAAGACATTGCCCAGTGTCCTATTTGTTACACCAAGAAATACACACCTGCCTCTCAGCAAGGCCACTGTTAATCTCCCTCAGGTTCCAACTTCCCTTCCAGGCGTCCAGCAATAGCTCCGGGTTTCTCAGATGACTTTGTCAGCCTTCTCCATAGGCCCAGCTGTTCCTTGTCTTTCTGGCCAGAGCAAGCCTAGCTCTGGTCAGGGAGGATTTTCTTGGGTACCCATCCTCTAGGGGCCCTACAAGTGAGGTTGAGAACATGGCTGTTGATAAGTATCTGGTGGACAGTTTTATAACATGACATGTGCCTGTCGTGGACAGTGTCTGAGATCGAATCTTCATTTTGAATGCCATTTTTCCCATCTGAGCCTAGTATAAATCATTGCCCTCTTATATTCTGACATAATAATATTTATAAATCTTTGCTTATTATATTTCCATATGGCTGATACACTGTGAGAGTCAGTGAATGGAAGAGAATCGACAGTGACTGAACAGCTAGGGTATCATGAGACTACATCCATCATCTCATATACTCTTCCAGAACATACTATAAGGTCAGTGTTAAGGGTCACAGGTGACAGTTGAAGCCCAGGGGTTTGTTTGGTTAGTTTGTTTGCTTGTTTTTTGTTTGGTTTGTTTGCATGTTTTTGAGACAGGGTCTCACTATGTTGCCTTTGTTGGCCTGAAAATAACAATGTAGACCAGGCTAGCCTCGATCCATAGAGATCAGCCAGTTTTTTCCTTTGCCTTTTACTTTTCTAATGCTGTGATTAAAAGCACCTACCACTGACCTATCTATCTATCTATCTATCTAATTCATTTATTTATTTTCAGACAGGCTTTTTTTTTATGTAGTCCTGGGAACTAGCTCTGTAGATCAGACTGGTCTCAAACTCAGAGATCCGCCTGCCTCTGCTTCCCTAGTGCTGGGATTAAAGGCATTTACCACTGTGTCTAGCTTAATTTTTAAAAAACACTTTTATTTGTGTAGGTGTTTTGCCTGTATATATATATACACGTATATATGTGTGCACTACCAGGGCATCAGATCCTGTAGAATTGGAGTTATAAGTAGTTGTGAGCCTAAATATGGGTGCTGGGAATCGAACCTGGCTCTTCTGGAAGACCAGGCAGTGCTCTTAACCACTGAGCCATCTGTCCTGGCCAGAACCCACTCTTTTATTTATTTATTTATTTGGGGGAGAGTTTCAAGACAGGGTTTCTCTGTGTAGTTTTGTTGCCTGTCCTGGATCTCACTCTGTAGACCAGGCTGGCCTCGAACTCACAGAGATCTGCCTGGCTCTGCCTCCGGAGTGCTGGGATTAAAGGCGTGTGCTATCACCGCCCGGCAAGAACCCAGTCTTTTAAATTGTCTTAGACCTACTAGCAAGAGGGCGAATCAGCATTGAATGTGAGTCCTGATTGAGGCTAAGGTCCTTATAGCTTTCTTTATCATTGCCCGGCCTCTAACTCCCTTGAAACCCAGCTCTCTGGGAACAGAAGGGCAGTTGTGTGAATAGCTGGGGACTGTGGTTTCTAAACTTCTTGAACCGTGAACTGCCCTGGCTGAGGCCACGCTCGTCAGCCTGGCTGTGTGCAGACATCTACTTCACCTGGGACCCAGGGTTAAACATTATCCCACTCGAGCTTTGCCTTCAGCTTCTCATTTTCCAACTCTCAGGACTCCCGGTGGCTTTGGTCAAATAGACCCCGGCCGTTATTATTCTCTTTAAAACGGCTTCTGGGCACCGTGACAACGTGTTTGGAAACACTGTGGCATATTTGTGGTGATTAAACTTCACGGAAACATCTGGATTCCAGGCTTCCACAAGCCTGGGTGGCTCCAGCGCAGCCCCCACTTAGGCCCGGGTTGAAGGAATCTCAAGCGAGTACTTGCGGCTTCTACTCCCCAGCCTCAGAGGGCAGAAAAATCGCTGGCCAGGCATTTCCACAGGGGCTCCAGGGGATCAAAGAGAGAAAAGCAAACATGGAAGCAAAATGTGCTATTTATCCTTGGAACAAAGTCGCATTGGCAGCCCTCTCCCCTCCGATAATACTTGCTTTCCTGAAAGGATTACACTCACCCTGGCTTCCTCCCGCTGGATTTAGCTGCCACTCAGCTCCTGACCTGTGGCTTCTGCCGCCCTCTCCCAACCATGGTTTTCGTTTTCTCGTTGGGTGGGCAAGAATAGATGAGATTAGAATCATCCATGAGAGAAAGTGGGTTAGCTCAGCCTCGGAGAACAGCCTGTATCAGCAGCTCAAGTCCACTGCTCACATAAACTGGCCCTGGGAGCCAGCCCTGTTCCTGGGTTTCAGAGGGTCCGGGCACCCCAGGCCTCTCCGTCTTCCCTGTGAAGGAACAAAGAGGAAGCCTGCCTGGCAGAGGTGTCTTTCTTTGGGAGAATTCTAGTAATTTGTTTATGGGCATTTCAGCTTTTAATTAAGTAATTACATGAATTCATAGTTAAATGTCAGATTTGTTCATTGACTGGCTTTGTGTGTGTGTGTGTGACAGAGGCTCACTATATAATCGCAGGTGTGTGGCCTGCCCTATATCCCAGTGTATGTTCTTCTGAGGATTAGATCTGGGGCTTTGTGGCTGCTAGACAAGTACTCTACCAGGGGAGTCACAGTACCAGAATTTATTTATTTATTTATTTATTTATTTATTTATTTATTTATTATTATATATATATATATATATATATTTTGTCTTTCTTCAGTGCTAGGATGGAGCACCGAGTCTCTCAAACCTGACAGACAAGTGCTACATCCCAATCCCTTTCTTAGTTTAGGACAAGATCTTACTGAGAAGCCCAAACTGGTCATCCTGCCTCAGCCTCCCAGAGAAGCTGGGATTACTGACCAGTGCCACCAACCTAACCCTAGCCCTTAGCTTTTCCAAAATGCTTGTTCTCTCTGAGAAGAACCACACTGCTGTGCTGGGTTGGGAGTGAGCACTTTGCATTTCTGAGGGTTCAGCAAGACAGGTTGTTGGGGGTGGGGGTAGGAGAGGGGCATAGATCACAGCCCACTGGGAAGGGCCTTGTGTGCTACACTGAGTCTACTGTTCTGCGGGGGTTTCAGTGACATGGTCAGACGTGTTTGTAAGGGCAGGGCTGCCAGGACCTCGGAGTTAGGGAGGAGAACGCAGGAAGGGCTGGCAGCTGGCGGTAGCTCATGCCGCAGAGTGATGGGGACCCAGCGTGGGGGGTGTGGGAGCTGAGGAGGGGAGTTTGAGGAGAATGCTGGGTACCACAGTCAGACTGCCGTGAAATAAAGGCTAAATGGCAGTTTAAAAAGTTCAGGGGTGAAGATACCCATGGGTCTGAGAAATTCGGGTATAAAAAGAACAAGTAAAATAAAAATACAGAGAAATATCTAGAAATAGACCCAGAGCACAGTAGTATATCGAATAGTAATTTTATTTAATTTATGTTCATTTTGTGTGTCTTGTGTTATTATAAAATGACGTGAATAATTATATGTATTTATGAGATAAGAAGAGAGATTATGATTTATGAATGTAATTTGGGATAAGTAAATCAAGCCAGCTAACATATGCATTATCTCAAACACTTTTTTTTTTTACTTTTGGATTTCTTTTGGAGACAGTGCCTCACTGTGTACCACAGGTTGGTCTCAGACTCACTGCAATCTTCCTGCTTCAGCCTTCTGGAGTGCTGGGCTAAGCCATCATGCCCAGCTTCAAACACTTCTTCTGAGGCTGGAGAGATGGCTCAGCAGTTAAGAGCACTTGCCGCTCATCTAGAAGACCAGAGTTTCCCCGCACCCACCACTGCTTGCAACTCTAGCTCCAGGGACTATAAGGCCCTCTTCCAGCCTCTATGGACACCTGCACACATGCAGCATACACACACACACACACACACACATACACACACAAATTTTAAAAACTGTTAAATCCAAATTCTTATTCCCTGTGGGAAAAAACATTTGAAATTTACTCACAGCAATTTTGAAATGTGCAATACCCTTATTAACTGCATTCACCATGCTGTACAATAAAGCGAGAAAAAACTCCCATATTCCTCCCATCTACCTAATATTTTATGCCCTTAAGTCATCATCCCCTCCCCTCTTTCCTCAACCCCAAGACCCATAGCCATCATTCTAATTCTACTATTTGTCTCTGAGCTTGACTGCTTTTGATTCCACACATGCATGGAAATGTGCAGAATTTGACTTTCTGTGCCTGACTTAGTTCACTTAGCACAATACCTTCTGATTCCGTCCACATCACGAGTGGTATGACCTCTTTTTTTTTTAAACAATGAATAGCATCCCCTTGGGCATCCATCTCCTTTTCTTTAACTATTCATCTGCTACAGACACAAGTGGATTCCATAACCTGGCTATTCCCTACTGTACAGCAACCAACACAGAATGCAGACTTTTTTTTGCAAACTGACTTCAAATCTTCCGGGTAAATACCCAGAAGGGAGACTGGTGGGTCATGTCAGGATTCTGTTTCTCGTCCTTTGAGGAAGTTCTGTGTGGTGGTCCATTGGTGGCTGCAACACATTTTAAATGCCGGGGGAGGTTGGGGCATGTTCAAAGCGGAGGGAAAGGAGACAGTTGAATGATTAAAGATGAGGAAAGAGGAAGTGAAGTGGAGAGGAAAGGTTTGGCAAGCAGGGGCTTGACGGTCAGAAAAGAGCCCCCCCCCGCATACCCCCCCCCCCACCCAAATTCCCACATGCCTAAGGGTTGGGGGCCACTCATATGGATAGAGAATCTGCTGCTTTCCACATCTCATTTCGAGCACACCACAGACCTCTGTGAAGCCTAGCAAACCATTCCAAATGAGGCAAATGGTTCACAATAGAGTACAGTGTAAACGGAACCAACCACATTTGCTAGCTTAAAGGAGTCCTAGTGAGAAACTTACCGGAAGCGAATGAACCTGCCTTTTGTTGTTGTTCTTGTATCTTAGGTTCAAAATATTAGTTACCTTGCTTATATCTGCAGCTGATCTCAAATTTGGTTGATGTGCTCATGCAGGAGGCTGACCAGTTGTTGCTGGTTGTACGTAGCAAATTAAGAATGGGGAGGACTGTAGGCCACTAGAGTCATAAATACATGGCTATCTATCTAGTCGGGTTGATCTGATCTAATTTACCAGTGCATAAGGGAACCATGTTCTAGAATGTGCTATCATACAATTTGTGAAATCAGAAAGTGGATTAAATACACATCCTAGGGGGCACACAGAAATTTGGGATCCCATAGCCATTTGTTCTGGTTCAGTGGACATGCATTTTAAAATTTAATTTAAAAAAGTACATGTGTGTCTTGGGGTTCCCATAAGGGCCACAACCTCTTTCAGATTAGTTGGATCCCCTGGAGCTGGAATTACAGGTGGTCGTGAACTTCCAGAAGGGGCTACTGGGAACCAACCTGGGATCCTCTGAAAGAGCAGCAAGTGCTCGTAACTGTTGAGCCATCTCTCCAGGACCCTTCAAACCTCTTTGAGGACACTAAGAGCCTGGACAATCTTTCCTCTGTCTCATTTGCCGACTTATCTTTCATATAAAGTCGCCCTATTAAGCCCACACTTTCCACAGAGTTACAGAATCAGCCTTTCAGTATCTGAGGATGTGGCTGGCAGTCATATGACAGAACTCCGAACACAGCCCCCTGTTCACGTTGGTTATGCTAACTTCAAAGTACTTGAAATCAAATGTATACATTATCACAAACTTAACTTCGTTTTTTGTTCTAATCATGCAGTATTTTCTTCATAGGGGAGGTGTGGGGGTTGGGGAGCTACCTCCTTGGTGGTAAACTTGCCTGGCAGGTGGGAGGCCAGTCTTAGTTATGTTTCTGTTGCTGAGAAAGATGCAATGTGGAGAAGGAAGGGTTCCTTTTGTCCCACAGTTCCAGGGACAGCCTATTCATGGTGGAGCGGGGCCTGGGTGGCATTGTGTCCACAGAAAAAAAAGCAGAGTGAGGAATGCTCCCTTCTGCCTGCTTTCCTTTCTCCATTTACTGATCCAGGATCCCCACCCAGGGGAATGGTCCTGCCCACAATTAAAATGGGTCTTTTCACATCAGCAGATACAATGAAGAAACCCCCAAGGCGCTGCCCAGAGGCTAACCTAACCTAGATAACTGCGCACAAAGGTGTGTTCACCTATCTCAGAGGTGATTCTAGATTCTGGCAAGTTAGCAATTAACACTAACACAACACCCTAGGTTCGGTGCTACTCACTCATAAAATAAAAAAGTGGTTTTTAAAAAAGAAAGTCAGGAGGCTGAGAAAAAGCAGTTTGAATGGTCTGCTCTACAGTCATTTCATGTTTAGTAGTATGTGCCTGGAGGTAAGAGGACAGCCTCAGGGGTCACTTCTCACTTTCCACCCGACCCCACCTTTTTTAAAGATTCCCCACCCCCTCTCTCCTGTAAAGCCAGCTGATTCTGGGGCCTCTGGGATTCTCTTGTCTCTACCTCCCTAGTGCTAAGGTTACAGAAGTAGCTACTGCATCCACCTTTACAGGACTTCTAGGGATCTGAACTCAATTCCTCACGCCCGAACATCAAACACTTTAGCAACTGACCGTCTTCCCAGGAACCTCCAGACCAGTAGTTCTCAACCTTCCTAATGCTGCAACCCTTTAATGCATTTCCTTAGGTTATGGCGACCCTCAACCATAAAATTATTTTGTTGCTACTTCATAACTGTAATTTCACTACTGTTATGAATCGCAATGTAAATTTCCACTATGTAACCCCCAAAGGGGCCGCGACCTACAGGTCCGGAACCAATGTTCCAGATAGACTTTCAGACAACTGAATAGCATCTCCCAACTCTCTTCACATCTCTCTGTACGGGTAAAGCTTCGCTTCTGGCCAGAGAAGAAGACAAAACCTGGAGAACTTGAGTATTATAATTTTCTAGCTGGAAGGGAGAAGCTCAGAGAGTGAGTAACTGTCAAGGCTCAGTAAGAGGTGCCCATCAGGCCTTGGAGAGTGGTACAGGGCAGGTGTGATGACTCAGAGGGTCAGGGTACCTGCCACCGAGCCTGACAACCTGAGCTCTATTCACAGGACCTACAGAGTAGAAGGAAGAACTGACTCCCACAAGTCATCCTCTGACCTCTACCAGTGCCCATGTGCACCCCACACCGGCGACATGAGTAAATACATGCTTTTGTTTTTGTTTTGTGAATATGGACCTATCAGCAAGTGGTAAGTCACCCTTGGTGACCAGGAGGTGTTAGTAGCTAGCACAGCCAAATGTCTAGCTTTACTTGAGTAGACTGCCAAGGACTGGATGGATTTAAATGCCACCTGGTTAATGATGGCCCATGGGACTTAACAGAAATCCCTTTGCCATGGAATGTAATGGCAAAAATGAGTCACTGGGTTGAAAGAAAGTGAAAGAAAGACAGAGAGGGAGAGAAGAGGGAGAAAAGTTGAGTATCTTGCCTTTCCAAAACTAAGATTTTATGTTAGGTTTTTTTGTTTGTTTGTGTGTTTGTTTGTTTGTTTGAGGTCATGTAGCCCTGGCTGGCCTCAAAGTCACTACATAGCAGAGGATGACCTTGAACTCATCACCTTTCTCCCAAGTGTTGGGGTTATAGGTATGCTCCACTACATATGACCCAAACTAACACTTTGATTGTTTATTTATTTAATTGGTGATAAAAAATCAAAACAAAATAAAAAACATGTAGCTGGGGATGACCTTGAATTTACGGTTCTTCTACCTTCACATCCCTCCCACCCCCCCAGGAATGGGATTACAGATGTGTGCCGCCATACCCAGTTTTATGCAGTGCTGGAGACTGAAGTCGGGACTTTCCATACTCTAGGCCACTGAGCTTCATCTGCACCCTCAACCTAACATCATAAAAGAGTAGACATTTTCTTTTCAAACTCACTTTTGCCAAAATGAATAGATATGAAATGACTGTAGGGCAAAGCATTCAAAGAAATTTCTCAGCCTCCTGATTTTCCTCAAGTGACATCATTCAGGGTGACACCAGTGTCTCTGTCTGCCCATCCATTAGCATCTTGTTGGGCCACAAGGCAATTTCCTTTGTCTCCTGGTATTTGGTGTACACACCCGCCATGCTCTGGCGCTCCTGGAGATCATTTACTACTTCTGGGATTAATGAGAGCTGTGAGTTTGCAGCTTCTTGTAAAAGCGTTGCCACAGGATGGGGAACAGACTCTGGTTTCAATCACTTGTACTTTCTTATGAGGGAACCAGATTTCTTCCCCTCAACCATAAGGGCTGACTTCGCCAGTCAAGGGACAAGGCAAGCCCAGGGATTTTTGTCCATTTGGCTGGTCCTGTGTTGTTGGTGACAGTAGGGGCTGTTTCTGAGGTTGGCCTGGAACTGGCTATTCACTGATTCACTGGGAGCCTCCTGTCTTAGCCTGCTCAGTGCTGGGACTGTGGGTGCACTAGACATTGTTGTTTGGTTGTTTGTTTGATGGTCTGCAGAATCTAGGATCACATGGGTGAGAGGCCTCTGGGAACGCCTGTAGGGGATTGATCACCGTGGGAAGACTCATTTTAACTGTGCACGGAACTATTCCGTAGCAGAAGATTCTGGACCAAATGGAGACAGTGAGCTGCGCATGAGCACACCTTGTCCCTGGTCTCTTTTCTTGATTGCGGATGTGTTGTGACCAGCTCCTATAAGCTCCTCCCACTCTGGTTTTCCTGCCATGATGGATTGTAACATAGAATGACAAGCCAACACAAATCCCTTTCCCCTTAAGTTGTTTCGTCAGGATATTTTGTCACAGCCACAGGAAAAGAAACCAAGAGTCTCGCACTGTGGATTTGGCTTTTGTGTTGTCCTTTTTTCGAGGGGTGGGGAGTGTCTCACTGTGTTTTTGAGACTGGCTTGAAATTCACTATGTAGCCCAGCTGGCCTGGAGCTAACGGAAATCTTTATCTTCCTGCTTCAGCCTCCAGAGTGTCGGGGGTGGGCACTAAAGGGGGGATGTTATAGACATGCACTACCATGCCCAGCTTGGTGTTGTTAACATGCCTTGGTCTCTTTTTTCCTGACGATTCCTACAAGTCATGTGCTATGAGATCACTCTCCTCACCATTCTAGAAGCTTTGGTCTTTGCGGCCCTAGGTTCTTTCTCCTCATTTCCCACATACAGGATGTAGAGCCCGACTGCACACACTTTTTATCCACAAGGTGTGTTTGATTAAAAGGCTCTCTGGTCTGGATCCTACCCTGTGATTTGAGGACAGTTCCCTGGAGAGCGCTGAGTATAATGTGCAGTGAAGTTGCCTAGGGTGACTGGGGTAGTTTCCTGTGATGGACAGACAGTGTCCAGGAAGTGACAGGTAAGTTGAGTTACATTGTTAAGTACCCGAACAGCACGGTGCCAGAGGATTCAGGGTGAGGATGCTTTCTGAACACATCTCAGTGCAAGCACCTTGTGGTCCCCTCAGCAAAGCATCATCTTGATGTAGACTAAAGTGGTCTAAAGCCTCACCTTAGGGCCGGGCGGTGGTGGCACACGCCTTTAATCCCAGCACTTGGGAGGCAGAGCCAGGCAGATCTCTGTGAGTTCAAGGCCAGCCTGGATTACCAGTGGGTTTTCATTGTTGTGTTGTTTGCTTTTATTTTTTGTTTTGTTGTCTTTTTACAATGTGTGTGTGTGTGTGTGTGTGTGTGTGTGTGTGAGAGAGAGAGAGAGAGAGAGAGAGAGAGAGAGAGAGAGAGAGAGAGAGAGAGAGAGATGGAGGTCAGAGGACAACTTGTGGGACTCAGTTTGACTTGGGGCAGCAAATATTGCAAACATTGTTACCCAGTCAGTCATCCTTTGAGCTCAAACAATTAAGTTTGTTTAAGACAGTGTCTCACACTTACTATGTAGTTCAAACTCACGGCAATCCTCCTGCCTCAGCTTTCCATGTTTTGGAATTACAGGTTATATTTTTGAGGCAATAACTAGCATGATTTTGCTACATCAGCTCCTATGATATCATCAAGTTGTTGTCCAGTAAACACAGAACGTTTGAAGTGGAAGCTGCAGGGAAGGAAGACAGGGAGGGGAGGGAGGGCCGGAGCTACTCCTCTGTTAGACCATGCAGTGTGTGTGCCAACAAGGGAATGCGAAGGGGAGTGCCAAATTACCATATCCCCTTTGGCTAACTGAACAGACTCCAGGGGTCTAGATTGTCTCCATAAGTTTGTCTGCGATGTTGTCAGAGATGGCGGTCCCTGCTCTGGTCACTGGAACCCGGGGAGCCCTGTGCATGCTGCAGGGAGGTGCAGCCTCTGGTCACCCCCATCCATGTCGGTGAGGCTGCACGTCAAGAGACAGGCTGTGTGCATGACAGCTTCATTCCCTCTCACACCTGGGATTCCCCAAAGCTGCTGGAAAGCAGAAGTTCAGTGGTATCTGCTTCACTATCACAGAGTGAGGCTACGTTTCAGTAGGACTGAGCACGTTCTAAGAATTCAATAGATATTGGCAATTCTCAGTAGCAATAATAAACTTATATCCAGAGCCAGATGGTGTCAGAGTACTCCAATGTCCTTTCTTCAGTCTGGGGACAAGTGAATAGACTCTGGACTGGAGCCAAATGTTCTCCATAAAACAGTCTAAGGCCAAATGCTCCCCGAGAAGGTCTCTGCTCACCTACCAACAGCTGTGGTCTGTGTATTTCCTTTATTCCACACACATTTGCTGAGCACCAGCTACATGTGTGGCCCAGATCCAATCTGTGACCTCAAGAATCTTAGTGTGCAGCACCCAGATGGCTGCAGACACAGCAATTACATCACGAAACCTCCTCTGGGCTGCCTCTCTGCCTGCCTACTGATAGAGCTGGCCAGTTATGAGGAGCATGTTGAGTGGCGGAGTGTGGAATTTGGAGTTAGTTAAGCGTGTGTATGTTTTACAGATAAGGAAACTGAAGTCCAGAGAAGAGGCCTTATTAAAGTTCAGATAGTAGTTCAGTGGCTGCCCAAGGCTAGAACTGGTCCCTCGAGGCATTGAGGAAGCAGGGCCTTTCCCACCAGACCGGTAGCTTCCATGTGAGAAGAGGAAAACTGGTCTATGTTTATATCAGGACCCTGCAATTGTTTTCTTTTGGAAAATGCTGCATTTCAAGATTAAATAAAGCAAGCACCTTTTGAACAAGTGTAGAACATGGCTCTCAGCTCTGGCTGTTAGGTAACCTGGAGTGCCTTTCAGAAACACTCATGGGAGCCCCTCCTCAGACCAATTGAGTGTTTGTTTGAGTGGAGCTGGGTCCCCTGTTTTATTAAACTTAACAGCTTAATGTCCAGCCAGGTTCTGTGGTCTGACTTAGTCAGTCCACCAGGCTGTCAACGGTCTAGGGAGCAATGCTTACAAACAGTGAGTATGAGAGTCTGGGAATTTTGTCAGAATGAAGAGCCTTAATCCAGCAGGTCCAGAGGGGCAGGAGAGCGGCCTCTGTTTCTAGACGATGCTTCTGATAGCTGTTCCTGAGGGTACCTGGGATTCTGGCGAACCCTTTAGTCCCTGGCTACTCCATCCAATCCCCACCTCTCCACCATCTGAGCCCCTGTTTTTTTTCCGATTGCCCTGGCTTCTACCAGCACCCTTCCTTTCTCTGGCTGGCAGGGCGTTCTCTTTCCAGGCTCCCCTCCTCCCTGCTGCCTACAGCCCTAGCTCTGTGCTGAACTTGCCTGCCTGTCTCAGCTGTTCTCATGGCATGGAAAGCTCTACCGTTCAACCTGTGTCTTAGGACTCTGGTCCACTTCACTCTTTGCCCCAGTCACCTGTGCTAACTGGCCAGGAGTAGGATGCTTTGGGGTTCATTTTACCCTGTGCTGCACCCAGCTCGGTGCCTATTCCCTGCTCCATAAATACTCGTGGAGTTTAACAAACAAAACTTCAAACCCAGGCGAGCAAGGCCAAAAGATGTAGTGGCTGTCTTCTGATACAAACGAACATTCCTTGGAGATTAGGCATCAGGCTTTACGCTCTCCACTCCAAAAAAAAAGAAAAAAAAAAAGAGTCGATCAAATTTAACCAAGTAAGTGGTTATTTCCTGTCTGGACTTGGGGTTTTAAAGCTGGCTCAACACAGTGCAGTCCACCCGGCAGGAATACGTGCTGATGGGGGGTAGGGGGTGGGGGGTAGGCTTGCAGATCTGGGCTCTCTGCAGCTAGAAGGGAAAGGTGGGACATTGGGGATCAAGGTGGGGACGACGCCGGATGAGGAGAATTCGTAGCCCAGGGGACGGTGGGAAGCACCCGGAGACAGGCAGGAGTTGCCAGAGTTGAACCAAGTTGGCGCAGCCGTTCAGGTTTCGCGTCTCGCGGCGCCCACGTGGGGAAGGGGGCGGGGAGCGGAGGGAGGGCAGGTCCAGAGCCGAGGGGCGGGGGTGGAGTGGTGGTGGGGAGACTGAAGGAAATGAGACAACCTTTTCCTCCCACAGATTCAGGCTCCTCTAGAGTGTGCAGGGCTCGGGGAGTTCCGAGGCCGGGTTCACGCGTCTCCCTGCTCAGGTCTGACCGGGAGGGCCGCCCCAAATTGCTCTCGGGCTCACGTGTGCCCCAGACACAGGGCGCAGCCCCACTTTGCCGCGCCCCTCCCTGGGTGATCTGATCCACTCCAGACCCCTCCCGGCTCGGTCCCCAGAAGTGCGTGCCTGCGGTCCCAGAGAAGGTAAGCTGCTCCCCTGAAGCGCGCTCAGGGAGCCAAGGACACCCTAGTTCTTCTGAGCGGGAACTCTTCAGCGCTCTTAGGATCAGAAACCTCCGCTTTGTTCCGGAACCCCTGTCCAGGTGTTAGTACGGATCCTGCTTTCTTCTCCTGCTTCCTCTTCGTCCTGGCGTCTCCAGCCTCTGGCTCTTCTTTAGCTGGGTCAGACCACTCTCATCCCCCTGCCTCCGCAGCCAGGCTTTGGAGAGCCAGTGAGTTGCAAATCTGGGCGCTTCTCTAGCTGCTCCAACTCCAGGAGCTTGGCTGAGCGGCCTAGCCCGCGGCGGTGGCAGGCTTTGGCTTTGGGTTTGTCGGGGACCACCCACCTGAAGCCGGCCTGGCGTACACCGAAGTACTTACCTGGCTCCTCTCGGAGCCACCGAACTATTGGCACTCATTTGGCGACCGCCCAGATCCCCGAGATCAGAGTGGACTGTGGCGTGCAAAGGCTGTTGGCGCCCCCTAAAGCCTTAAATGGGACTCTCGGGCGCTGGAGAGGGGCTTACTCATGCCCGCGGCACTTATGGGGGCGGCGGCGGCGGGGGGGAGGGGGGGGGCGGGCAGGGGTGAAGGTTCCCGAAGGCTCGGGATAGAGGAAAGCGCTCATTGTGGGTCATGAAGACCACGAGGAGCGGAAGGTTCTGAAGCAGGCGAGAGCGAGCCAGTTGAGTAGTTTCATTTTCCCTCCTTAGTTAAGCTCACAACATGAAGCCTGTGGCAGGAACTTCTAGAAGTCCCGACTTTACAAGTGGGCAAAATGAAACCAGCGAGCAGGCGAAATTGAGCCACACAGTCTGCAAAGGGTCCAGCCTGGATTTGGATCTCAGCTGGTCTGTGCCGCACACCCCAAGTCCAGCCCTACAGATGGTTCCTCTGTCCAGTCTGAGCAAGAATCTGCCACTTCCTGCCTGCTCACACCCGGGGAGACCAAGCCTTTGCCTTTTATAGCAAATACATCGCGATTCCATTCAGATCCAAAGCATTTATGTAGTTCCTGCTGCAGTCCCAGCTCAGTTGAGAGGTTGTGCCTTTCAGCGTCATGTTTTAGCCCCTCCTTCTCCCCCAGGCAGTCAAATTTGTATTCTGCCACAGCAGGCTGACTTAAGGTCAAGTCCTGTGTTGAGGAGGCTAGGTCATAGGGTCAGACCATTAGCCTTGGTGATGCCTTCCTGTAGTTGTGTTTTCCCCTCCTCAAAAGTAGACAATGGGCCAGATGTGGTGTAGCACACCTGTGATCCTAGCTCTTGGGCGGTAGAAGCAGGAGGATCAGGAGTTCAAGGTCATCTGTGGCCACAAAAGGAGTCTGAGTCCAACCTGGGTTCCACAGGACCCTGTCCCAAAATACCAAAATCAAAAAACAAATCAAGAAAGTAGTAAAGATGGTAGAGTTTATCTTTATTTTGTTTTAGATTTATTTTATTTTGTGTTTATGTGCATGTGTGTGTCTGCCACATGGGTTTTAATTGTGTCCCTTAAGAGAAGTCTGGTAGTATCCGGAGGCGTCTTTGTCCACCGCCATGTAAGTGGGGGAGGATGTTGTTCACTTGGATTGTTCAGGAGAACCACCTTCCCACAGCGCAGTTATCTGGCCCACAATGCTTGGGTTAAGTCACCCTGGCTTCGCGTATCAGTTCTCCGAGAGCCCAGTATTCTAGCTCTCCGGCTTTCATCATCTGTTTTAGCTGATTACCCCAGCTCCTGTTCTCATATCTCTCCCCCTCTGCCATCCCAGGGCCAGAATTCCATTGCTGAATTCCCACCAGGCCGTGCTGCTACCTTGCCCAACACCTTTGGTTTTTCTCCATTGTTAACAGAAAGGGCCCGGATCTATGTGTTGTCAAGTATTAACAGCCGTCCCTCTGCAACCCCTGAGCCAGTCTTTATAGGGTGAAATCTAACCAGTGACCTTATACACCAGCCCCAGACTTCCCTGCCCATCCTCACCCTCCAGCCTTTCCACCGTGCTCCCAACACATCCCAGCTCACTGCCGCTTTGCTGCTCTGACCTCTTGGAAGCCTTCCTCCCCATGGCTTGGCAAACACCTCATCATTCTTGGTCTAGAACACAGTCTCTTTTGGATGATGCTTTTCCACTCCTTATGGCAGCTTCATGGTTCCCTGAGGCCCTAGCCAGTCCCCCTTTATCTCTTCAGTGTCCTGCTTGTTAGAATTTACAACAGGGGACCCCTTGCTCACCTCTCTACTGATATCCGCATTCTGAGAGCCTGCTCACAGTGCCTGCTGAGCTCACAGGCTTTGGACGTTGCTGTCTGTGTTCAAATCCCAGCTTTGCCACTTGTAAACTCTATGACCTTGAGCAAGTGGGCTCCGACGCTGAAAGTCTTACAGGAAGAGCATTGTGTCTTCTCTGCAGACCAGTGTGCTAACCAGTAGGATAATTAATTGTTCAAGACCTAGGGCTTGCTCAGTGCCACGCTCACTTCATGAGTTTTGACTTGCCTGATCCCTATAACGTCTCTAGAAAGTTCATCTGGAGGTACAGAGAGGCTACAGAGTTTGCCTAAAGTCACACAGCTCATTAGTGGTGGGGCCAACATTTGCATAAACATTTAAATTTCAGAACACACACTCTTCTTGCTATGTAGGTAAGGGGTTTAGTTTGTTGCAGACTCAGAAAACGCTCAATAAATGTGAGCTGAGATTTGTTGACTTACTAGTGGGAGCCTGAACCCATGGTTTTTCTTTTTAACCTGTACCATACTTAGGATCCAAGACTGTACTGTCCAGACGGTTCTGTTCTGACTGGCCTGTCCGCAGCCCTGGTTTTCCTTCCCCTTTTTGCCTTACTTGCAGCTACTGAAGAGAAGGGCATTGACCCCCAGTCATGCTGACCTTGCTATAGAGCTTAAGTATGCCTAGTCAAGGCGGGACAGCACTCACTCTTTGGGGGGTGACAGAAGAATGCAATTAATACTCCCATTTGCAGGAGAGAGGTTCAGACATGAAGTAGGGGACTCTGGGTAGGTGGGGGTGTGAATAAATGCTGGCTCTCCCTTCTACCAGCGGACTCTGCCTTCTCGTTTATCTACTAAAGGTAAAAGTTGTTAAGGGATTTTAATGCTCATTAAAATGCAGTATTGGAGAACCAGGTTTGGAGCCGACTGCTGACACTGGACACTAGGTTACAGCTCGTCGCTTTACCAGCTTAGAATCCTGTTTCCCTCAAAGCAGCTTCCTTTGGCTTTGAGAGCTGAATCTGCTTCTTGCTGGTTCTGGGGCCTTGCTCTGTTGGGCCAAGTTTGACTCCATTGCCCTAATCCCTGCACATTTGTGTACTCTGCCTTGGCACTCAGCTGTTCCACACAGAGTTTGCTCACTCCAGCAGGCTCTTCCCTAAACTCTAATGGGATGAGATCACCCTGTGTGGTCTGGGAAACACTCTGATGAGGGCTCCTTCACAGGGCGTATCAGGGTGAGCGCTTTCCTGTCCACTAGTCCATATGAGAACTTGCAGTTTCCCACCCTAGACCCTTTCTGTCACTTGCCCCCTTGCTCCATCACCAGAAGCAGGTTTCCCCAGGCTATTAAAGATGGGAAGGAAAAGCCAGACCCAAGACCTGGGCATCTCTTTTATTTGACATTTGGATAGTCTGACCCAGAAAATGACCTGCTCAGAGTGGTGGGTGGGGAGTCAGTTGGTACCAGGGCCTCTGAGGTCATGCCCCCCATTGGCTTTCTCCATGTGTCATTCTTCCTGGTCTCTGTGAAAGGTACCCTGCTGTTAGACTCCATGCAAATCCCACATTTGGCTTATGAAGAGATGTTTTGGTCCAATATTATGATCACGACCTGAATCTTTGTGTGTCACTTTGAACTTGGAATGCTGGTGTAATGTGCAGCTCAGTGCTCGGTGCTGGAGACACACAGACATGACCCTTCTCAACCTGGTCATAGACCTTGATGTGATAGACACATGATCACCAAAGTGCGATCAGTAAGAAGGAGAAAAATGAGTGTTCAATAGAGTCAGTCCATCTTGCAAGAAGAGTCTAGAAGAAGCTTGCTGGGCTTGGGGGCGGTGCGAGGCCATCAAGGAGCATGAGTATCAGGAAACCCATTCACAAAGCAGGAGATCTAAGAAGGGCTCTGCAGATCTTTAGAGGTTTGGTGGGGACTGGAGGCCCAGAGATGGGCTTGGGGAGGCGTGGCTTGTCAGCAGTCCAACTGTCTGTCCTTGTATTGCTGGGGACAATGGAGTGGGCGTTCCCAGTTCAGGTGTGCAGACTGTGTTGAATGGTGACTCTGCTTTCTATCTCTGCTGGCCTTGTTTCCTCCTGGGGCCAGGGGATCAGAGCTGTGGGGGTGGAGCAGGGACACTGTCTCCAGTGAGCAAAGAAACCGTAGTCCAAAGAAAGCTGAGCCCAGAGGCTGTGCATGGTTGTTTTGTTTTCTTTTCAAAGCCCTGGCTGGTAAACTGTGTGGATGGGCCCTCTAGAGCCCTGGCTTTGGAACGGTTCCCTGGATAGCAACTAGAAATCTGTATGGATGCCTAAGTAAGGGGTCAGTTTCTCAGACTTAGGGAGAGAGGGGCCGAGGTAGAAAGGGAGGAGGGAAAGGAAAGGGAGACAGAGATCCGTGGGGAACAGAGAGCGTGAACTGGAAGAGATGGAGTGTGCTATCCGGGCCTATTCTAATCCAGCAGGTCAGTGGCTATCAGGGGTGACACACTTCCGGGAGCCCAAAGCCTTTTGTGTACACTTACTGCATAAAGCTGCTGCCGCAGGTGATGGACACATCTGCTTGCTGATTCCCTAACTGCTGCAGGCACCTCTGCACTCCAAACTTGACTCTGCCCACCGTTCAACACTCCTGGGCAAATGCAGGCACTTTCGGAGAGACGAGTGAACAAAAGCCCTCGTTAGCACCGGAGGCAAACGTACCCCCACCTTCAGGATGTCCATAAACGGAATGGAGAGATAGGAAGACAGCTCCACAACACAGGGGTGAGCGAGGACAAGACAAAGATGATAACAGTCCAAAAAGTTCCCCGCGAGTCCCAAGATAGAAGAGGGAAAAGACTCAGGCCCTGCTGCCAGCCAGAGCAGGAACTTGTCTCCCCAAGAGACTTTACACAGTACTGACCGCTTCTCAGACCACCTCCCCAAAGACAGTGAGGATGAAGGACGAGGACCACATCCTGACCAGACCTGAGCCGCACTGCTTAGATTTAAACCTGGATTTCACATGAGGACCTGGAGTGGGGAGTGTCACTGGACCTCTTTCTTTCTCTTCCTAATATCTGATGAGCTCTCTTTCATCTGGTTTTTAATGTTTGTTTTATTGTTGCTTAACTGGCTTAGTGAGGGTGGATGGCTGACTCTGGCTCTTTAGAGGCACCAGGGCCCAGGCCTTGACCCTAACAACTCCGGAAACAAGGACACAGGAAATTTATTCCATCTCAAGCTCAGGGGATGGAGGCAGGAGAGGGTATCCTCTTCTGAAGACCATCTAACCTACCCTGGAGAAAAGGACTCTAAGAGGGATGGAGCTTTATTGACATATGTTTGTCTCATTGAGTCTATTCTCTGAGGGGTGTGTGCAAATGTGTGTGTGTGCGTGCATGCATTCGGGTGTGTGTGTGTGTGTGTGTGTGTGTGTGTGTGTGTGTGTAGGAGGAGAGAGGGAGGAATGGAGAGAGAGAGAGAGAGAGAGAGAGAGAGAGAGAGAGAGAGAGAGAGAGAGAGAGAGAGAGAACAGGAACACCACATTCATAGCTAAAAGGCAGACCCAGTACCAGATGCCAGCCATAGACTCAGCCATCCAGCCCAGCTCCAGACTATCTCAGGACAGTGTCTGGCTATTGAAGATAGGCTACATGAGATCTTGCCCACCTGACAATAAGAAAAATGATTTTGCATTAAGCCCTAGGTTTAATTCCCAGAACTGCACAAACTGGGTTTGGTGGAGCATGCCTGTCATCCCAGCACTTGGGAGGTAGAGGTAGGAGGAGGATCAGAAGTTCAAGGTCATTGTCAGCTACATAAAATAAGTGCATAAGTTCAAGGCCAGAAAGCAAGCAAGCAAGAGAGCAAGCCTGTGGGAACAGCCATTTCCTCCTGCTCTCTTTCCCCTCAGGCTTGCCTTCTCTGCTTAGGAGAGGGCTCTTTTACTTTCTTCCTTCTCTTGCCCCAGATTTGATCCCGGAGGCAGCCCGCACTTTGTCCTCCACTGTGAGAGGAGGCGGAAGTGCTACTCAGCAGAGGGGCCACCATAAACTTGTCTGGAAAACAAGGCTTTTGCCAGAACACCCGCAATGAGTGAAACCCCACCCCTTGCCCTGTGCCCTCCTGTCACTCAGAAGGGCAGTAGCCTGGGGGAGCATACTTCAGGGGATCTTCTTCCTGTTCAGAGAGGGATAGTCACAAGGGTTGGCTCAGTCTGTCTCCCCAGGCGCCTGTACAGACAGCCAGCTGTCCTTTGCCTTGCTCGTCTTGTTTGGACAAGACAGGTCACAGCAGCCCTCAGGGTAGGGGCTGGTGGCACCTCTAGGGGAGGAAGACAGGCGCATGACTTTCCCAAGGTTCTCTGGCCAGTGTGCCTGCCTCTGCATTGGCTCCCTGAGGTGCAATAGTGAACCCCTGGATGGGGCTGTAGCATTTACAGGTGTGGATCTGTGTCCCGAGGGACACCTGCTGAAGTGTCCAGGTTCTTAGGTCCCGCTGCAAAGAACTGGACCAGTTGGGCATGCTTAGAAATAGAAACAAACAGTTTGTTAACAAAAAGAAAAGCACTCCCCGGAGTGGGAACGGGCTGGTGAGCTGAGGGAACACCTGTGCTCCAAACAGAGAACTGGCTTTCTCTCTCTTTTGTTTCTGTTTGTTGAGTTTGTTTGTTGAGGCCCAGACAGGGAAGGGCTTCATCTTTCTCTATGAAGGATGACTTTCATATGTTAATATTGACGTCACTTTCTCTGGTCTTCACTACTCAGCTACTGGAAGGGGCTCTGAACTGCCACTGATCTACCGCAAGGACTTTCTCCAGGGTGACCCCCTGAGAATCTTATGCAAATCCTAAAACACCTTGGACATTGTTCCTGGAAGCATGCTGTGAAAGTGGGACATCTTGGCCTCATACAGACGGCTTGGTGGCCTTGCTGTGTTTGCTCAGCTCAACACATCACCATTTACTGATAACTCACATACAAGCTAGGCTTCATTCTAGGCCCTGGAGACAGAGATACACAAGGTACTCTATTTGTCCGAGAAGTCAGAGACCCAGTGTAGAGACAGATGGAGCCAGAGGTAGGAATGTAGCATCTCACTGTCCATCCTTTGTATTGAAATACGTTCTCTGGAAGCAGGGAGTACCCTGCCAATACCTAAATTGCTAAGGCCCACTATGAATGGGAGTTCTCACATATTCCAAGGACTCAATAAATGAATGTCTTCCTAGTTTGTTTTCTGTGGCTGTAATTGCCCAGGTTGGACATTTTGTTATTATTACTTTTTAAAAGGTCTTTTTAATACACAGCTCTGAAAGCCTAGCTTAGCCCTAGTGAAGGCTTCCCTGCAGGATCTTGGTGGTGTAGATGGCATCATATGGCCAGACAGAGCAAGCAATGTAGCTCAGGTCTTGCCCCTTCGTCTTATAAAGTCACCCATGCAGGCGGGCATAGGACCTAATCCATGACTCTGTCTCATCCTAATTGACTCCAAAAGGCCACCTGCAAATGTCATTTACACATAACTTGGGGATGAGGTTTCTAATAAGTGAATTCTAGGAAACACATCCAAGCCATTTTAGATGTGACCATCTGAGATGTAGGGAAAGACAAAGTGATGTGAGCTTCCAGAGGAGGGACACATCAGCCGAGTCTGGACAGCAAGTCTGCAGGTCCAAAGGGAGAGGGGAGGGGAGAATGAGAATAGAGATGTAGGTAGAGGGGCGGATGAGGGTGCTGTGGTGGGAGAGAAGGGAGGTGAGTCTGCCGAAGTGCGAATTCTCCATCGGGAGGGTCTTGATGAAGCATCTGAACTTGACTTTGAAAGCCCTGGGGAACTCCTGCAGGGTTTCCTAGAGGAGAGACCACATCCAGGTGTCACTGTAATGATAGGACTTCCTGGCTGTGGAGGAGACACTAGAAAAGAACCCGGCAGATGTCAGATGAGCAGCCATGATGTCACTGTAGTGTGAGGTGTGTAAAGGGCCTGGAATCTGGAGTCAGATGGACCTCTGTTTGCTTCCCAGACCCCAGCACACCCTTTTGCTACTTGGGCTAGATGGTGAATGAGAGTCTGTCTTCTCTGAAGGCAGGAATTCCGGTTCCTCATTCATGGGTAATACGGCTAGTGTCGGAATTCTGTATGGCATGAAATGCCTCCAATCATGTTTTAGCCGTAATGGGCATGTGATATATTTTTTTTTAATATTGTGGCTATCATCCAAGGCAGAAACTAAGAAGTTTCTAAGACACCAGTAACACGGGTGGAGAACTGGGCACAGACTCAGGAAACACTTGGCACTGAAGTCACCACGATCTGGTGACTGCTTGGATGAAGGAGTACAGAAGGGCAGGAGCCCATGATGACTGGGGCATTTTGGCCAGGGCAACCTGGGGAAGGATAGTAGAGCCATTCATTGGCAGAGGGGAGGGAGGGGAGGAGCGGGGGTGGGATGTGGGGGGAGGGGAGGTGCAGCATGGCAGGAGAGGGCAGTGAGCTCAGTTTCAGACTGGCCAACTTGGAAGCCTGAAGGACAGGTGGTGAGAGGTGTCTGGGCAGATGGCTTCATGAGTTTGGCATTCAAGAGAGGCCTGAAAGAAGATTCATGAGCCAGCTCTTAGCCAGAGGCAGTGAAGTCATGTTACGTGTCATTTGATCAGGGAGAGTTATGGGGTATGGGAAGAGGGCCACAAGTAGCGCTTACTTTTCAATGTTTACCTATTGTTTATTTTAAGACAGGGTCTTATGTAGCCCAGGCTGGCCTCAAACTTTCTGTATAACTGAAGGTGACCTTGAACTTTAGATCCTCCTGCCTCTGGGATTACAGGTGTGTATTACCAAGCCTGTTTTATGTGGTTTATGCTTGGTGAGCACTCTACCTATGGAGCCACACCACTAGGTCCAGATAGTGGTTTTTATGCATACTGTGCATTCTAAAGCCTTATATTAATAATCCTAATTACGAGCAACGAAACACCATCAGGCAGGGGATTGTTGAAGAGTCTGAACTTCAGAATACAAGGGGCACCAAGGAGGACTCCTATTAATGTACCTATTTTATAGCTGAGTAAACTGAGGCACAGAGGTGGTGAATGACTTATCCACATAACTCTCAATGGCAGACCCAGGATTTTCACCCAGCTTGTCAGGATCCATGCCTGTGCCAGACTGCTGTGAGAGCAGGGTTTGCTAGGATGCCACACAGAGCTCCAGGAGAGGAAAAGAGAAGACTCTGAAGGCAGGATTGGAAGGGGACTTGCAGAGAGCAAGACTACCCAGGAGACTGGACTGTGGAACAGAAGCATTTCCGGAAAGCAGGATCAACAGCCCAGGATCAGGTCAAGTTCACGTAGGATGAACTTTGACCAGGGGATAGGAAGGCTATTGAGTGATGAGCTGGTGACGGGGTTATCGAGAAGACCGGGTTAATGAGCAAGTGGAAGGTGAGGAAGTACCACTGAGCTGCACGGGCAATTATTGACAGAGCTCGTGTGGAGGTCAGAAAAGAGAGAAGACAGGCAGAGTCCACACAAAGGGATGAGTTCCAGGAAGCCCAGAAGAAAAGCCCCAGCACATTGGGGAGAATGCCTATGATTGTAGCGGGTGTGGGAAAACCTTCTGGTGCAGCTCAGCTCTTGTTCACCGTGAGAGGATTCACACTGGAGAGAAGTTTTTGAATGTAATGGGTGTAATTAAAAAATTCTCTCAGAGTTTCTGCTGAATTAAACACCAGAGGATGCACATGAGAGAGCCATATGCCATCTCCTGGGGTGAGCATCTCTTTGCTCACTTTCCTTTCCAGAAAGATCTTTGATATTTTGGCCTATGTTCTGGGCCACATGCACAGTGAAATAAGGAAGTCCTGGAGGGGCCTGCTGTACAAGACCTGAGTGAGATATCCAGAATCTATGTGAAAAGCATGTCATGGTGGTGCATGCTTGGAATCCCAGCAATGGGGAGGTGGAGACAGGGGCATGGATCTCTGGGACTCTCTAGCCAGGCTGCCTAGCATACTTGGTGAATTTCAGGCTGATGAAAGACCCTGTGTCAAAAGGAAAAAAAGGGGGGATAGAAAAGGTAGGTGACACTTGAGGTGTTGACCTCTGGCGTCCACACACACATGCACCTATACTTGCACACACATGTGCACACGTGTACACACACAAACACCAAAAGTACCGGGTGGATGTTTCAAACACTCTACCATTCATAGGTGGAGCACAGAAACTTTCTTTCACAATACCCAGTGATGAATCATCACTTGTAGAATCCAGACAGGTAAAATTCAGGGACAACATGCCACCCCCCAGTCCCCACCCCTGCCAGCTCCTGGGGTTTGTCCTCAGAAGGGTCTTCAAGGTACCATGGCATGCTGGGGTGCCTTATCCTCTGTGGGAATAGGCACCTTCTCTGTAGATGTCAGGGAGTTGAGAGTGACTGCTGGCATAGGCCTTGAGGAGGAAGGAGGGGACCCCCAGGGACCTTGCCCTGGGAGGTTTATGGGGAAGAGTCACCTGTTCCTGCCTGGACCCAAGAATCCTGGTTCTTGGAGCCGAGGGGGAAGAGATGGAGATGAAGACTGTGAGGGAGGGCCAGGGTGAAAGGGAAGGTGTGGCTTTCAGTGCATCTGCGTGAATGACTCCGGGTGATATGGCTTCTGTCATTCAAGTTTGTCATATGAGAAAATCTAGTTCCCTTGTAACGATTTGTTGCTGGGCACAGGAACACCGACTCAGCAAGCCTTCCGAGGTGACTTCCTCATCTTGGGGCAAAGACATCTGGGCTTTGGGGACCTAGGATTCTTTTCCTCAGACAGGGACCATGGAGGCTTAAAGCCTTAACTCAAGCAAGAAATGCTGCTTTGTCCCAGCTTTTGACGCTAACATCCCAGAGGCACAGGGCTAGAATTAAGATCTGGCTTCCAACCTTGTAAATATTCTGTGGTTGAAATGGCATCTTTGCTCTTGGAAGTACTTGGTGAAACGGACACACCTTCTCAGAGGGCCTCTGACAGGCTTTCCCAGAGACATGCTGCCCTGAATCCAAAGGCCATGGGAAAGGGCCTTGGGTGTGTGTGTGAGCTTGTGTATGTGTGCAAGTATGCTTGTGTGTATGGGAATGTGTGTATGTGTGTGTCTATCTATAGGTGTGTAGCATGAATCTTAAAGGTACTTATTAATAAAATCAAACCTGAGGCAAGTTATTGGGGTGAATGCTGGAAGATCAGAGAAGCAGAACAAGCCACAGCTACCTCACCTCGCCAGTTCCTCAGCTCATCTTGTTTTCCCAGACTGGAAGCCTCTGAATCCTCATTCAGAATGGATCTCAGCTGAACTGCTGCTCAAAAGCCTGAATGCTTAACCAGGCTCTAGTTCCTGGTCCTCATGCCTTATATACCTTTCTGCTTTCTGCTATCACTTCCTGGGATTAAAGGTGTGTGTCACCATGTCTGGCTGTTTCTAGTGTGGCCTTGAACTCACAGAGATCCAGACAGATTTCTGCCTCTGGAATGCTAGGATTAAAGGCATGAGTGCCACCATTTTCTAGCCTCTGTATCTAGTGGCTGTTCTGTTCTCTGACCCCAGATAAGTTTATTAGGGTGCACAATATTTTGGGGAACACAATACCACCACAATAGGTGTGTGTGTATGTGTCTCTCTGTGTGTATGTATGTGTCTGTGTGTGTGTGTGTGTGTGTGTGTGTGTGTGTGTGTGTGTGTGTCTGTATAAGTCTGTGCAGGTATGCATATCTGTGACTGTATGTGTATGGGTGTATGTGTCTGTGTGTTTCTTTGTGTCTTTACACCTACAGCAACAATTCAGCTGAATTATTTGCTTCATTTTCTTCCTCTGGGTGTCAGAAAACATGAACATGGCGTCTTTCAAAAGTTGTGGTTCAGACTTGGAGGTTTCCTGGGTCTGTGGATGAATGGGGATATGGGCACAGTGCACAGGCCTCTGGCTGGGTGGTGGTGGTATGCACAAACAAGACACTGCGGCAGAAGAGGGAGCAGCCACAGGTGCCTTGCCCCACCCTTCTTTGGTAGACCAGGGGAAGCAGACATTCTTCCCCAGGAGGGTGTGCCTATGGCTCAGCACAGATGTGACTCTGAAGACACCTAACCCTTGATGTGGCTTTTGTCCAATCCTCTGCTTCTGAATGTTCTGTCAAGGGAAAAGGCTGGGCATGTGGAGTGAGTGCAGAGAACAGTGTGTTATATGATAATTAATAGTTTATCATCTATAATAGTTTATCGTCTATACGCCATTATAGAGAACACTGGAGTGTCATGGTACACATGGAAACTTGGGACTGAGGTAGACAGGTACTTTAGACAGGATGCCTTATAGATTCAGCCTATACTGAATGAAAAAGGGTCTTCATGCAGGTGTGATGGCCCACACCTTTATTCCAGCACCCAGAAGGAAGCAGCAGGTAGATCTCTGTAAGTTTGAGGTCAGCTGGTCTATATAGTGAGTTTCAGGCCACACTGGTCTACAAAGTGAGTTCTAGGACAGCCGAGGCTACACAGAGAAACCCTGTCTCGAAGAACCAAACTAAACCAACCAAACAAATAAAACCCAACCAACTAAACAAAAGCTCTCATAACTTGGAAGAGGAATTATTTTAGTTAGGGTTACTATGGCTGTGACGAAACACCATGAGGGAGCGAAGGGTTTATTTGGCTTACACTTTCTCATCACTGTTCATCATGAAGTCAGGACAGGAACCTGGAGGCAGAAGCTGATGCAGAGGCTATGGAGGAATACTGCTTGCTGGTTCACCCCCCATGGCTGGTCCAGCCTCATCATTCAGAGTGCTGGGATTGCAGATATGAGCTACATGCCACATACAATCGTGTCTTTATAGGAGGATGCATTCCATAGGAGTTGCTGAGCCTGCCTGGTGTTTTCATTGAATACCACGCTGGAAAGCTGGAGTGGTAACAGTGTACTTGTGTGTACAGTTTCACAGCATGAACAGACTTGCACGGATTTGAATTGTTAAGGGATCTTTTTGCAACTCCAGATTTCCTAATTGATGACACCTCAACATCTGTGCTGGTGTAGTCATAGTTTTGGCAGGAGACCCTTCATTCTGAAGTAGCACTAACGTAGCCAGCTGGGCCTGTAAACCCACTGGGCCTGTGGTTGTTCACGATGGGCACAGACCACCATTGAGTGTGTCTGTTTACAAGTTTTAAAAAAATAATGTTACGTTTTTATTGCTCTTTTATTTGCGTGACTATTTTGCCCGATATATATCTGTGCACCACTTGGGTACTGGCAGAGGCCCAAGGGGTGGTTGGACCCCCTGGCACTGGATTTATAGGTGGCTGTGAAAGTTGCCTCTGGAAGAGCATTCAATGCTTAATTTTTTTTTATTTTTATATTTTAAGTTTTATTTTTTATATATAAGTGTTTTGCTTGCATATATGTGTAGGTACCAGGCGCCAGCCTGGTGCCCAACAAGGTCAAAAGAGGGATCCCCTGGAACTGAAGTTATTTACAACCCTGAGCCATCATGTAAGTGCTGGGAATTGAACCTGGGTCCTCTACAAGAATAAGTACTATTAACCAATGACCTGTCTCGCTAGCCCCTAATGTTTTTAGAGAGATGTATTTTATTTTTAAATATGTATGTGTTCTTGTACAGGTATTTGCGTATGAGTGTGGGTACCAAAGGTGTCAGAGTCTCTGGAGGTGGAGTTACAGGTGGCTGTGAACTGCCTGATGTGGGTGCTGGAAACTGAACTCATATCCTCTGGAGGAGGAGTATGCACTCTTAACCACCGAATCATCTCTCCAGCCTCTCTGTTTGCAGTTTTAAAAATATTGTCTTAGTATGATGTGGATCAAACATCCATAGAGCCCTTGATACAGATGGGCTGAGTGCCATTGGGTTGGGGAGAAAGATGTAAGACAATGGTGGTCCTGGCTGGGATGTTGAGCAGGGTTGGCTGGGGAAGACCTCTATGTTGTGATCAAGGAAGTATCCAGCTTCGGCTCTGCCCACTCAAGTGATCAGCAGCTTGTTTGTGCTGCTTGGAGCTGAATCTGCATGGAGCAGGCTCTGTGTGCCTACCAGATCAGCTCCCCCCAATGAAGAATGATCCAGGATGTACAGGTGGAGTATGATTTCTTCCCACCCATAGGGTAGCCAGCTCAGCCTAGGACTCCCCCCTAGCTTTCTCTAGATCCCTGCTGGTCTTCCCTGAGACTCCAAGGTCTCTAAGGTTTAGGATTTTTAGTTTCCTTTTAGATTTCTCAGACTCCTTATATGTATGCTCTGGTTTTCACAAGAAGTGTGTCTTGATTTATTCTTTGACAATTTCATGCATGCATATATATTTTTTGATCATATACACAGTCCATTGCCTTCCCAACCCCAGGGAACCCATTCCTCTTCCCAACAGGTTCCCCCCTCTACTCGTGACTTTCGTTTTGTTTCTTGTGACCCTCTGAGTTTAATTAGGGCTGTTTGCATGAGTATGGGCAGGAGCTTATTTTCTGAAGCTCTAGCAACTTTACAGTGGCTACCCTCCCAAAGAAAGTGAATCTGACCGACACAGCAGCTATTACCTGCCAACAGCCCCTTGGGCTGGAATGGGCATGGGCTAGGGTGGTTCCAGAGCCTCCACATCTACGTTAAGTTCTGTTTTCAGCCACAATAGTGTCCTTACAAGTCAAGTTAGGAACTGTGAGGTCAATGCAGCAGAAAGTGTGATCAGCAGGAAAGTAGCCTTTGTGTGTGTGTGTGTGTGTGTGTGTGTGTGTGTGTGTGTGTGTGTGTGTTGTTTTTTTGTCATCTGCAGATGCCTGGGATACATCCGTCTCAGGAGGCCTGCAGTAGAAGAGGAAGGTTTTGTGGATGAAGCCCAGATAGGAATAAAACAGTGGCTAGTGGACCACATGTTTTAACAGGTGTCCTGAATTACAGAGCCAGGGATCTGCCAGCATGTCCTTCCTAGGCTGTCCACAGTGCTGGAAAGGTTGGATGGGGTTCGGTTGGGATTTTTCAGACACGTGGTGGTGAGGCTAGAAATCTTTCCATGCCCATTGTGGTATGGATTTTGTGGTTGTCTTCAATTCTATACAACTATTTCCTGCCAGTCTGTGTGTGTGTGTGTGTGTGTGGGGTGTGTGTGTGTGTGTGTGTGTGTGTGTGTGTGTTCAGTTAGGGAGAAGAGAGGTTTTTGTTGGGTGACTTTCTCAATCATACTTTGTCTTATTAGACACAGGGCCTCTTGTGTCTAAACTGAACCTGGAGTTGACTGGTTTCTGCTAGGCTTGCTGGCTAATGAGCCCAGGAACTTCCTGTCTCTGCCTCCCCAGTGCTGGGATTACAGGTGCACACTGCCATGCTGACTGTTTCTTTTAGTATTTATTTATTTTTATTTTATGTTAGAGTTTGTCTGTATTAATGTATGTGCATGCAGTGCCCACAGAAGCCAGAAGAGGGGATCGGGTCTGTTGGAACTGGAGTTCCTCACCCGGTCTCAGTGTCTTGACTTCCTTTTCATGGTCGACACATTCTGCTTCCTCTGCCTACTTCTTCTTCCAGCCCAAAGTGGTCCCCCTTTGTTGTCAAGGAGTTTCTGACCTGAGGCGGGGGGCTGTAGTGCAGTGGGTGTAGAGATTAGGATCTCGGTCTTGCCAGCAGCACTTCTAAGTGAGCACACTAAGATCTTGAACTTTTGATCCTCTCGCCTCCTTCTTCAAAGTGAGAGACCAAGTGT
This sequence comes from Peromyscus eremicus, assembly GCF_949786415.1. Classification (NCBI taxonomy): domain Eukaryota; kingdom Metazoa; phylum Chordata; class Mammalia; order Rodentia; family Cricetidae; genus Peromyscus; species Peromyscus eremicus. Next base: position 94,021,442 of record NC_081418.1, read on the forward strand.
ACCATCTTGCCTAGTTTATATGGTGCTGGCAACTGAACCAGGGATTCATGCATGCCAGGCAAGCACTCGACCAACTGAGCTAGATCCCAAGCAGGTCATTCATGATGTGAACATTTTGGTAATGATTTCTAGCATGTGAGCTCTACAGGACCAGCTGTGAATATTTTTTGGAAATTCTCACTCCCTTTCTGATGCTGTGCCTCACTCATACAGGCCCTACTGGAATGGAAAGCCCTGCCCTCAGGCTGGTTCCAGGAACCTTATGTCCATGGACAGAGCCCAGAGGTGGTAGAAAGCCTGTCTTTAGAGACAGTGTCCTGGGCTTCCCACCGGTTTATCAGACACATTGTAGCTTCTGGTCTTCAGTTTGTTTTGGGGTAAGGGACATGGTCTCAAGTAGCCCATGCTGGCCTTGAACTTGCTATGTAGCCAGGGATAACTTTGAACTTTGCTCCTCCTGCCTCCACTTCCTGAGTGCTGGGACTATAGGTGTGTGCTACCACGCTTAGTTAGTGCTGTGTTGGAACTAGAGCCTGGAGCTTTCTGTGTGTGAGGCAAGCATAATTAGTTATGAAGTATCAATGAAAATAATTTTGTGGCTGGGGTCATCACAACATGATGAACTGGATTAAAGCGTCACAGTATTAGGGAGGTTGAGAACCGCTGCTCTAGATACTCATCTCTGGTTGTGGGAACCTGTGACTAGATATCTGATCTCCACACTTACACTGGAGGTCTTTGGATTGCTGGTTCTGGTGTCTCCTTCTTGGCTCTTTCTGCTGATGGTTGTGTCTTGGGTGTGACGGTGCCATGTGAGCTGCCTGTGTGTTGTGTCTCAGGGTCTGCGGAAATAAACCGAAGCCAAAGAGAAGTCTGGGACCCTCCAGCGCCTCGATGGAGGGGGTTACATCAAACATCTTCAGTCACGTCCTTCCCATTCCGGAGACTTCACATAATTAAAAACATCCCCAGCCAAACACTAAATACATTTTACACATGCTGCTTGAATTACTTTGCAGCCTTATCCCAGGGTGGCTTTCTCAGAGATTAATTTTTTATTGAAATGATTCCTTGGGGTAGGCTGAAGTCAGAAACTGTGGAAACTCAAACATTTGCTTTATACGCTGAAACTTCAGGGTAGGGCTGCTTTGTGAATCTTTTGGGCAGTGTGTGTGTGTGGGGGGGGGCGGGTGGATAGGATGCTCCCTTGGAAAAAGTAGAAGCGCTCTTAACAGAGCCCGTGTGGCATGAGCCCCAGACTGTGTTTCTATCTATTCAGACATAAAACTGAGAGAATGTGGCTCTAGATGCTATCATATGACACGGGAGCGTAGCAGTTAAAATTTTTGCTTAGTGAGCAGTGCTGTGGTTTGGATGTGGCGTGCTCCCCGAAGGCTAATGTGTCGGAGGATTGGCCTGCAGTGTGGGAATGGGGGAGGTGATGGCACCCTTGGGAGGGGGGCCTTGTGTGTGTGGGTCTTTACATCATTGGTGGTGAGTATTAATGGTCTTTCTTGTTGCTGTGACAAACACCCGATACAAACAACTGAAGGAAGGGAACGTTGGTTTTACTTCACACTCTGAGGGTGTGATCCATCGTGGCAGGGACAGCATGAGGCAGGGGAATAAGATGGCATGGCTCCACCATCAGGAAGTAGAGAGAGATGAGCTCTGGTGCTCATCGCTCTCTCTCCCTTTTGTCCAGGCTAGACTCCAGCCCATGCTCACACCGAGAGTGGGTCGCCCCTCCTCAGGTAAGCCTTTCTGTCAGCATTCTCTTAGGCACACCCAGAGGTGTTTCCTATGTGATTCCAAATCCAGTCAAGTTGATGAAGATTGATCATTACAAGGTGTGACTATGGAAGAGTTTAGTATCGTTCAGTTCCAGGAAGCTCTTCAGCTTCCTGTCTGGCCATGTGACCTCTTCCACGGGTCTGTTCCTCCCTTGTAGTGCCATCCTTCATGAGGTGACTTAGCTAAGAGGACCCCACTAGGGTTGGTCACATACTCTTTTGACTTTCATTCTCCAAAACTATGAGCGTCAGCCTTGTGAATATGGTAGATCACATTAATTGGATTTTTTAGTAGCAAACACGTCTTGCATCTTTAGAATAAGCCCCACCCTATCATGTCATAAAAAGTCATGAGAAAAACCCCTCAGTTGCTGTTAATCCTGTTAGCTGATACTGTGTTAAGGACCTTTATGTTTCTGTGCCCTAGGTTTTTGTTTGTCTGTCTGTTTTCTCTTTTCTCTTTCTTTAGGTTGGATATTAGGATCATGCTAGTTTGGTGATATGCACTGGGGAGTAGACGTCTCTCTTTTACTTAGAATATGTATTAATTATTCTGGAAGTGGTAGAATATTAGAGCAAAACAATCTGGATCTGAAGATCAGAGGGTGGGGCTGGGGATAGTTAAACTAGTAATTCACTTTTTTCTTTTCTTTTCTCAAGTGTGTGTGTGTGTGTGTGTGTGTGTGTGTGTGTGTGTGTGTTTCTAGGGATTGAACATAGGGCCCCACACAATGGGAAAATATTATCCCATTGAGCTATGTCTTTGTTTTTTCACTTTTTATTCTGAGATGGGGTCTCACTTAGCTGCCCGGAATGATGGCCCAGACTGTGGCTTAGGCAGGCCTTGAACATCCCATGCTCCTGCCCCCAGCCTCTTGAGTAACTGGGAATATCGGCCCACCTTGGAATTCAGTTTATTCAGTTACAGCATTGCTTGAATCATCTCTGTCTCGATGCGGGAGCTGAGATGGGAGTCTGTGCTTTACTCTGGGGGCAATAGCTCAGAAGTTCAGAGCACCGGGGTTGACCTGCAGCCTCTGTTACTTTCTCACTGGTCTTCGTGGAAGAACTTTCTCCATGCCTTGATTTTCCCATTTGAAAAATAGCAACAATCACGCCTACCTCATGGGCAGAAACATTCAGCCAATTCAAGGGAAGGCCTTGGCGATGCATGCTGAGAATATAATTAGTAATTGGTACCCTGAGCACTGCCTCTAATGGAGCCTTTATGGCTTTCCCTACTGCTACCCCATTGTTGGAATTAATTACTCTTTCCCCACTGCCCCTCTAGCACTTAATTTACATTGCTCTTATACTTCTTTCTTGTTGCGTCTCAGGCAGTTAGACTGAAGAGTTCTCCCTGGGCCACATTCATTCAGTCCATCATTCGTTCAGAGGAAGCCCCCCGGAGTTAGGCAAAGAGGTGAACAAATGTGGACTGTTCCTCTGCATTGTCAGTCCCTGTGAGCAGCAAACTGCTTAGCTAAATAAACGGTTCCAGTGGGCCTTTATTAATATTTACTGACACAAGATTGGCAGGCTATCTACCTTGGGACAGGAAGGTAGTCCGCTCCCTTTCAGGCTGAAAGGCATTCGGATTAGAAACTTCAGTGAGCTGTTCCTATTGGAGACCCCTGCCTAGTCCCAGGTGAAGCATCAGGCTGTTAGATCCCTGTCAGAGCGGCACCAGACTTCTGAGCATGGGGGCCATCATGTTGAGTCCTGCCTTGAGCCAGACCAGGTCAAGCCAGTTCCGTTAACTCAGAGCTTTCGTTCAATGAAGACAGAGTCCTTGTCAGTCTCTCAGGGGTTACAGAAATGCTCCTGATGGTCCAGACAGTGTCAACTCTGCTTGTAAGCCTGGGAATCTTGCCCCGCCCCACATTTTGTTTCCAGTCATGTGATAGGATTTGTGTTCATGTGCTAGGCACTGTGATCACCACTGTTGGGAAACGGTGGGGCTTGAGACCCTGACAGCCAGTCTCCTTCCTCAACAGTCTCTGGCAACACGGACTTGATGGTGTCACCAGGGCTGCCTGGCTAAGGATACTTGCAAGATACACTGGTCATAAAGCCAACTTTCATGGGCCAAGAATTGGATGTGAAAAGCGATGGAAAGTGTAAATGTCTGTGAAGATGCTTGTCCGGGACGTGTGATGGTTTATGTTGATTGTAAATGAGACGATGTCTAGAGTCACCCAAGGGATAAGCCTCCAGATGCACAGATTAGATTAGGCTGTGGGTATGCCTGGGTGGGGGCATCTGGATTAAATACAGCGGGGACACCCATCCTAAATGTGTGTGGCACCATTCCCGCGGGCTGGAGTCCTAGAACTGAAGGAAAAAGAGAACGTGACAGCCCTGGTGCTCACGGCTGTCTGCATCCTGACTGCAAGCTGCTGAACAGCTGCCCCAGGCGGCTTCTGCCGCGGGCTCCCACCATGCTGGACTGCACCCACAAACCATGAGCCGGAACAAACCCTTCCCACCGCCAGCTGTTTTTGTCACAGCAACAGGCACCAAGGTAGAAAGGAAGAAGAGTAGGTGTCAAGGATCTGTAGGGGAGGTGGACCAGAGACAGGGTGAGTTACGTGTGGGGGCAATTAAGTAAGTTTGTAGCAGATAAGGGAAATAGATGAAAAGATGGATAGAGGGAGTGAAGGACTGGAAAGAATAGGAAGACGTTGGAGAAAGACGTACATATACCCATACAAATGCATATATCCACATACATTTGCATATGTGAGCACTCACATCTGTGCATTATGTACATACATATACATACATATCTCTGCATCTACATACACATACGCACATGTACAGGTGGAAGAAAGTATAAAGAGGGAGTGGGGAAGTCTGAGAGAGAATTATGCACACATATGTCATTTCTCTCTATTATTTCAGTCTTCCGCCTGTGTGCCCACTTGTTGTTAATATGTAAAGATGAAGAGGTGTTAAAAGAGGGAAAATGAAGAATGAGTCGTTGTGGGAGTGTGACCCATAGGAAGGAGGAGGTGATCGGATAGATAGTGCTGGTGTCAGTTCTCTAGGCCAGCAGGAAGGCTGGGGTGCCACCAGGAGTCGGGGAGGAGGGTGGGACTATGGGGTGTGTGGGAGCTCAAGTGTGGGGGAGTTGTCTCTGCTTCCTCAGGAAAGCTGGGAGGATGATACAGACTGCAGATGCTTTTGTTGTTGTAAGTGCTGAGTCTTAGACAAGAGACCAGGCAGGCAGGGGGTGGAGTGGTTAAGAGATGGGCCTGGGGGAGAGAGGGGGTGTCAGATAGGTCCTGGTAAGAACTGTGGGGTACGGTTGCAGTAACCAGGCTGTGTGGAGAGAATCACTGAGCCTAGGATGATGTGCCAGATGAAGACAAAGAAGAAAGGGGGTGGGGTCGGGGCTCCCAGAGAGGTTGGTGAACACGGGAGCTTTGACTCCGTCCTGGGGAAGCAGGTTCTGATGGAAAAATGTGATTTCCCAGGGAATCTCTCATCCAGCAGCCACTGAGCATCAGCTCTGCTCAGTTATGGGTGACTCTGGGGATTAAGATACTTCTCTGCCCCTAAGTGTTTCACAGCACAGGACTCAGGGCTGAGGAAGCCTCTCAAGGGGCTGACGGGGTTCAAGAGTGTCACTGGGAATGACTTGCTGCTGGAGGGGCAGAGGTCAGCAGATGGTATGTCTCATGGGTCACCACGAGTGCTCATGAGTGCTACAGAGAAAATTCAGATTTCTGTTGGGTTGGTTATTTCTCTGGGACCGTGAACATCTTCTCCCACAGCCAAGGTCTGGGGACTGTGCCCCAGCTCCAAGTGCTGACCCTGTGTATGTGTGTGTGTGTGTGTGTGTGTGTGTGTGTGTGTGTGTGTGTGTGTGTGTATGTGTTAGCTGAGTTGTAATCACTGACCAAACAATGTAAGGAAGGAATTCTCATCTTGACTCACTGTTTCAGAGGGTTTAGTCCAGGCGTGGCTGACCTCTTGCACCTGGCAGATGAGAATTCTAGCTGGAACCACCAGTACAAGTGACTCCATGCGTCTGGACAGAGCATCATAGTGGCAGGGGTGTGTGGTGGAGGCTGCTTTCCTCTTGGTGGGCAGGAATCAAGGAAAGTAATACAGGAAAGGCCAGGGCAAGATATAATCCCAAGGACATGGCCCCAGTGATCTGCATCCTCCAACTAGGATCCACCTTTTACGTTCTCCCACCTCCAAACGGTCTACTTAGATTTTGAATCTATCGGGATTAATCCATCCATGTACCAGTCAGAGTTCTCAATAGAGCAGACTCACTGGGATGGATGTATATGTATATATGAACTTAAGTCAGTTTCTGTGAAAAGAGTAACAGTAGCTGAGTTATACCTGAGAGCTGTGACCCTCTCGGTGGTTACTCAGTCCTTGAGTGTGGTGTACCCCTGGAGTGTCTGCCTTACACCCGGGAGGCCAAGAACCTGTAGTCATTCAGTCCACAAGGCTGGGTGCCTTAGCAACCCCAGTCTGTCACCGAAAACCTGAAAGGTTCCTGGAGAAGCCGCTGGTCCTTAAGACTTATGATGGAAGGCTGGAAAATGCTGGTTCTGGTATCATCGGCAACAATAACAGCGTAAATTAATTCAGTAGCAAGAGGGACCCTGTCTTAGTTAGGGTTTCTATTGTAAAGAGAAACCACGGCCACTGCAACTCTTATAAAGGAAAACATTGAATTGGGTGGCTCACTTACAGTTTCAGAGGTTCAGTCCATTAACATCATGATGGCACCTGGTGGCGTGCAGGCAGACATGGTGCTGGCTACATCTTGATCAGAGGCAACAGGAAGTAGACTAAGACACTGGGCGGTATCTTGAGCATATGAGACATCAAAGCCCACCTCTACAGTGACACACTTCCTCCAACAAGACCACACCTACTAATAATGCCATTCCCTATGCGCTTACGGGGGCCAACTACATTCAAACTACCACAGTGCCTAAGCAAGCCCAAGGTGAAATCTCTTCCTTCTGCCGCACCCTCCATCTGCACTGCTACCAGAAGATGCTGTCTACAGTCAGGGCAGGGCTTCCCAAGTCAACTTAGGCAACCAGGATAATCCTCCAGTTGAGGCTCCCCACTCAGGTGATTCTAGAGCTGACATTAAAACCAACCACATAATCCATTCATGAAGACAGGGATCTCATTATCAAACCATTTCCTAAAAGCCCATGGCAACCAGACTGCTTTACCACGAGCCTATGGGATCTTTTATATTCAAACCATAATGGCCAGTCCCTGATTGTTTTCATGAGTGTGGACCCATGAGCCTCACAGACCTGTTTTTGCATGTAGCTACAGGAATTCGTACAGAATTTCTGATCTGCAGGTGGAAGGGGATATTGCACACAGCTGGCAAGAATGTAAGCCAGTTGGGCCACTGCAGAAATCAGTGTGGAGGTTTCTCAAAAACTAGACAGAGCCAGGCGCTGGTGGCGCACGCCTTTAATCTCAGCACTCGGGAGGCAGAGGCAGGTGAATTTCAGTGAGTTTGAGGCCAGCCTGGTCTACAGAGTGAGCCAGAACTGTTACACAGAGAAACTCTGTCCCCCAAAAAACAAAAACAACAAACAAAAAACAACTAGACATAGATCTTCATATGACCTATCTATATCATTCCTGGTGGTTTAGATGAAAGCTTCCAAGTCCATGAATCACAGAGGTACTTGCATGCCAGTGTTTATTATAGCAACATTCACACAGTTAAACTATAGAACCAACCTAGGTGTCCAGTGACAGAGGAACAGATAAGGAATGTGACACACGCACACGCACACGCACACGCACACAAAGAAGAGTGAAGTTATCTCATTGGTAGGAAAATGGATGCAACTGGAAAGAATCATACGAAGTGAATTAAACTAGTCCCAGAAACACAAAAATCACATATGTTTTCTCTCATTTATAGTTCCCAGATGTCAGACAGATACGTAAATTATGTTTGTACATGACATGAAAGTAGAAATAAAACTGTCTAAGGGGCAAGGGGGAGGGACTGTTGGGACGGGGAAGGGGGAGAAAACGGAGGGTGTCTCAGTTTGCTTTTCTGTTGCTGTGACAAAATGCTGACCCAGCCAACTTTGGGAGGAAAGGGTTAGCTTGGTTTAACACTCTCACTCAGGATTCATCACTGAGGGAAGCGGTGGGCAGGAACCTGGAGACAGGAACCGAAGCAGAGGCCCTGGAGGAACAGCACTTCCTGGCTTGCTAAGCCTGCTTTCTTGTAGAACCCGGGTCCATCTGCCCAAGCTTCACACCACCTACGGTGGACTGTGCCCTCACAGCACTGATCATTTACGAACACAATGTCCCATTGACTTGCCCACAGTCCAACTGCATAGAGGTGATTCCTCATTTGAGGTTTCCTCATCCCAAGGGACTCTACTTTATATCTGTTTGATATAAATAAAATAACAAACAACAAAACAAAAACCCCAACTAGCATAGAGGTTAAGGGAATAGGGCTGGGATATGCTCACTGTACAATATATAGGTATGAAAACTTTAAAAATTAAGAAAACAAAACAAAATGACAACAAAGGAATTGCCAGTTGGAGAATCCAAATTCAAATGCTAGCTGCATGCCTGTGAGCCTAGAGCTCAGAAGGCTGAGCCAGGAAGATCTAGAGTTTGGGGCTAGCCTGGGCTAAAAGAGAGACCATGTGTTCAAAACAAAACATAAATAAAACAGACAAAGAAAAGAACTAAAGATCCTGTGCTTTAAGTTTCCTGTTCTTCTTTAATAATAGTTTTTATGTGTGTGAATGCTCTGCCTGCCTGCCTGCCTGCATGTATGTGTGCCTTGTGCCCACAGAGGTCAGAAGAGGGAGTTACAGGCCGTTGTGAGCCACCATGTGGGTGCTGGGAATCAAACCTGGACCATCTGCAAGAGCAGCCAGTGCTCCTAACCAGTGAGCTGCCTCTCCAGCCGGGACTTCCTCTTCATTCTCATTTGCATCCCTGTAGAGAGAAATAGTCATAGGAGGGTGCTGCAGCCTCCTTTGTGAAGGGAAGCCTTGACATAAAATCTACAAAACATGCAGGAGGCTGTGTGCACAGGGAGCAGGACACTTGGCAGTCCGGGAGTTCCACCACTGGTCCTGTTTATTCCTCCCACTTACTCAAAAGAAGCTGGTGACAAAGCGCCCCTATTCTGGGCTGAAGAGAGAGGCTTCCTGTGCAGCAGGAGCAGGCTGTGGGAACAGATGTGTCAGAATTTACTGGGTTTTAGCTCCACACAGAGCTGCATGAGATTTTTTTTATTTGTTTGTTTCATGGTGCATCTGGGCATTGCTATCTGGGAACTGAATTCCCTTCCTTCCTGTTCCAAGGAAGTGGCTTGCAGGCTTCACTGATGTGGGGCCAGACAGACTCGTCCCTCACTAGCTGGGTTGTGAGTTTTGGCTGAAGAGAAGGAAGAGGAAGCCGGTGTCTCTGATCATCTGTCTCTTGCTTCCTTTCTGTTATGAACCGAGGAGCCTGGATTCTCCAACTGGGTAGATAAAATCCCAACCCATGGTAACTGGAGAGATGGCTCTGTAGTTCAGAGCCTTGGCTGCTCTTGTAGAGGACCTGGGTTTGTTTCTCAGCATGTACATGGGATTCCTAAACCCAAGGTTGGCTTAGGCTGGACTTGGAAGTAATGATACTCGATCACCTAGAACCCTGTGAACACTTTTGGGCCAGATTGTTCTTTGTGGCAGAAGCCTGTCCCGTATATTTTGGAAGATTTAGCAGCATCTCTAACCTCAACCCTGGATACCAGTGTCACCTTGTGTTGTAGCTATGACAACCAGAAATGATGCTAAATGCTGTCAAATATGTGCTAGCAGGCAAAGCCACCTGGGCTGAGAACCAGTCCTCACGGAGCTAAGAAGGGACAGAGAGCTTCCTGGAGGAACATGGCATAACCCTGTACATAGGAGTGGCTGAATGTTTCTGTCCTGTATCTCTGTGCTAGTGTGTCGATTCACAGTGTGCTGGCCACATGAGCCCACAGGGTCATATAGTACAACACGTTTCAAACAACTCAACTGGGTGTCTTAGAAACAGATTTGGATTTATTAGGGCTGGGGTGGTGCCTAAGATTATGTAGACCTAACAAGCTGCCAATCAGTGTTGATGCTGCTGATTCTCAGATGATGCTCTGGGCAGTGAGGATGTAGGCCAGGGATCTACATGATAGAGTACCCGGACCAACTTGAGATCACTATATGTTGGTTTTTTTTTTAAGGTTTTTTTTTTTTTTAATTTTAATGATGTGTATGTATGTGGGGGTATTTGTCTGTGAGTGCGGGTATCTGAGGAAGCCAGACAAGGGTGTTGAATTCCTTGTAGCCGGAGGTGCAGGTGGTTGTGAGTTGCCCAACATGGGTGCTGGGAAACAAATTCAACTCTTCTGTAAGAGCAGTAGGTGCCTGCCGAGTGAAGATCGCAGTCAAATGCATGGAAAGATGAAGGAGCTTGGCGCCCCTGGGAACTAAAGACAATCTGGCATTGTCGGAGCACTCGGGGAGCTTGTATCTGCATCTGTAGGTGTGTGGCCTGCGGAGGAGGTTCCGTAAGAACCGAGGTTAGAGTCATAGAAGTGCCTGTGTTTGTTATGAAAGTGAGTGGAGACTGGCTGTGGGCTTCGGCTGCAGCTGTGTGATCAAATCTATGTTGTTGAAATATGTCCCTGCTGGTGAGTGGGTACTCGCTTGAGTCAGGAAGAAGAGGCATCCAAATGAGCATGTGGGAGACAGTTGCACCCCTCAGAAGTGAGTGATGTGGCCTGCATCATGGAGCATTGGTGAGAACAGGTGGGAGGGGATGGATCTGAACTGAAGAGTCCAGCAGCTTCTTCCTCTGCCTGGATCCTGGGCTCCTGGAACCTGCTAAGCCCACAAGTGGTGGCGAGGGGCTGGCCAGTGGCCTGGTCTCCTGCTATTTACCTGTATCCTTCAGTGTTCACCTTTCAGGAATGCTAATGGCTAGTGAAGGACATGCCCTGCTGTGGCTCAGAGGCTAGGGGGAGGGGAGTCACCCTCCAGCAGACACCACCCCCGAGCAGGCAGCCTCTTTTCAGAGTCCCTTAGCTCCCATTCTTCATTCTGAAATTCTGAGTTAAAAAAAAAAAAAGTATCGGAGGGTGCCTGAACTGAACTGGCTTGCCCCAGAGATCAGACCAGTGAATACCCTAACTGTCACCACAGAACTTTTCTCCAATGACTGATGGAAGCAGATGCAGAGACCCACAGCCAATCACTAGACAGAGCTCCAGGAGTCCAGTCAAAAAGAGAGAAGAGGGATTCTATGAGCAAGTGCATCAGGATCATGAAGGGGAAACATGCAGGGATGACCAAACAAAACTAGAGGGAACTCATGAAAGTTGAATTAAAGGCTGTGGAGCCTACATGGGACTGGACTAGGCCCTTTGCATGGTGAGACAGTTGTGTAGCTTGATCTGCTTGGGGGGCCCCCTGGCCGTAGGTTCAGAATCCATCCCTGGTGCATGAGCGGGCTTTGTGGAGCCCACTACCTATGATGGGACACCTTGTGCAGCCTTGAGCCAGAGGGGAGGGCTTGGTCTTCCCTCTATTGAATGTGACTCCACATGGGAGGCCCTTGCCTTCTCGCAGGAGGGAGTGGGGATGGGTTGGGAGGGGAGGCTGGGGGCATGGGAAGAGGAAAGAGGGAGATCTTTGATTGGTGTGTAAAATGAATGAAAAAATTGTCTTAAAAAAAGATTGGGTACCTTTTCAGGGGAGTCCACCTACTACCATGTCTGAAACAACTTTACTGTGCCATCCCCCTACCTACTACTCTGCTTTATTGTTTTGTTCTGTTTTTTAAGAAAATCTTCTCTCTCACTTCTGGATTCTGAGATTCCCCCCATCCTTGTTCTAATCCCTGACACATCATTGCCGTGAAATCTCGAAGCTGGGATCCAGGAGCAGACTGAGCTCCCAAGTTTTTATGGGCGTTTTAGAACTGGACACACGGTGGCAGCTGTGGGATGGGCGTAGCTGACCCCTCTCCAAGGGTGGCATATTTTGACCCGAGGGACAGGGCACCTGATCAAAGTACATGCGTGTCATCGGTGTGGGCTTCCAGCAAGGCACGGGAGCAGAGCGGTCACCAAGGTGATGATGTGGCTCTAATGGACTGTCCCTCAAAGATGAACCAGGGAGAATGCAGTGAAGCCTATGAGGAACAGCCTGGGGGTGGGCCGCAGCAGGGCAGAGAAAGGAGAAAAGTCAGGAACAACACGTAAAGTGTTACCGCCTCCTGAAAACCAGGCGCCTCACCCCATCGAAGGACAAGACCCAGATCCTTGTGGCTCCCTGCCTGGGATAGGTGGCTTCCTTTGGGACCCCGGCTCTTTGTTACTGAGCACAGGCTGCTGGAAACACAACCCCAGGAAAGCAGACTGTGTGTGCCTCACTGTTCACCTTATGTCTCCACAGAGGAGAAGAGAGGGAGGGGGCCACGCTGATCCGGAAGTGTCCAGGAGCTCTCCTCCCCATGCCATATGAGGCTGCCCCTCAGCCCCAGCACGGAGCCAGTGGCCAAGGAGCCCTTGGAGATGGCTTTGCTCAGCAGCATCCTGGCAGCCTGTTCCTATATCTCAGGTGGGTGCTGGTGTCTGCTGGCCAGGGCTGTGACCCTGGACTGAGTCCTGGGCTGCTTCCTGCTGGCCAGGTCTGGTCTTGTACTAGGAGAGAAGTGAGTGGTCATCACGGGGAGGCTCTGTTCCTCTGGGTTTGAGAGGAAAGTTTTTCAGGTTCTTATTTAAGTGTGATATCCTCTAATTTAGCAGGTGAGTACTCCCGACAGCTTTGTCTTTCTGGAGAAATGTTTAGCAGCCTTTTGGCCATGGGCTGCCGCTGGCTTCTGTCCTCAGCACATCAACTAATAAGCAAGGTGCTGAGGAGTCCACACCAGCCTGAGGATTTCTGTAGGTTCTCAACCCCACACAGGTTTCTCTGTCTGTGAGTATGTGTGGGTATGTCTGTGTGAGGGAGAGTGTGTGTATATGCATGTGTGTGTATGTGTGTGTGTGTGTGTATGTGTGTGTGTGTGTGTGTGAGAGAGAGAGAGAGAGAGAGTATGTTTATTCATGTGAGTGTGTTTGTGTGTGTGTGTGAGAGAGAGAGAGAGAGAGTATGTTTATTCATGTGTGTGTGTGTGTGTGAGAGAGAGAGAGAGTATGTTTATTCATGTGAATGTGTTTGTGTGTGTGTGTGTGAGAGAGAGAGAGAGTATGTTTATTCATGTGAGTGTGTGTGTGTGTGTGTGTGTGTGTGTGTGTGTGTGTGTGTGTGTGTTGTGTTTCAGGGGCCATCTAAGGTATTTAAGAGCCTTCGGGAGGAGAGGGAGACAGAAGGTACGTGACTCTCAGAGACCTGATGTTAAACTCTTCTTGATTCAAAGTCATGCTCTTCAGCAAGATGGCTGACTTTCTCCTTTTTTTTTTTTTTTTTTTTTTTTTTTGTTCTGGAGACCAGACACTGTTCATATAAAAGGTGCTATTTAATGTCACATGGAAATGCTCCCTCGTTTGAATGATCAGACTTGTGTTGCTGGAGTGAGTGTTTTAATTTTTCATGTTTTGATAACTTGCTTGTATTTTGTTTTGTTTTGCCTGGAATTGTATGGCTACTGTATGAAGAAGGGGCTGATGTTTTGATTCCACCCCCTTTGGGGGAAGAGTTTTATTTTCTGATTTCCTAGCCAGAGTTCATATTGGTAACTTAAGAATTCAAAGGAAAAGCCCAATGCTCTTATTTACAATGGCTCAGCCACTGTAAGGGAGCTCCTGAGGGCTAACCCGTCTGGCTCATTTGTGGTTGGCAAGACGGGGCATGTCTTAGTTACTTTCCTGCTGCTGTGACATGCATTCCGACAAAGCAGCTTAAGAGAGAGAAGGTGTACGTTAGCTGATAGTTCAAGGTTACCCCATCATGTCGAGAAGTCAAGGCAGCAGGAGCCTGAAGCAGCCAACCATATGGTCTCACAACCAGGAACAGAGAGCTGTGAGCACAGGCATGTTGTTACCTGGGTCCAAGATCCTCTGCTCTGCCTAGGGGATGGCTCCACCGTTCCCAACTGAGATTGATTTTCTCACATTAGTTAGCATAATAAATATGAACTCCCAAAAACATGAAGTTGGGAGGGAGTAAGAGTGAGTCTAGGAGGGGCTGGGGGAAGAGGGTGGGTGAATATGATCAAAATACAATGTATGAAAGTATGAAATTCTCCAAGAATTAATAAAATATATATTTTTTAAAAAGAGATAACCTCTCCCAGACGCTCTCAGAGGCTAACCTTAGTCTCGACAACCCCTCACAGGTGCACCGAAGTCTGTCAGTTGACCATTAACACTGACCATCACCAGGCATCTAGTCCACGGCTGCCATATGTCCTGGTTCTTCTTTCATGATGCAGAGAATGCAATCCTTTGCCTTATTTAAGGAAATCTGGTAGCTGCTTCCTCCTTCCTGGGTATCCACACAACAGAGAGATTTCATTCACCTTTTTTTTTTTTTTTTAAATGGAGACAGAGTCCCACAGGCTGTCTCCAAATGTCCCAGGAACTTGTGCCACCACCTGTGGTGGTTTGTGCTGGAGACTGAACCCAGGGCTTCATGCAAACTAAGCTAGCACTCCACACGCTGAGCCACACACACTTCCAGCCCCTTTGCTGTTCCTTTGAGCTGTGCTGGGGATAAAGGACACCAAAGCTGGAGAAGGGAATTCAGGGGCTGTGACAACATGTTTGCACAGTGACCAGAGGAGGCTGTACTGACTCTGTCCTGAATACTTCCCCACAGTGAAGTCGTGGACAGCCGGGGGTCTAGGATTCCCACAATCTGAGGGACACCTGCAAACCAGCTCTTGGATGGAAATGCCTCTGATGAAAGCAAACAGAGTGCTGGACTTTGGCTCTCTGCTCAGCACAGGAGGCACTTGGCGAGTTTCCATTTTGACCAGCCTGACCCTGAGTTGTGACCACTGAATGTGGTAATTCATGGAATTGGCTGCTGCTTACTGGGTGTCTTGTGATCATGTTGAGGCTGAAAAAGCCCATGGCCCCATTTTTCTGTCTACTCCAACCTCCATTTCCCCTACCCCGTTATACTGGAATTAATTAGTATGTGGGATACAGTAAAACTTTTCCTTCTTTTAGGGAAGTGTGTGTGTGTGTGTGTGTGTGTGTGTGTGTGTGTGTATGAGAGAGAGAGAGAGAGAGAGAGAGAGAGAGAGAGAGAGAGAGAGAGAGAAAGAGGCAGGGGGGGGGGGGAGGGGGAGGGATGCTGAGGAGATGGCTCAGCAGGTGAAGGCACGTGCTACCAAGCCTGGCAATCTGAATTTGGATCCCAGGATCCACACGGCAGAAAGACAGTACCAACTCCAGGAAGTTGTCTTCTGACCTCCACGTTCATGCCATGGTGCAAGTGCCCCCCCCAATAAATAAATACATGTGAACAGTTTTTAAATTAAATAAGCATGGACTAAGATTTAAAGTGAATGCCAGAAAATAAAATCTCTTATGTGTAATGAAAAGACAGTGATTAAAATTGATTCCGAGTGCCTAAACAGGTAGCTCGGCAGTTAAGAGTGAATATTACTCTTGTAGAGGAACCCCAAGTTCAGTTCCCCTCACCCACACTTGACAGCTCACAACCTCCTGTAATTTCAGCAGTAGGAGATCTTGTATCCTCTTCTGGCCTCCACAGACACCTGCATGCAGGTGCACATAGCCACATACAAATACACAAATACATAGGTGCACATACCCACACACAAATTTCCTTTTATTCTAACATCAGGACACTCCTCAATTATAACGGCAATGAAAAAAATCTAAATGCAAAGATGAATACAATAGATAAAAATATTACTGTCCTTAAAGAAAATGTAGTAATAGATCAGAAGCAAAGATGTAAAACATGGCAGGAGAACTTGGAATATCTTGACCTTGCCTTGCCTCTCTCCCATGCCCTTTCTCCTCTAGTTGGCCGGTAGTTTCAGTGGGACCCAACACCTCCTGCTTACTCCAGGGCTTCAGTTGTGTGCTGGTTGATCTTCGTTGTCAATCTGAACGGATTGAGAGGTGCCTAGAACTTTGGCACATGTCTGGGTTTGTCTAATAGGTTTTTCGGAGATTGGCACAGGACAGTGGACTGACGAAAAGACTCATCTTGAGTATGGGTGTCTCCATTCCTAGGCTGAGGGTCTAAGTGGAACAAAAATGAGGAAGAAGGAGGAAACTTGTACACAGGGTGGTGTCTTGGTGTTTTCTGCCACTGTCATAAAAACCCTGACAAAAACAACCTGGGTGAGAGAGAAAGAGTTCACGTTAGCTCACAATTCCAGGTTAGAGTCCAGAACCACAGGAGAGTTAAAGTGGCTTGAATTTGAAATGACTAGTCATATCCACAGTCAAGAACAAAGAGGATGAATGCATACATGCTTGTACTCAAGCTCACTTTCCTCAGTCTTCTACAGTATAGGATCCCCTACATAGGGAATGGTGCTGCCCATAGCGGGGTGAGGCCTTCTCACCCAGATGAACTCAGTCAGGACAATTTCCCACAGACCTGCAAACAGGCTAACTTGATCTAGACAACCATCCTTGAGATTCTCTCCCCATAAGATTAAGTTGGTAATGACAGCGAACTGTCACAGGTAAGTGTAACTCTTTCTGAGTGGTGCTTTTCTTGCTGCTGGCATTAATCATTGACATCAGATTCTGGGTTAGTCCATCTTTCAACGGGGACTTCTACCAGCATAAAACCATTCCAGCCCTTCAGCCTGATTTCTGGTCCCTCTTATTCTGGGGCTTTCAGCTGTTCCAACAACTGAGCAGCGGTTGGCTTCCTCGGTTCTCCAGCCTGTGAGTTTTAGGGGTCATATGAGGTGTTTGAACCTCCCAGGAGAGAGAGAGAGAGAGAGAGAGAGAGAGAGAGAGAGAGAGAGAGAGAGAGAGAGAGAGAGAGAGAGAGAGAGAGAGAGGAAGGTTATGTATGTAAATCTGGGAGCCCCCTCTATTTGTCTCTTCCTTAGCTCAAAGTTGTGCTTTTCTGCAAGATGACTGACTTATTGAGGTTGTTTCTGTGGACCAGACATTTTTATACAGTAGCAGCTCTTTGATTACATGGAAACCCTCCTGCCCGCTTGAGTGAGTTTTTCATCTTTTGGTAGCTGGCTTTTGTTTTGTGTCTGTTAGCTGTCATTTCTGGGTGTTGTTTGAAGAGGAAGGGACTGTTTTTTTTTTATTTTTTTATTTTTTATTTTTATTTATTTATTTATTTATTTATTTTTATTAAGTTTCCTTTGTGAGAGGGCTAGCTTTACTTTCTGATTCTCTAGGTAGGGTTGATGTGTGTGCATGTGGAAGCCAGCAGACTCACATGGCCTCTGATCCCAGCTGAGCCTGTGACATGGTACTGTGATCTTGCTGTTTGCTTCTGGATAAATGTTGTCCAGTGTGTGTGTGACATGACTATTACACCATAACTGTTGTAGAATGTCACCGTTCTTAGAACAGCCTCAACATTGAATATTCTAATAATTAACAGTACCAGTTCAACAAAATACTCCCTGAAAAGAAATGATAAACTGCATTGCATAGGCTGTCCTCTAACTTGTGGTGATGCCTCTGCCTCATCTTCACAAGTCCTGGGATTACGATTGCAATCACTATACTAGACAGACTCTTTCTTTAAGAAAAAAAAAAAGTTACTAATGATAAACTGTTGAAATATGTAACATAAAATTTCACAAATTTAAATAAAAGAGTCCCCAAAGAAAAGGCCACAAAGGACCAGAATTGCCGGTTTGCAGAAGGAAAAAATGCAAATGGCTGATAAAACCGAACCGTTTAAAATTCTAGCAAGTGCATGAAAAATGAGGACAGGATGGAAGTGCAGGGAGGCCAGTGCTTGCACGCGAAGCCGATGGAGTCACAGACCGAGGGAAGCTCTCTAGGGAATAGTTTTGCAATATCTGCCCAAAGCCTTACATGTGCATATATTATGTATTTAGGAATCCACTGCTAAGAATTTCTTCTAAGGACATAATTAGAGATGTAGGCAGCCACATTGTTATGAGGACAAGAACTCTCAGAATAATTTTGATGGAAAAAATGTGAAAATGTGTTGAATATGAAATGAAATAGAAATATGTAACTGGTGTGCTATTAAGGGGATAGAGAACATACATGTATAATGTGTGGTACGTGTACTCCTGCTATCTGTCAGTTTTAAATGTACTGCATTCTACTGTGATTTGTATGTGGGTGCTGAGATCAAGTGGGTGTCTGTGTACTTTTATATTATTTTGATTACCTCTGTTTTTTTGTATGTTGTTTCTGTGTGGTACTGGGTGTGCTGGGGCATGTATATACATGTGCACATGGAGACCAGAGGATGACCTCAGCTGTCATTCTGCGGGTTCTATTTGGTTTTTTGAAACAGGGCTGCTCTCTGGTCTGAAATTGGCAAAATAGGGCGAAGCTGGCTAGTATGCCCCAGGAATCGGCCTGCCTCCGCATATCGGCGCTGGGGTTACGAGCAAGCACACCCATGCCTGGATTTTTTTTTTTTTTAATATGGGTTCTGGTTACCAAACTCAGATCCTTGTGCTTGCAAGACAAACACTTTACTGACTGAGCCACACCCCCTCCCCAGCCTGCTTAGCTGTATCCTGTAACTTATGGGTGGCGCCTTATAGGAATAATATTTGACTAGACTATTAATTTCTAATAGTGTCATACATACATTAGTAAATTCCCATTTCTCTGCTTTCTTGCGCTCCATAGCTTCTAGACTAGACTGCTCTTTATACCTACTCAGAAATAAGATTCTTACCTGTGTCGTCTTTGTAGACCACACCCCATTGGTTAGATCAGTCTGTTCACCCCTTGTGGTCCTTCCATTGTGTTCCCCTTCATGGCCCCCGGCACTGAGTTAGTTTGAACTTCATCTTGCATTTGCCCAAATTACCACAGTGGTGTTGTCCACCATCTTCCTGCCTCTAATCCATAATTTGTATTTCTGTAGCAGAACGATCCATCTAAAGTGCACGAAATACACTTCATTTTGTTGATGAAATTCGCTTTATTTTGTTGCTGTCTTTGAGCTTGCTATGCAAGCAAGCATGAGGATTGGAGTTCAGATCCCCACCACCCACATAAATGCCAGTGAGTGTGGCGCCCTGCCTGCAATCCCAGAACAGGGGAGCTGGAGGCAGGAGATCCTGGAGCAAGCCGGCTGGCTAGACTAGCCAAATGGGTGAGTTTGGAGCCTAAGGGAGAGATGCTGCCTCAGCGTGTAAGTGTCAAGGAAGACACTAGATGTTAACCTCTGGCTTCTACGTGTATGTGTGCACACACATGTAAGCATGCATACACATAGGCACACATCACAGGCACATACACATACCAAAATAATCCAGATGCTTTGTATGCTTTAACTGTTAATGCTTTTTGTTAGCTACAGGTAGTGTAGAATCTTAACTTGGTCGCTGTGGAGTTCTCTCGCCCCTAGGAGACTGGAGAGTTCTCTCACGGGTGGAGTTCTCTCACTCATCCACATTTCCTTGATTTGTATTTTAGTCCTCCTGTCTCAGCACTTGTATTTGAGGGAATTAACATTTCCCATCTTAACTATTGCAAGCAACTCATGAACCAGAATATAATGCTTTATAAAGAGGATAATAATGTCATTAATAATAATAGCCTCATTAATAATTTCTAATAGGGTCATTAGAAAGAATAAATGGAATAATTACTCATTTTAACTTAATGATTGGGCTCTTTAGTGTATATGCCTGGCTCAGGACTCCATTCTTTCAGGGTTTTCCTTGAACGTTACCTTCTCAGTGAGTTTCTTGCTGGTAACTGTCTACCTGTTCCCATCAGCACACTTTGAGCACATCCTGTCCTTTCTCCTTATCACCCTGTGAAAAGACATAGAAAGAAGTCTAATCTCACGGCTGGCCCTCCACCCAGTTCCGTTCATGGGCTTTGGTGTACCCTTCTCGTCACCTTTCCCCTATTTCATAGATGAGTAGTGAATCAAATATACTGTCTGTGCTTGCTTGTCCACTAAGCATTATGTCCTGGAGACACTCGGGTTAGCAGAGAGTAACCGTCCTGGTTCTGTTAGACAGTTGCCTAGTTCTCCATTGCACAGACGGCCCCAAGCTGAGCCAGCCCTGTGCAGATGCCAGTGGGGATGGCTCAGACCTTTCTCAAACAGACCAGTGATAAGTAACCACAGCATACATGTTCAAGTGCATTTCCAGACTTGGTTTCCCAAAGAACACTGGCTGGATCACGTCCCATACGCATTCAAAGGAAAAATGTCACCAACTTGCCGCCTAAAGAGCTTTACTAATCTTTTTAAAGAGAAGTATGCAAAGCCCCAGAACGGTGTTTTCAGTTGTTTTTGGAGTTTTGACAATCTGATAGATGGAAAAGGCCCCCTAAATGTAATTTAATTTCTGTTGGCCAGGGGTCAGCAAACTTTGTTTTCCTATAAAATGCCAGAGAGTGTTTTCAGCTTTATGGTCCAGCTTATATCCTACCAATTTAACTCCACTGGAACATAAAAGCAGACAAAGGCTATATAACTGAACAGACATGCCTGCTTTTCATTGGAGCTTTGTTTATAAGTACAGGAGTCACGTCAGATGTAGTTTATGACCCACAGTGTCCCAGTCCCTGTTCGGGGACATTTTTCATATACCAAGACCCATACCAATTGCTTTTTTTCCCTGTGAATTGCTCAGATCCTTTCCAAAATTTATTTGTTAACTGTTACTTACTTTGTTTAAAGATATTTATTTCTTTATTTTAGGGGTACAGGTGTTTTGCCTGCATGTATATGTACCACCTTTGAGGAGGTCAGAGCAGGGCATCAGATCCCCTGGAACTGGAGCTACAGATGGTTGTGAGCTGCCATGTGGGTGCTGGGAATTGAACCCTGGTCCCCTGGAAGAGCAGCCAGTGCTCTTAACTGCTGAGCCATCGCTCCAGCCCTGTTGCTGTCTTTCTTAATGCTGTTTCTAGGTATTCTTTATATATTGATCCCATGTCTCTGCTAATATAACAAATATTCTTTTCTAATTTGCCATTTGATTTTGTGTATAGTAGTATATTAGTAAAGAGGTTTGGTGGATCACTAAAGGTAAGTGTGTGTGTGTGTGTGTGTGTTGTATGTGTGTAATATTTATACTCTTGTTGTTTACTGAGATAGGGTCTCATGTAGCTGTGGCAGGCCTTGAACTCCTGACCTCCCAATTGCTAAGATTGCAGGCAAGCTCCACTACTTAGCTTATATGTTTTTCCTATTATATATGTGTGTGTGTGTGGTGTAAGTACATGTTTGTATTGGTGTGTGTGTGTGTGTGTGTGTGTGTGTGTGTGTGTGTATGAGTGTGGCTTTGTGAGGTGTCGATGTCAGGTGTCTTCTGCTATTGCTCTCCACCTGATTATCTGAGACAGGGTCTCTCATTGAATCTGGAGCTCACTGATTGGCTGGAAGAACTCCAAGTGTCTGCCTGTCTCTACCACTCCAACACTGAGATTACAGGTATAAGCCACATGCCCAGTTCTTATTATTACATGGATGCTGCAGATTGAGTTCAGGTGCGCATGCTTACACAGCAAGGACTTTATCGACTGAGCCAGTGCTCTAGCCCCCGGCTTACAGTTTTTGTTTAACTGGTAACCTGCAGATTCAGCTGTCCTGACAGTGCAGTAGTTTGCCGGAATCTGGCTAGAGTTTCTCGTGAGCTTGGTGTGAAGGAGGTGGGCTTTCAGCAGTAGAGGGCCTTAGACTTCCACAGCTCAACTGAGCGGGTTACACATTTGAACATGGGAGAAAGTGTTGAAATTTCAGGCTCCTGTTACTGTCTGAGAGCTGAGGACTTCGTGCCCTGAGCTGCTGAGAGGTTCCAAAGCACTTGGCTCACAGTGAGACTGTGGCATAAAACAAGTCCCCTTTAACTGAACGGTGTGCTCTATAAAGTTTCTCAAAAATTCGTTATTATTTATGTATTTTTAAACTTCAAAGGGATTGTGTGTGTGTGTGTGTGTGTGTGTGTGTGTGTGTGTGTGTGCGCCCCCCCCCAAGGAACCCAGATGATGGTGTTGGATCCCCTGGAGCTGGAGTTGCAGGCAGTTATGAACAACCTGACATGGGTTCTGGGAACCGAACCTGAGTCCTCTGCAAGAGTAGCAGGTGCTCTTAACTACCAACCCATCTCCTCAGCTCCCCAAATTTTAACAGTTGGGGTCTCCCTTGCTAGGAAGAGTTTGATGAAAGAGGATTTGCTTTCATGTGAGGCTGAGGGCCAGCTTTGAGAGAACACTTGGCAATATGTATGAGGAGCTATTGTGATGTACAGCCTGTTTGACGCAGATTCCTTTCTGAGAATCCCTGAAAGGCAGTAAACAATAAATAAGCAAAAAAGGAAGCAGTATTTGACACAAAATACTGCTATCCTCCTTTGATTTGATTTTATGTGTGTAGGTGTTTCACCTGCATACACACATGTGTACCATGTGCATGCCTGGTGCCTAAGGTGGCCAGGAGAGGATGTCAGATCCCTTGGAACTGGAGTTATAGATGGTTGTGAGCCACCATGAGGGTGCTAGGAATTGAACCTGGGTCCCCTGGAAGATTAGTCAGTGCTCTTAACCACTGAGAAATCTCTCCAGTACTCATTATTACTATTTTTTTTAATATTTATTTTAGCCGTGGTGAACATGTAGAGGTCACACCACAGCCTGTAAGAGTTTTTTCTCTCCTTCCACCATGTTGGTTCTGGGGATCCAACTCAGGTTTCAGGCTTGGCAGAGAGCACCTTTTCCCACTGAGATACCTTGCTGGCCCCGTTTCCTATTCTTCTGAAGTTATTTCATCATATATGCATACATCTACACACACATATGCATGTAACACACATACTGTTCAGATGTAAAGTGTCTCTCACAAGGCTATGTGTTCTGGCTGGGGGTATTGTTATGGCGGTTTCTGGAAACTTCAGGAAGCAGAGCCTCGTTGGAGGAGTATGTCACTAAGGGGTCCTTGTAGATACTTTCCCCCTGGCCTCTTCCTGTCTTCCCGTCTACTTCTTTTGTGCCACGAGGTAAGGTGACCTGCTGTGCTCTGCCACGCACCAACACTGCCATGATGTCTGTCCACGCCATCATGGATGGAACTCGCCGTCCCTCAGTTTCTGTTGCTGTGATACCATCCCCTGACTAACATGACTTTAAGGAAGAAAGGTTCCATTGCGTTGACAGTTGCAGATGACAGGCGGTCATTGCAGGAAGTCGAGGCAGTGATTTGAGCAGCCGTCGTATATCATATCCACTGTGAGAGCGGAGAGAAATGAAGGCACCCGTGCCTACTGCTCTGCTTTCCTCTGTTACACAGTCCCGGACCCATGCCCAGGGAATGGCGCTGCCCACAGTGGGCTTGAGTTGCTCACGTCCATTAAGATCAGCAGGACAATTCTCCACAGGCAGATCTGATCTAGATGGATCCCCTTTGTGACTCTCTTCCCAGGTAATTCTGCATGGTGTCAAGATGACAGTTGAAACTTCGGTTCTGAAACAGTGAACCAAAATAAATCTTTAAATCGTTTATCTTAAGTATTTTGGTGACAGAGACAAAAAGCTAACTGATAGCACATATCCATATCCATAGACACGTTCACACACCCAGACATGTGCCACGCTTATGAACATATAATAAATGTATTAACAGAGCTTTTAGAATTTTTATTCATGATTTAATTTAAATGTCATTCATGATTTAAAGTATTCATCGTATTTATGATAAACACACGGATTGGGTTCTGAGAACCCATAGTGACTCATAGTTTCTGCCCTCAAATTTCTCACTGTCATGTGGAGAAGGTAATGGCCGTATAGATAATTATAGCAGAAGTACATAACGTGCTACCTAGCTGGAGAGACTGATTAAACTCAGACAAGCATTGGACTGTAGTCTCCAGCAGTGGAAAAATCGGAGTCAGGTATGCATCTCAGCCTTCCTTCCCCTTCCTTTCTCGGGCCCCAGGGAAGCCAGTTAGATTTCTGTTGCTGTGATGAAACACCGTGACCAAAAGCAACTAGGAGGAGGAGGAGGAGGAGGGTTTATTACGTCTTAGAGGTCACAGTCCATCATCAAAGGAATCCAGGGTCAGGACCTGCAGACAGGAGCTGAAGCAGGCATGGAGGAATGCTGCTTGCTGGCTTGCTTCCCTTGGCTTGCTCAGCCTCCTTTTTGACACAGCCCAGGCCCACCTACCCGGGCATGGCACCTTCCACTGTGGGCTGGACCCTCCTCTGTCAAATAGCAGTTTAGACAATGCCTCAGAGAAATGGCCCGAGGCCAGCATACAGGCAGTTCTTCAGGTGAAGTTCTCTCTTCCCAGGTGACTCTGCTTTATGTCGAGTTGACAAAAACCACTGAGTAGGCTAAGGGGAGAGAAAGCCAGCCGTGGGCTGGATAAGAACTCGGGGTGTGGAGTTTTCCTGGTAGGGTGTTTACTGCCTAGGAGGAGGGAGGAAAAGGTGAACGGGACCAAAGGAGCAGAAGTCAGAGCTGGCCTGGCAGGGACAGATTCTGTGTGCAGTATTCCTCAGTCCTGAGCAGGACAAGCCTGGAGTGGAAGAGACTGAGGGAGCCTCCCTCGACATTTCAAAGAGGCCTGGAGTGTTGGTGGAAGACTTCCCTTCCCTATGGTGTGGGACAGAATCCCACAAAGAGCCATCTGTATAATGATGGAGAACTCAGTGAAGACATTCTGCCAAGTCTTGCCTGATTCCACACAACCCTGCTACTCTCGCTAAAGCCCACTTTCAAAAGTGCGTTTCCTTCCCCCTTAAAGACTGAAAACTATGAGGACAAGAAACGTCAAGCAGAGAACATGGTATGCTGGCCTGGAGACCAGCTGACCAGGTCTGATCTGGGCCTGGCCTGGTGTGGCTGCTCCTTCCTACAGTTTCCTGGGCATGATCTGACTTCCCAGCATGCAAATGAAATCGGCCTCAGAATCTCCGCAAAGGGCCTCTTCCTGCTCATGGAAACAATGACCCTGCAGGAAGCAAGATAGAGTAATACATTTATTTTTATTTATTGAAGGAAAACAGCCAACAAAAGCCCTCTTCCCCCTGCTTCCTGGCTAATTCACAGATGTCTGAATGTGGTCAAGACCAGGGTGGGTCATTGGCCAAGAGGGAAGTGACCTGGAGCAGGAAGTATTAGAGGAGAATGAAAACAAACAGTCTAGAACTGGAGTTTGACGGAGGCAGAAAAGTGAGTTAGCATGATTCAGATTACACCAGCTCAGAAAACCTGCCTTGAAGCATCAGCTTGGGGACATCCGAGATGCTGTATGCAAAAGAAAGTGTTTTCTGATGTGAGAGAAAAATTAGTTAGGCTAGAAAGAGAATAGCAGTTTCCAAAGTGAGGCCCACTGAGTAGGCATGGTGGTCCATGGCTATAATCCCAGCACTCAGGAATCGGATGTAAGAAGAACAAGATTGTAAGGCCAGCCCAGGCAACATAACAAAATCCTGTCTCACAAACAGACAGACAAACAGCCTAACAACAGTACAGGTCAGGCCTGTGTAGCAGGTCTGTGAAGGCAGGGTATGGAGGTCAGAATGATTGCTTTCCTGCTGTTTGTTTCAAGTATGGCTTTCCATCTCATGCAAGTAAGGACATGGGTCACCTCGGTCTTACTGTTTTAACCATGGGTACCAGTACTTACTCACTGTCCTAAATTGTGCTACTATTTAAAGATAGAAGACTAGCATAAAGACATTTTCCCAGACCCTGGCAAAGGTTAAGTAAATGAGAGCCCCCTCTGTCTGTCTGTCCATCCATTTTCTTATCTATCTTTGTTCTATCTCCTGTCTACCCATCTGTCTTTCTTCCAATCTACCTATCTATTATCTATCATCTATCACCTGTCAATCACCTATCAAACTTCCTCTTTGCCTTTTTCCCACCTTTCCTTCCTGTTTTCATCCCTCTCTCCCATCCCTGAGAGTCTATGTGCGTGTATATACAGTATGATGTATTTCTGTCTATGTCTGTGAACATTCTTCGGGTTCTATGTTGGGCTATCTTAGTTTCTTTCCATTTTCTGTGATCAAATGACTAGTAAGAAGCAACAGAAGAGAGGAAGGATTTGTTTGGGTTCATATTTGAAGGATAAAGTTTATCATGGCACAGAATTCATGGCAGTGGGAACCTGTGGCTGACTTACCACATCTCAATGGATTAGGAAGAGGACAGGATGTGGGACAGGGCTGTCCATCTGCAGGCCCACCCATCCAGTGACCCACTTCTTTCCACTGAGCCCACCACCTAAAGGTTTCATAACTCCTCCAAATAGCACCACCAACTGGGAACTAGGTGTTCAGACGTAAGCCTGGAAGAACAGTTCACAGTCAGACTATAACAAGGGGATACAAAGTGATTCTGCTTGTGATGGGATTGGGAAATGAAGAACTTGTGTCTGATCAGTGTTGGAGCATGTGATCAATGTGACTGTGTCAAAATTCATGGTCTGAGACCATGATATTGTAGTGAATAGAGGTAAGTCTCCAAGACATGGAGACAGGAGCTTTAGCAGAAATCATCCATTGACTACATTAGTGGCCTGAACTCTCCAGGGGTCTTTAAAGGTAGTCTACTCCAAGTTTACTTCTGACCCATCAGTGTGGCTGTTTGAATCAGAGCTCTGTGTTCAGATCCCCCTCACCCTTTTAAATGCCAGGTGGACATGGCACCCTGTACTTTCAGTGCTGGCAAAGTGGAGACAGGGGTGCCAGGAGCAAGCTGGCTAGCCAGAAGAGCAAACTCTGGGTTGAGAGACCCTGCCTCAAAAGTAAAGTGGACAGCAGCTGAGGAAGACCTCCGATGTCAGCTGTGGACCTCCACTTAAACACGTACACATGTGTAGAGTCACTACACACAAGCACACAGGAAACTAAGAACTGGAAATGACTTGGAAAAGGCCGTGTTAGTTCCAAGGAGCTCTTGCCTCCTGACTGTCAGTATTTTATTTTACACCCTGGCCATGTCTGTGCTTGATGATAGCTCACTGTGATACATACAGTTCACGTGTGGAAGAGGAAAGGGCATCTTTAGGGAGAGTCTTGGGGGCTGGTGGGGGTGGGGGCAAGTGAACACATTGTCAACCACAAGTGCCTTCTCAGTTAAATACAGTATGGAAAGAACCAAGAAAATGTCTGTCAAAGTCAATTGAAATCTGTTTTGTTAAAGCCATCCATGAGGCTGGCATGGTGCATGCCTATGATCTCAGTTCTTAGGAGATGGAGGCAAGAGGATCAGGAGTTCAAAGCTGGCCTGGGCTGCATGAGACCCTATTTCGAAAATACAAAATAAAAACTTTTAAAAAATCGTCTGCTACCCTTCCCCTCTTACACAGGCTTTCCACTGTGAAGACAGCTCACCCTGGAGTAAAGCTCACAGCCAGAGCCTAGGCTTTCTTAGACTCAGCAATACAGGCAGGATCAGTGGTCTAAAGGGCCCTGGTGGCTGTGTAGTAGAGGAAGGACTCTGGGCTCCCTGACAAGCTGTCACTTCAGGTACAATGACCTTACTTCTGTCCTGTGCAGATGGTGGCAGGAAAATCAATGGTGGTAGCACTTGAGGATGGGTGTTTGAGGCTGAGTCCAGCCTGCTTTAGAGAGAATGGAGCTGTTGGATCTTTCTGCACAGAGCAGCCAGGCCAGGACACGGCCCCTGGGAGAGGTTTGATTCTGGTAAACAGCAGAACTCATTTTCCAGCAAATAGATTTTCATTTTGCTTTTTTCCCAGCGATACATTTCTGAATTATCACTGGAATGAGGTCTGATAGGGCCACCCAAATAGCCTCTCTTGCCTTTCAGAGATCTATCCCCTGAGCCCTGACTCAACCCTGCCTCGTCTCTCTCTGCATCTGCTCTAGTGTGGGGCACACACCACCCATTCACTCCATTCCAGTTATTTCTCTCTCTGTCTCTGTCTGTCTCTGTCTCTGTCTGTCTCTGTCTGTCTCTGTCTTTCTCTCTCTCTCTCTCTCTCTCTCTCTCTCTCTCTCTCTCGTGTGTGTGTGTGTGTGTGTGTGTGTGTGTGTGTGTGTGTGTGTTGCACTTACCTGTGAGGCCGTATGTGAAGGCCAGAGACTGAAGTCAGTTGTCCTCCTCTCCCAGACTCTTCCCCTTAGTTTTTAGGACAGGGTCTCTTGTTGAACTCACTGATTTGGCTCAGCTGTCTGGCAAGTGAGTCCCTGGGACCTACTACTAGTCTTTGCCTCTCCAGAGCTGGGCTTGTGGCAATGTGCCCATATCTCAACTGTTAATGGGTAGTGGGAATACGAACCTAGATCCTTATGTTGGTGCAGCAGCTGACGCTTTACCCATTGAACCAGCTCTCCAGCCCCTTCCATCTGAATTTTATCCTGTGCTATGGGACTTGAGGTTCTAGGAGGCTGAGATGGACCCAGGGTGAAGTGACTGATAGGACTGCCCTCCTCCTGCTGCACAACAGAAAGATGATTCATGGGCTTTAACCTCATAGAAGGTTCTTTTTCGGTTTTTCAAGATAGGGTTTCTCCATGTAGTTTTGGTTCCTGTCCTGGATCTCGCTCTGTAGACCAGGCTGGCCTTGAACTCACAGAGATCCACCTGGCTCTGCCTCCCGAGTGCTGGGAAAAAAGATGTGCGCCACCACCGCCTGGCTCATGGAAAGTTCTTAATTGCCTAAGTCACATCCCATGTATCTGAGAGCTTACTGACTTTCTACTTTTGCTCAGGCCCAGGATCAATGAGTCACTGAGTCAGACTTATCTCAAGCTGACATTATTAGATAGCACATTGTCCTCAGGTGAACGTGAACTAATCTTAGATGTGCCTGCTAGTTTGGTCAACTTGACACAAACCTAGACATATCTGATGGAGGAATTGCCTCCATCAGATTAACCTGTAGGCAAGTCTATGGAGCATTTTCTTGATTGATTGATGGGGGTGGGTAGCCCACTGTGGCTGGTGCCTCCCCTGGGCAGGTGGTCCTGTGTTATGTAAGAAAGAAAGCTGAGTAATCTGGAGGTAAGGGGATGTCTGCAAGCCGGAGAATAGCATTCCTCCATGGCTTTGGCTTAAGTTCCTGCCTTCAGGTTCCTGCCCTACTTGAGTTCCTGCCCTGACTTCCCTTAGTGATGCACTATTATTACTGGGACATGTAAGCCAGACAAACCCTTCCCTCACCAAGTTTCTTTTGGTCACTTATTGTTTTATTTGTCACAGCAATAGAAAGGAGGATTTGCAAAACCCAGAGACCAAGAGCTTAACCCTTCTCTTTAAGATTCACATCTCATGCTTTCCCGGAGAGCGACACATCTTTCATGCCTGTGTACCCGCTGGAACACTTTTCCTGATCTCCACATGGCTATAACTCATCACAACCATCAACTCGTAGCTCAGAAACTGTTTTTTATAGGAAGCTTTCTCAGATCCAATGATATTCATTTATCATTGCTATGACCAAACACAGGAAATAATTTAAAGGCTGGAGGATATCTTTTGGCTCATTATTTCAAAGATTTCAGCCAACCATAGTGGGACACTGTGGCAGAACATGGCCGCTTACCTTACAGAATCCAGGAAGGAGAGAACACTGTGCTCTAGGGTCCTGTTTTCTGTTTTCTTTCCTTTATATGGGTTCCAGGGATTGAACTCGAGGCTTGCTCAGCAAGCGCTTTTATCTGCTGAGCCATTTTGTCAGCTCCATCTTTAAATCATTAACCTGTAAAAATGTCAGAAACAGCTTACAGGCTATCAATAAACAATTCAGTGAACTGTATGGGTCTGTTCTACAGAGCACTCTTCTATCACCATAAACACACAAATCTGAAAATCTCACTAAGAAACGCCCCCCCCCCCACACACAGGCAGGGTCCTCATGTAGCTCAGGCTGGCCTTGAACTCAGTAGCTGGGGATGAACTTAACCTCCTGGTCGTCCTACCTCTACTCCCAGAGTGCTGGGATTACAGGTCTGTGCCACCATGCCTAGCTTTAAGTTTACAAAGCAATTCCATGTCATCTGTGATCTCATTTCTCTTGTTTGAAGCTACAAAAATAACATGTTGATTCATTTTCCAAGTGACTACAGAATGTGGAAAAATTGATTTGCTGATGTGTATGTAAATCTTGTCCGTCTAACCATGCCCTGTGACCTGGGCCGCGCATATCTTCATGAAAAGGACTCTGTTCATCCTAATGGTTCTCATCTGTTGAGTGCATACCACAAGAGTCACTGAGGGCCCTGCTGAGTGTACACCTCATCTATAGAACAATTAGAGTTTTCTCTGGCGGAACTCTCCAGGCCCGCCTTCTCTTTCAGTGAACTTGATGAGGTCATTCCTCAATGCCTATCCTGTTTTTAGATGTGTGATTGATTACATGAGTGGTCCATGACTGTATACTAATTATCCCAAACTTAGTGTCTTAAACAGCACAGATGGCTGGAGAGATGGCTCAGTAATTAAGAGCAGGTACTGCTTTGGTGGAGGACCTGAGTTCAATTCTCAGCACCTACAGCAAGCAGTTCATGACCACCTATAACTTCAGCTCTCGGGGACCTGATGGCCTCTGGCCTTCTAAAGTACTTACACCCATGTGCACATGATCCCCCACATAAACATAAATGTAGATATGAGTAACTATTAAAAGTTGCACACACCTCTAAGTTTCTGTGGTTGTGAAAGCTGTGTGTGGCTTAACTGGGCTCTCTAGTTCAAAGCCCCTCGGAAGACTGCTGGAAAGCCAGGCTTGGACCACCTCACCTAGCCTTTTTCTGAGGACGATTCATTTCCAAACTCACCCACCTGGCTGTTGGCAACATTCAGTCCTTTGAAGGCTGTGAGCGAGAGGCCATTGTGGGCTCCATGATGCTTGGACCTCTATATGAACAACTTAGCCACAGTGGCTGACTTCATCTTCCTGAGCAAAGAGAGGGAGGGAGGGAGGGAGAGAGAGACGAGAGAGAGAGAGAGAGAGAGAGAGAGAGAGAGAGAGAGAGAGAGGAGAGAGAGGAGAGAGAGAATGAGAATGTGTGTGTGTGTGTGTGAGAGAGAGAGAGAGAGAGAAAGAGAGACGAGAGAGAGAGACACGAGAGAGAGAGAGAGAGAGAGAGAGAGAGAGAGAGAGGAGAGAGAGAGAGAGACGAGAGAGAATGAGAATGTGTGTGTGTGTGTGTGTGTGTGTGTGTGAGAGAGAGAGAGAGAGAGAGAGAGAGAGAGAGAGAGAGAGAGAGAGAGAATATGAGAATGTGAGGGATGGGTATTGAAGCTTTGTTCGACCTCATCTTAGAATCACCTATTGCTTTTGCCATAGTGTGTGGAAATAAGTTAGTAGGGCCTGGGAAGACAGCTCCTTCAGTGAAGCGCTTGCCTGGCAAGCATGAGGGTCTAAGTTTGATTCCTAGAACCCACATTTAAGAAGCCAGGCGTGGTGGCATGCACTTGTAATCCCAGCATCGGATGGATGGTTGGAGACGCCGGGTGGCTCACTGGTTGGCTCCCCTAGTCTGCTTGACATGTTCCAGGCCAGCAAGGGACCCCGTCTCAAAAGAGCAAGGCAGCTTGTGCTTGAAGAGTACCCAGGATTGACCTCTGAGTTCCATATGCATGTGCACACACACTCACACATGCACGCACACTCACACATGCACACACACTCACATGCACACACTCGCACATGCACATACATGCGCACACACTCACACATGCACACACACATGCACACACACTCACACATGCACACACACTCACACATGCACACACTCTCAAACACCCACTCACGTTCATCCACTTGCTAGTCCCAGACTAAGAGAAGAGGTTGATTGACCAAGGGCATGGATACCAGAAGGTGGGTTCACCTCACGGTGATTAGCAGTAATTTAGAGGCTTGTGTGAGTGAGTTGGCGGACAGAAACCTCAGGCACTCAGGAAGACCATCTTCATAAAGACTCATTGCTTAAACTGAACACAGTTGCTCAATGAGGGAAGGGCTAAATTATAGTTTTACTATCTTTTAATTTCTTGCGTCTTTTAACTTTAAAAATTCTTCTAAACTTTAGTATAAAAAAGTTGTACACACACACATACACACACCAAAATTAACCAGACCCAGAGACTATACATAACTTCATTTTGGAAATAATTTCAAAGTTAAAGTTGAAAATAGTGATAATCTCACATACCCTTGCCCCCTCTAACAGATGTGTTGTTGGCCAGTTGTCAATACCAATTTATCTATCTATCTGTCTATCTATCTGTCTACCTATCTATCTATCTATCTATCTATCTGTCCGTCCATCTATCCATCCTGCCTTTTTTTGTTCTTTTTCATTTTATTACATTTCCGTGTGTGTGTGTGTGTGTGTGTGTGTGTGTGTGTGTTTTCCAGTGTACTGTCCCATGACACACCTGTGGGGCTCTGAGGACAACTTGAGGGAATCCATCCATTCTTTCTTTCCACAATGTGAATTTCTGGGATAGAATTCAGGTCTTCAGGCTTGGAGTTAAAAATCTGTGTAGCAGGAATCTTAGAAGGTCTTATTAATAAGCTCAAACCCAGGAGCCAGGTATTGGGGTGAATGCTGGAAGATCAGAGAAGCAGAACAAGCCACAGCCACCTCACCTCACCAGTTCCTCAGCTGATTCTGTTTCTCAGACTGGAAGCCTCTGAGTCCTCATCCAAATGGATCTCAGCTGAACTGCTTCTCGAAAGCCTGAAAGCTTAACCAGCCGAGTTCCTGGTCCTCACGCCTTATGTACCTTTCTGCTTTCTGCCCTCACTTCCTGGGATTAAAGGCTCACTTCCTGGGATTAAAGGTGTAAGTCACCATGCCTGGCTGTTTCCAATGTGGCCTTGAACTCACAGAGATCCAGACAGATCTCTGCCTCTGGAATGCTAGGATTAAAAGGCGTGAGTGCCACCATTTTCTAGCCTCTGTATTTAGTGGTTATTCTGTTTTCTGATCCCAGATAAGTTTATTGGGGAACACAATACCACCACATTTCCTCTTTTTTTTTTGTCTAAAGTTTAAAAAAAGCTTATAACTAAATACAAGAAAAACTATCCAATAAGTATATACAATATATACAATCAAGAATTATATTAATGATGTCTAGTCTATTAACATTTGACAGATTCAGATAAAAATTCCATTATATATATTAACAATGTCCAGCCCAGTAACATTTGATAAACTGAGACAAAAAAATTTCATTACTTATCCTATTTAAAACAAGTAGTTCCTTTTTAAAAGTAGATTTAATAATCTCCCTTTTTATCTTATTATATCTATAGTCTCTTTTTTTTCTTTTCATAATAGATTCAGTAATCTACCTTTTGTCATTTTTATATCTTGCCCTTTTTCTTTTTAGAGTAGATTCAATGTTCTACCCTTTTATGCTATTACTTCTTTATCTTTTTTCCCACAGTAGATTCAGTGATCTACCTCAAATCTGTATTCACTGAACCATCTTGCCACCCTCTGTTGTCTGTTTGAGATAGTCTCACTCCGGCCTCGAATTCCCAGCAATCCTCCTGTCTCAGTCTCTCAAATGCTGGGATAATTTATAGGCACAAGCCATACTATTTGTAAACATTATGACATTTGTTCCTGGGAAGGCTGGTACTGGTTGCCGTCCAAGCTCAGTTCCTGATGAGAGCATGGGCCAGCGTCCCTGACCCTACGTGGAGACATGGCTCCTGTCCAACGCATTCTCTTTCTTCTCCCTGCAGAGAACCCTGAGCGAGCCGCTCTGTACTTCGTCTCTGGTGTGTGCATCGGCCTGTTCCTGACCTTGGCCGCATTGGTGATGAGGATCTCCTGCCACACTGACTGCCAGCGGGGTCCACGGAGGAGGTGCTTGCAGGACCATGAGAGCAACAGCGACAGCAGCGACAGCGAGGATGGCAGCGAGGACACAGCCTCGGACCTGTCGGTGCGCAGACACCGCCGATTCGAGAGGACTTTGAACAAGAACGTGTTCACCTCTGCAGAGGAGCTGGAGCGCGCACAGCGGTTGGAGGAGCGCGAGCGCATCATCAGGGAGATCTGGATGAATGGGCAGCCCGAGGTGCCTGGCACCAGGAGCCTAAACCGCTACTACTAGGACCCCAGAACCTCTGCAGGCTGCCAGGAAAAGAGTGGGTTCTGCAGGCAGGGACGGTGTGCATAACGGAAGCCAGCTCGGCTAATGTGTCTGGAGAGAAGCACAGGGCCGGCCTGCTTTCCCAAGGGCATGGGGGTTTGCTTTAGACTCTTACCTCTGGAGAAATAAACAATCCAAGCAGGGGCATCTGCCTTTCCAGGTCTTGACACCCACATGGGCACACAAGCCCAACCTTTCCAGGTCTTGGAATGGTGCTGAGGTTTCCTCTCCAACCACGTGACAGCGGTGTGATAAGCTGAAAGGATGGATGGACCTTCTTACTTTCTGAGGCGCTCAGAAGTTTGTGCAGACTTACCACTGTGCAATTCCTTTACAAAAGGAAAAAAAAAATCTCATAGCTAGAGAGCTGAGGATATCAGGGTGAACTTAACCCAGAAAATGCAATTTTCTAAAGGATTCCGGGCAGTGGAAGTGGTTTTGATTGAGATAGCATGATCAATGCTAATTATTTAAAGCTAATTTTTAAGACGAAAAAATCTTGGCAACCTCTGCATTTTAACTGACACCTCAGGGATTAAAATCCTCTTTTTTAGTCTAGTTCCCACCTCAGTCGTGAAAGTGAATAGAAGTTACTGTATTGTGAGACGTGTTGGTGACTTAGGGTACATCAATAACCTCAAAGGATAAAGGGTTTTATTTTTTAGTAGTCTATAAAATACATATTGACATGTGTATTTGAAAATGCTGCATAACAATAGAAACCGTGTGTCCTTCCGTTTTGGAGAGAAGAAAAGTCTCTCATGACTTCAGAAACTCATATTTAAATCATAGTTTGTTTAAAAGAAACAGTTTGGAATTCCAAGAAAAGAATGGAAAGCAGAGGTGAAGATTAAAGCCCAAATGAAAATGGTATCTAAAATAAATATTCCGTGAGAATCTCCTTTTGCTTCATGTCCGTCTGTGTGGTCACACATAAGCCTCTATGGTTACCCGTGCTTATGGGCAAGTATGGCCTCTACAGGACCCCTGAAGGATTAAGAATTAAAAAAGCATCC
The DNA here is from genome assembly GCF_949786415.1 of Peromyscus eremicus. Lineage (NCBI taxonomy): Eukaryota > Metazoa > Chordata > Mammalia > Rodentia > Cricetidae > Peromyscus > Peromyscus eremicus. The sequence continues at coordinate 94,056,527 of NC_081418.1, forward strand.
CTTGTGATAAGGGTTCTTTATGTAGGATATATGTTGTGGTTGAGTTATTGTTAAGCAGATAGAAGAATTGAAGATTTTCCGAAGGCAAGAGGTAAGATAGTGACCCCACCCCCAGCCCCTCCTGGAGAGAAGTTGGTAGGGAGGGAAAGCGGGCAGGCCCTAGAGAAGGATGGGAGGATGACTACCATATTGGAAACTGGGTGACGGGATGAGGCAGCAGCTTCTAGGGCAGTGGTTCTCCGCCTATGCATCTCAACCCCTTTGGGGGTCACATATCAAATATCCTGCGTATCAGATATTTATATTATGATAATGATTCATAACAGTAGCAAATGTATAATTATGAAGTAGCAATGAAATAATTTTATGGTCGGGGGTCACCATAACATGAGGAACTGTATTAAAAGGTCACAGGATCAGGAACCTAGAGGTCTGTCAGAGGGCTCCTCTCTCTTGCCATGGACTAGGACCCTTATTGAGTCCAGCTGCATGATCCAGAGCCTTTTTACTGGGAGGGCCTCCTCCTCTGCCCATTGCCTTATCACCGAGTCTAAGAGGTGAGCAGGAAGCTTGCCATGGAGTGTGTAGCATTTTGGGAATTCATTCTTAGTCACAGGGGCTAAGAACTATCTGCACACTCACAATATCCAGCTGCCAAGGGCCTGTACATTTGCCTGAAATCTTCTGTGGCTAGTCTGAGTATAAATACCATTGAGATTCGCTTCCTTTGGTCAATAAGGAGTGCTAAAGATCATAGTAAGTCATCCTCTCTGGATCAGTATGTGCACCCTTGTCATTTGAGTCCCTTGGGACCAATCACAGGGATTTAGATTTCCTGGGATTTATATTTACATCTTTAGTCTTGGTCTCCATCTTTTAGAAAAATGGAAGTCAGTATCTACCTTCATCTCCAGGGGTAGCCCAAGCTGATCACAGGGGAGGTTCTGACCCTCGCTAGACACAGAGGTGGATATGCTTGACAAGACTCTAGGCCACAGAGCTATGCCAGTGCAAGATGAATTATCGTCATACAGTTTCACCATGTCCGTGATGTTTCCATGATTAGGGTGGTGGAGGCACTATCTAACGTACGAGAGATACTGGTAACCAGCGGTTTCATTTTCATATAACAAGAATTCCAGGTGTTTTTTTTTTTAACTATCCAGTTTCATATTTTAGGTTTAGAAATATAGCACAGTTCCTGGTTTTAGTTTCTGTACAAGATCTCTGTGTTTGTAATAGAGAGATACCCAACTTAAGAGAATGTATTGATGTCTAGAACTCAAAGGGATGGCTGGGTTCAAAGGCTCACATACTACCAAGAGGTTGTTTTTTTTTCCTAGCTCTGCTCACCTTTGTTCGTTTCTTTGTTTCTGCTGCAGACGCAACTGTACTCCACTTGTGTTGACTTGAATGCTAAGCTTCTGTACAGCACATAGGGAATGGTTGTGTGTGAATGTGGGGGTGGGGGTGGGGAGAGGCAGGGAGGGGGAGAGATCATAGAAGGGTTGTGTTGGCTACAAGTATAGATAGATCTCTGATCTATAATTCTACTGAGAAGTACCGGCTGACAAAAGGGTCTCAGGTGCCCAAGAAAGCGTCTCTGGATGTAAGGCATCGCCCACCCACTCCCCTTAGGTGCCTCTTTCTGAGCTGAGCAGCAGAAGTAGCTACTGTCCAACTCACGACACAGCCACACCCACTCTCCTGAATCACTGCCACTGTCAGAGTGTGCTGTGGGCACTTCCAGATTTACAACATTCCAGTAGGACACAGGAAAGTAAGGCCTCACTGCATGTAGGGAAGGGTGGTGGAGCCTAGCTGTATAATGTACCCACCCATGGGATTCCATAGAATCCATGAGCTTCATAGTACTGTTTTCTGTCATTAGGTTTTGAGGGATTTGGCGACACAACAGACAACTGTGTAATCCCATGCTATGGATCAATGGTCCTTCTAAATTCAAGTTGAAATTCAATTGCTATGGAAACAGTGCCGAGAGGAGGGACCCATGTGAGGTATTAGGTCACGAGGGTCCTCTCACCGAGGCAGTGAGTTCTTGATAAAAGTCCCCCGAGGCAGGACTGATGTCTGTCTCTTGTGAGGGCTTGCCTTTCTACTGTGTTACAGTGCCCTGAGAAGAACCTGGAGGTGTAGCTCAGGGGATGTCTCCTTACCTTTGGACTTCCAAGTCTTGTTTAAGTGACCAAAAAAATCATGGCATCACACTCGCCTTCCTTGAGGGAATACCCTACCCATACTTTAGCAAGTGATAAATGGTCCCTTAGCCAAAAGCAGGCTCCTCCTCTCCTTCCTTGAGCCTCCCAGGTAACGAATTAGCAAGCCTTCAAACTTTCACCACAGGCACTGTGGTAAATCTTGGCCGTCAACCTGACTAGATAGATAGACTGTTAGGAACCCTGAGCCACTGGTGGAGTACATTGCTGGGTAAGTCTGAGAAGGTGTTTTCAGAGAGGATTGGCAGGGGGGTCAGCGGCCTGAGTGGGGAAGACCCAGCTTGAATGTGGGAGGTCCATCTATTACATCTCGACCCCAGATGGAACAAAACCTGCCGGTTCTCACCCATACACCTGCTCAGCTGTTTCTGAGTGGCGCATGCTTTGCTGATCTCGTCTCGCACAGACGTCGGGCTACAGAGCTCTCAGCCTTCAGTGTAGCCTGGAAGTACTGGCCCTCCAGTGGCCTCCAGGCCTTCAGTCTCACAAGGAGGTCTTCTCGTTCTGAGCCTTCTGGGTTCTTACGTTAACAGCTATTGGGTTTTAAGCTTTCGTGCTTTGGTTGAAGTTACCTGATGTTTATAAGAGATTTTTATCTATTTTTTTTAAAACAAGAACTCACATTAGATTCAAAGTCTACTTGTTTTGACAGTCATCTCTCTGTGAGGAATATTTTCTGACTTATTTATGTGTTTATCACGATGTCTCTCTCTCCTCGCATTCTCTCATTTATTTGCATGGGCACCTATCTTGGATTCAACGGTGCTGAAATAATACGCATCCAGCCACTCTGCCCCTATTACCATGGCTGAGCGCTTCACCCAGCATGCACTCATCAGAACGGCAGTTCTTAGTCTGCCTTGGGCAGAGCAAAACTAGCCTCGTGTCTTAAGTATTTCTTCATCTTCATCAGTCCATGCTGCCATTGCACAAATTGAAAACGAACACCTCTGAAGAGTTCTGGGTAAACAAGGGGTTCATCTTATCATTTGCCAGCCTCAATCAGCCTTGCTAGGTCAGAATACATCATTTCCTCGCTCTAAACGTTGTGTTTAATACCTTAAAGGCTAGTGTCGAGCCTACCAGCTTTTATGGGGTCGATGGTCTCTCCAGGTCTCTTGTAAATTCACATCACAACTTTAGTAAGTGTACATTTGAAAATTGACAACTGTAAGTTAAAAGGTATAAATTGCTTTTCTTTTAAAACTTTTGTATGGAAATATCTTCCTTCCTCTAGATAAAATCACATGTTCCCGTTGCTTCCCTGTGGTTTCCAGAACGTTCTTGCTGTATGTGATTTTTATGAACGTGTCTTACTATTTTGTACTCTGAGCCCCTGACAAAGAACCATACTGCCATGTTGATGCAAGAGCACATCGCTCAATGCAAAGAGGATAAGGGATGGTTTATTCTGGAACCAAATTTGAGGGACCACGGCCTGGAAACACAGACTTAGGTTACCCCAATGTGGAAGCAGTTTCATGAAGTTTTAGAGTAGCAGGGGAAAAAAAAAAAAAAAAAAGAAAGAAAGGCGTCCATCAAGGCTGTGCTGCCCAGTTCTTATGTCACCTTGACCCAAGCTGGAGTCATCTAAGAAAAAGGAACCTCAGCTGAGAAAATGTGCCCACTAGATTGACCCTTGGGTAAGCCTGGGTTGTGTTTTCTTGATTGGTGGTTGATGTGGAAAGCCCCGTTCATTGTGGGTGCTGCTACCCCTGGGCTGGTGGTCCTGAGTTCTATAAGAAAGCCGCCTGAGGATGCCATGAGGAGAAAGTCAGTAAGCAGCATTCCTATATGGTCTCTGTATCAGTTCCAGCCTCCAAGTTCCCACTCTCCTTGAGTTCCTGCCCTGTCTTCCCTCATCAGTGAACAGGGATGTGGAACTGTAAGCTGAACTAAGGGCCCCCACCCCACCCCCACCCCCACCCCCGCGCAGCTGTTTATGATCACAGTGTTTCATCACAGCAGTAGAAACTCTAAGACAAAGACAATTGAAATTCCACACCGGTGGATACGTTAAGCGGCAGTTACAGCACAGCAGAGAAATCTCAGCTACAGGCTTCAGATGCTATCTGATGACTCAGCATTTTGGCGGAGGGAAGCTTAGGGTTTGGTCAAGTTAATACCTTCCAATGGTTTTTCTCTGTAGGTAGGATGCTAGGTCTTGCTAGGAGCAAGCTGTTGGGTGACACACAGGTGAGACAATAACTATTCAGTAGGCTAAAGATTGAGCAAGATACATTGTAATTAGGCTCTGGTTCTGCAACATTCCAGTCTCTCCACAGTTATTGACGTTTTAATCAGTCAGTCAGCCTTGACAGGCAACTTCTGTTCAGTAATTCTCATTCACAATACTCGACTCTGTGTTCTCAGTGTACGCATAAGACCCACCTCAGAGTAGTACCTCCTTCAATATTGCTACTTGTGCGTGCATGCATGCGTGCATGAGGGTGTGTGTGTGTGTGTGTGTGTGTGTGTGTGTGTGTGTGTGTGTGTTGAGACATGGTTTCTTTGTGCTGCTCAGGTAGACTTGGCACTCCCAAGTGGCTGGAAACACAGGTGCACACCAGCGCACCTAACTAAATACTTTGGAACTTCTAAAGGGATGAGTAAAGTCTCAGAGTACAAGAGCTACAATCTTCTGCAGCGTGCTGTTCCGAGAGCCAGCCCTGCCTGTGACAAGGATTGTTTCCTGAGGTCATGGACATTGGTTTTATCCGCCCTTTCACTGCTAACAGTTCTGTATGTTGTTCAACTTCCGATGCCCCTCGTCCTCCTCTACATTAACCGAGATGCCCGAGTGGTGGGGCTGTCCAATTTCAGTTGTCTGGAGGGTCTCTGAAATTTCTTCAGAGCTTAATTAGTAACCCATCAAGTCCAATCAGTGCTGACCATATATATGCTAACGGGTGCGAGGCCATCCACTGGGCATGGGCAGCCTCCCAACAGCCACAGCCCAAAGAAAACTGACTCTCCCTTCCCCAGCAGCCGTCAATCACCGATAGCTCCTCAGCCGAGGAGGGGGGTCTTCAGGAGCCGGTAACCCATCCCTGAGTTTTTGACTGGTTTGGTCTTGTGCAGATCACCACATCCACTGTGAACTCATGAGGGCAATGGTCCTATCACGTCCAGAAGACAGGATTTCACAGCGCTCCTCGTATCCCCGGGCTCTTACATTCTTTCCATTCCCCTCTCCCTGAAGTCCCCTGTGACTTGGGTGGGGTTTAGAAACAAAAGGGAGAAGTCATCCTTCCACCACAGTGGTTGAAGGGTAACCTCACCGATGGCCGATGTTTAAGTTCTTTGACATTGAACAAAGGAAGGGAAAGGTCAAAAACTTGACTTCTGGGAGTTGTCCTGTGAATCTACATAGTTGTCCTATCTGCCTACCTCCCTGACACGCCTGCTTTCAAGACCATCTGTCCTCCCTATCTAGTCTGAGGCATTTGACTCCCAGACACATTTAGTAAATTTTTAATGAGAAGCAAACATTATTTGCCCCCCCCCAGAAGAAACCATGGGATCGAAGTCTGTTTTTTCCTATGATCCATTTCTTTTTTGTTTTCTGTGTTCAGTCATAGACAGACACTTGGGCCCCTGATCGAGCAGAGAAATGAAACACAGCCCTTCACTTTCAGCTCTCATTAGACAAACCAGTAGGAGTCTCTGGGGGGGTCTAAGAAGAAAGATTTCTCTGCTTTAGAGGTCATGATATTAGGCAGTCAGTTTAGACTCACAATCATCAGGCCCCTCCATAGTTAAAAAAAAAAAAAAAAGACCAGGTAATTAACCAAAATCTTCCTTTATTGTCTTAAAACCAGGTGCTTATTGCTAGTCTTTTCATGGGTAGCATCTGCTGCAACATACCTTGTTATGACATCAAACCAGATATATGTTTTTAAAAATGAAAAATGGTGGTCATCACCCTGGTTGGTTGATCACCCTCCAGTGAATGGTTCTACAGCCGTGAGTATATAGGCAACAGAAATTGGACTCCATGGCTTATTGTTTTTTTTTAAAAAAAGAGGACACAAATTGAGGGGTAGATTTAGGAGGAGTAGAGGTAGATCTGATGAACATACATTGTATGAAATTCCCAGAGAATTAATAAGAATATAATATTAAAAATAACTTAGCAGGAGCTGATCTCATTAAAGACAAAACAAACAAAATGTTAGCTATTGAGATCAAGAGCCACAGAAAGCAGGAGCTACTGAAAGCAGGTGGGATCCATGGAGGGTATTCCCTAGTGAACTTCTAGAATGGAAAGGGTGAATTTGTGAATCAGGAACTGTGGTAGTTTGAATGGAAAATGTCCCTCATAAGCTCAGGCATTTGAACACTAGGTCACCAGTTGGTGGTGCTGGGTGGGGAAGCTTAGGAGACATGGCCTTGCTAGAGGAAGTGTATCACTGGGGGTATGCCTTGAGAGTTTAAAACGTCACCCCCCCCCCCCCTTGCTGTTCATTCTCTCTGCTTCTTGATCTCCGAGCTTCCTGCTCTTACCCCCAGACCTGCTGCCTGGTGCCATGCCTCTCCACCATGATGAACTCTTATCCCTCTGGAACTGTAAGTAACAATAAACTGTTTTTTCCGTAAGCCACTCTTGGTTTTTTTGGCATTTATCACAGCAACAGAAAAGTAATGGATGCAGAACCTCTGGTAGGAAGGGGACTCATGAGCACAGACATTTTCTCTTCTGGATTCTACCTTCACTTTGCAGGAGTAAGCTTTCACGTATTTATTCTGGAGGGACAGATGGAGGCCCCAGACAGATGTTCCCACCTTCTTGATAGCTCCTCTTGATTGTGAGCCAGAAAGTAAACAAGGCATCCACAAGTGACAGAGGCGAGATGACAAAGACACTTAGCTGAGCCACATCCTCCTTTCAAGCAGTATTTTAAGAAGCTGATGGAGCAGAATTCAGCAAACTTCAGTGCATGGACCGAACTCGATTGTCACCTGTTTGTGTGGCTTGCATTCGAAGAATGGCGTTTTCATGTGTAAATAGTTACATTTCAGATGGTTGTATAGGGAGCTAAATTTTGTAGATACACTCTATAGACATCTACAGGAAAGGTTTGGGGGCCTGTAAGAGGGCTCAGCAGGTAAAGGTGCTTACAACGCAAGCCTGATGACCTGAGTTTAATTCTCCAAATCCATGCGCAGGTACAAGGAGAAAATGACTCAGTAAAGTTGCCCTTTGATCTCTGAATGTACACTGTGACAAGAGTCCCCCATCATACACACACACATAATAATAATGCATTTGAAAATTTGTGAAAAAGAAACAAGGCTTTTTGATGTCCATTGTAGAGTAATGGCCCAGGGACATGCATAGGAAATAAGACCAAAGCAGAACCTTGTACTACACCTCCCCCCTCACCCCCATAGAAGTGTGGTGGGCTGAGAAATACCCCTCCCATATTTTCACAGCAGAATCTTTGGAATCCTTCCACCATTTAAACCACGTGGTTTCCATTCCAGGCAGACTCTTGATCTCCCACCTCTTGTGTGAAGACAATTTTTCCTGCAGCCAATCAAGAACTCATCTGCTCATTACCTTTTCTGCGATTTCCATGCAGTGGTATCCTTGGCAACAAGGACCTTTAGTAGATGCACGAAATTCAGGAAATTGAAATGGGGAGATGATCCTGTGTCCCATGGGTGGCTCCAGTATGATACCAAAAATCCTTATAAGAAGGGTCAGGGTCAGAAAAAGACACGTGTGACAGCGTAAGCCAAGGTTGGAATGATGTGGTCATGAGCCAGGGAATGCAGACAGCTGTAGAAGGCTGGAAAAGGAGTCCTTCTTTCATGTCTCCAGAGATAATGGAACGGGGGTATCCCTTTTTCAGTCTCCAAGACTCATTGCAGACCCCGATCGCCTGCAAACTGTAAATAACAAATTTATTACAGCAATGATATGAGGCCAATGCTTTCACCGGTGCTGTGCTTCTAGGGCTGGAGATGAACTGGAACATTTCTTCTCCTCTCACAAAGCGTGGTGAGTTCCTATAGGCAAGCTGGGTGGGAGACTTTGGGAAACTGCACAGGAAGCTCAGAGTGTAGCAGATAGCCCTAACCACAGAATGGTTCAGAGAGCACTTAGAAAAGGTACCCAAAGTAATGGAAAGGAGCTGGTTGGTAGACTGCTTCTCTAGCACGCATGAAGCCCTGAGTTCAACCCCCAGCACCACATAAACCAGGCATCAGTGGGAGGAAGGAGAATCAGAAGTTCAAGGTCATTTTTGGCTACATGCCAAGTTTAAGGCTAACTAGCCTAGGCTACACAAGACCCTTTCAGAGACAGAGGTGTGAGTGGGGGTAGGGACCAGTTCTCCTGCTTTCACTCCCTCAGGGTAGGCTCTCTCACACCTCCACCATCAGGGCCAGCTCTACTGTGTTGCCCAGGTGAGGATCAGGGGTCACTCTTCCGATGCAGCTGGTGAGGGGCAGGAGCAACTGTCCAGCTCTTATGATCTCAGGGCCTGCTCCTCCCACCTGCCTCGGGCATAGAGGGGTAGGGGGCATCTCTCCCCCACCCATGCCGCCGTATGGCAGATAAGGAGTGGAAGGCCACACTTTTTTTTTTTTAATTTTTATTTTGCAATACAATTAAGTTCTGCATACAGGCACAGATTCCCTTGTTCTCCCCCCTCCCGCCCCCCTCACCTTCCCCCAAGCCTGCCCCCCATTCCAATCTCCTCCAGGGCAAAGCCTTCCCCACAGACTGAGATCAACCTGGTAGACTCAGTCCAGGTAGGTCCAGTCCCCTCCTCCCAGGCTGAGCCAAGCGACCCTGCATAGGCCCCAGGTTTCAATGCATGCAATGAGCACAGGACCCAGTGCCACTGCCTGGATGCCTCCCAAACAGATCAGGCCAATCAACTGTCTCACCCACTCAGAGGGCCTGATCCAGTTGGTGACCCCTCAGCCATTGGTTCATATTTCATGTGTTTCCGTTTGTTTGGCTATTTGTCTCTGTGCTTTATCCGACCTTGGTCTCAACAATTCTCTCTCATATAAACCCTCCTCATTCTCGCTAATTGGACTCCCAGAGATCCACCTGGGGCCTAGTCATGGATCTCTGCATCCAGATCCCTCAGTAGTTGGATGAGGTTTCTAGCATGACAATTAGGGTGTTTGGCTATCCCATCACCAGAGTAGGTCAATTCGGACTGTCTCTCAACCATTGCCAGCAGTCTGTTGTGGGGGTATCTTTGTGGATTTCTGTGGGCCTCTCTAGCACTTTGTTTCTTCCTATTCTCATGTGGTCTTCATTTACCATGGTCTCCTATTCCTTGTTCTCCCTTTCTGTTGTTGATCCAGCTGGAATCTCCCACTCACCCAAGCTCTCTTTCCCTCGACCCTCGCCCTTCACTACCCCCACTCATGTCCAGGCTGTTCATGTAGATCTCATTCCATTTCTCTGTCATTGGGCGATCCCTGTGTCTTTCTTGGGGTCCTGTTTTCCAGGTAGCCTGCCTGGTGATGTGAGTAGCAGTCCAGTCATCCTTGTTCCACATCTAGTATCCTGTTATGAGTGAGTACATACCATGTTTGTCTTTCTGAGTCTGGGATACCTCACTCATGATGATTTTTTCTAGGTCCATCCATTTGTTTGCAAACCTCATGATGTCATTGTTTTTCTCTGCTGAGTAGTATTCCATTGTGTATATGTACCACATTTTGTTTATCCATTCTTCAGTTGAAGGGCATCTAGGTTGTTTCCATGTTCTGGCTATTACAAACAATGCTGATATGAACATAGCTGAACAAGTGCTCTTGTGGTGTGGTTGAGCATTCCTTGGGTATATGCCCAAGAGTGGTATAGCTGGATCTTGGGGGAGATGGATTCCCAATTTTCTAAGAAAGCGCCATATTGATTTCCAAAGTGGTTGTACAAGCTTGCATTCCCACCAGCAGTGGAGGAGAGTTCCCCTAGCTCCACATCCTCTCCAGCATAAGGTGTCTTCAGTGTTTTTGATCTTAGCCATTCTGACAGGCGTAAGGTGGTATCTCAGAGTTGTTTTGATTTGCATTTCCCTGATGATTAGGGATGTTGAGCAATTCCTTAAATGTCTTTCAGCCATTTGAGTTTCCTCTGTTGAGAATTCTCTGTTTAGTTCTATAGCCCATTTCTTAATTGGACTGTTGGGCATTTTGATATCTAATTTCTTGAGTTCCTTATATATTCTGGATATCAGTCCTCTGTCAGATGTGGGATTGGTGAATATCTTTTACCATTCTGTAGGCTGTCGCTTTGCTTTGTTGAACGTATCCTTTGCCCTACAAAAGCTTCTCAGTTTCAAGAGGTCCCATTGATTGATTGTTTCTCTCAGTGTCTGTGCTACTGGTGTTCTATTTAGAAAGTGGTCTCCTATGCCAATGCGTTCAAGACTACTTCCTACTTTCTCTTCTAGCAGGTTCAGAGTAGCTGGGTTTATGTTGAGGTCCTTGATCCACTTGGACTTAAGTTTTGTGCACGGTGGTAGATATGGATCTATTTGCAGCCTTCTACATGTTGATATCCAGTTTTGCCAGCACCATTTGTTGAAGATGCTTTCTTTTTTCCATTGTGCACTTTTGGCTTCTTTGTCAAAAATTATTTGTTCATAGGTGTGCGGATTAATGTCAGGGTCTTCAATTCGATTCCATTGGTCCACATGTCGGTTTTTATGCCAGTACCAAGCTGTTTTTATTACTGTAGCTCTGTAGTACAGCTTGAAGTCAGGGATCGTGATGCCTCCAGAGGTTGTTTTATTGTACAGGATTCTTTTGGCTATCCTGGGTTTTTTGTTTTTCCATATGAAGTTGAGTATTATTCTTTCCAGGTCTGTGAAGAATTGTGTTGGTATTTTGATGAGGATTGCATTGAATCTGTAGATTGCTTTTGGTAAGATTGCCATTTTTACTATGTTAGTTCTGCCTATCCATGAGCATGGGAGATCTTTCCATTTTCTGACATCTTCTTCAATTTCTTTTTTCAGAGACTTAAAGTTCTTGTCATATAGGTCCTTCACTTGCTTGGTTAGTGTTACCCCAAGGTATTTTATGTCATTTGTGGCTATAGTAAAGGGTGATGTATCTCTGATTTCCTTCTCCGCTTTTTTGTCCATTGTATATAGGAGGGCTACTGATTTTTTTGAGTTGATCTTGTATCCTGCTATGTTGCTGAAGGTGTTTATAAGTTGTATCAGTTCCTTGGTGGAATCTTTGGGGTTGCTCAAGTATACTATCATGTCATCTGCAAATAGGGAAAGCTTGACTTCTTCCTTTCCAATTTGTATCCCCTTAATCTCTTTATGTTGTCTTATTGCTCTGGCTAGAACTTCAAGTACTATATTGAATAAGTATGGGGAGAGCGGACAGCCTTGCCTCGTTCCTGATTTTAGTGGAATTGCTTTGAGTTTCTCTCCATTTAATTTGATGTTGGCTGTTGGCTTGCTGTAAATTGCCTTTATTATGTTTAGGTATGTTCCCTGTATTCCTGATCGCTCCAAGACCTTTATCATGAAGGGGTGTTGGATTTTGTCAAATGCCTTTTCAGCATCTAGTGAGATGATCATGTGGTTTTTTTCTTTGAGTTTGTTTATATGGTGTATCACATTGACAGACTTTCGTATGTTGAACCATCCTTGCATCCCTGGAATGAATCCTACTTGATCATGGTGGATAATTGTTTTGATGTGTTCTTGGAGTCTGTTTGGAAGGCCACACTTTTTAATCCTTCCCAAATAGTTCCACCAACCGGGGACCATGCATTCGAGTAAATGATCCTATGGGGGGACTTTCTCATTCAAACCACTGCAAAAAGGAAGAAGTCATGTGAGAAAGGAGAAACACAGAAAGAAATGTGGCTGTCGGGGCTGGAGAGACGGCTCAGCAGTTAGAGCACTGACTGTTCTTCTGGAGGACCTGAGTTTACTTCCCAGCATCCATCTCAGGCAACTCACACCTGACTGTGACTCCAACTCCAGGAGATCCGACACCTTCTCCTGACCTCCACAGCCACCTGAACTCAAGTGCACATACCGACCCCCCTTCCTTGCCACCCCAGTGCATATACATAATTAAAAAGAAATACATCTTTGCAAAAGTGTAGCTGAAAGCCAAAGGCAGGTAGATGACTGAAGAACTCTGGAGTAACCGTTGCATTGGCGAGCCTCGTGTCCCCAAAGGCTTCCTCCCATATGTCTAGTTGAAACTTAATAGCATCTTCATTGGAAGCCAAACAGAAGCAGAAGGTACTTAAAATTGTAAGTGTATGCATGTATGTCAGCCATATGAACAATGTGGCTTCCTCTCTAGTCAGAGCCTCTACCTTCTCGTGCCTCTTAAGTTCAGATGAATTTTCCTCCCCCTAACCATTAATCCATCTGCTCATTATATTTTCTGAAATTTGCACATAGTGGTATCCTTGGCAACCAATGATTTGCCACAAACACAACATTTGGAATTCAAAATCATGTACTTATTCTAAAAATTATTCTCCGTACAGCCTGGTACCCCTTGACACAACATTTCTCAAATTATGCTCTGGAGGTCACCAGCTACTGTGCCCTGCCTGACCCCCACCCCAATTCATTTAAACTGAGTATGTGACATAGATTAAAACTGAAATTTGGGGTGGATTTCTATTTGTTCTAGGTCTTAGAAGAGAATCCAATGCAGAATTACCAATTCACAGAAGGTTAGGTCCGTAATAATACAAACCTTCAAATTATTTGTCAGTACACACACACACACACACACACACACACACACACACACACACACGAAATCCTCTGGGAAGTGGATGAAGCTTGAGTGAAGGTGCATTGTTGACGTGAGCACCGCCATGTTAAGGACGCCGCTGTCTTAGACCCACAGGAATAGCGAGTCCTTCCCTAGTCAGGTTCAGAGGAAGGTCAAGGCCCTTTCCTGGTTGGAGGACAGATGTTGACAGTGTGCAGAAACTACCAACTTAGGCTTCCCCCTCCCAGACCCCTACTGATACCTCCTACCCAGACTGGCTAGCCCTCTTCCTTCTCCTATCATGCTGTCTATGACAAATGATGCTATATAATAAAGGTGTGGAATTTCTAGGCTTCTGTGGGTCCACCTCCATCAGAGAGCATGGTCCATTCGATTCCAGCTTTTCTGTATGTGTGTCTGGCATTTCTTCAGTCTCCATTGTCCCAGTCAGGTCAGTACTAAAGCCATGTCGCAAAATCCAAAGCTTCGAGTAGTCTCCCTCCCTCTGTGTGTGTGTGTGTGTGTGTGTGTGTGTGTGTGTGTACTCATGCATGTGTGTACACAGGTGTGTGCTGAAGTTTATGCACACATGTGTGTGGCTGTCAGAGATTGGCATTACCCGATTACTTATCCATCTTATTTTATTTATTTATTTATTCATTCATCCATTCATTCAAAATTTATTATTTATTTATTTTTTTAGGAGATGTCTTTCACTGATCCTGGAGCTCACAGATTCAGCAAGGCTGCCTGGGCAGTGAGCCCCAGGGATCCTCCTGCCTCCACTTCCCCTGGGTTACAGACGCATGCCATAGTGCCTAGGTTTTACATGGATGCTGAAGATGGAGCTCAGAGTCTCAAGCTTGTGGCAGCAAGCACTCTATCCACTGAGCCAGCTCCCCAGCCTTCTTGACTAGTTTTTGAAACTGTGAGTTAAGTTACATGTGGGTCCAATGGCCTTCAATGTCCTCTTTCCCAAGATGTCTGCAGCCACCATCACCAGCTCCTTCTAGGTGACAAGGGCAGTACATGGTCCTTACTTCTTCAGGGATCAGAAAGGAAGCAGGCATTACTGAAGGCTCCCTTGACATATATGATGCTGGATTCGATCTCCTTCCCTGCCTGTAAAAGTATGAAGAGTTACAGGGTTGCTGGTACATCCTGGTTAAAGGGGAAGCTGGCCCTCGAGACTCAGCCCTGTCATTTTGCAAATGAAAAGGCCAATGATTTATTACCCGAGCTGCCCTATTCCTTTACAACCAGTGCCTAAAAGGTGTTTGTGTGATAACATCTTGATTGTCTTGTCCATTACAGTCTAGTTTTGATGAACTTGATAAATCATATTCACATCACAAAGCCATGCCTGTGGTTCCCCATCACCCGGAAGGAGATAGTGATCGTGGCTGCTGCCATCTTGGGAAATGGGACACTGAAGCTCATTGCAACCCCATGTAATTCAGTTCCTAAAGCTCAAAAACTGCTCAAGAGTTTTGGGAGAACTTTCCAAAGTAGCTTTGAATCTGAGTCTTTTATGTGGATTTTTCCTGTCAAATGCTGTTTGGGCAGAAAGTGCTGTGGAGACTTGCAGGCAATTCTGGTGGGGTTGCTATGGCTGCGTGCATCGGTTGCTTTTCTGTTGCTGTGATAAAACACTATAACCAAGGTAACTTCTAGAAGTAAGCATTTATTTGGGGTTTATGGTTCCAGAGGACAAGGGTTTGTAATGGTGAGGGCAGAGGCAGCAGGCAGCAGGCAGCAGGCAGCTGAACTTGGAAACTAAGAGCTTGCATCTCAAACCAAAAGCACCACACAGAGCAAACAAACTCAAATTTGAAACGGTGTGAGTCTTTTGAAACCTCAAAGGCCGCCTCCAGTAATACCCTTCCTCTAGCAAGGCCACACCTTCCAAGCCTCCCCAAAAGTGTCACCAAATAGAGAGCAATTTTTCAAAGGCCCAAGAATAGAAGGGGGCACCTCAGTAGAACCAGACACTGAGGGAGGTATGAATTGTTAAAGCACTACGTTGAGTTATTCTTTGCAAGGCTAGTCGAAGTCACTAGTGAAAGCAACATGTCTTCTGTGGCAGAAAACTAAACAAGAAGATAACTTACGGTACTACTTGAAGATTATGTTATTTAACTTGAGAAAAAAAATGAAAATGTTGAATGTTTATAAAGAACTGATATTTTAATACTTCTGAAGTCCCTTGGCACCGATTCTGGAATTTTTGCTGGCATCATTTCAACCATTATTTGCTGAGTGCTCACTGTATTGAGACTCCGAGAGGAGATAAGAATGTCTTTGGTCGCCACTTTGCCGACTATGGTATGGTAATTGCAAGACTGACGGATTGGCGGGATGAGAGCCTCTGAGGCTGGGAAGAAAGCTAGTAGCTTGGAAAAATGGCCAGGGAGCCACATCTAGTCCCCTGACATATCAATTCTTAGGAAAAACTAAACTCTGTGACACAAGAAAATGCACATGCTTTAGCTTTTGTTAACTAAGCGGAACAGCTCCTGCGCATCTGGAGACTAACGTGCTCAGAACCTTTGCACTAGTCCAGAACTTACCGGTACCTTCCAGTTTCTGTCACATGAGGCTGTTTCTTCTTTATTAAAGTCCTCTGTAACAAATAACACATTTATATTAACATAAATGTAAATAATACATTCACATTTAAGAGGAAACCTCAAGTGTGTGTGTGTGTATGTGTGTGTGTGTGTGTGTGTATACATGTGTGTGCAGGAGCATATGTGTGCACATATATGCGAATGCAGTCAGCTGTCATTTCTGGGGGCTTCCCCCCAGAATGGCTTTTAAATTCCACCTTGAATTTAAAAATAAAGATTTATTTATGTGTTTGTTTATTTATGTGCGTGCGTGCGTGCATGCGTGTGCGTGCGTGCGTGCGTGTGTGTATGTGTGTGTGTGTGTGTGTGTGTGTGTGTGTGTGTGTTGTGCCTGAGTGTATGTCTGTGTACCATGTGTGTGTAGGGCCATACCCTCAGAGGGCAGAAAGAGGTGTCAGATAGCCTGAAATTGGAGTTACAGATGGTTGTGAGCTGTCTGATGTTGGGGCTGGGAACCAAACTCAGGTCCTCTGGAAAAGCTACAAGTGTTCTTAACCACTGACCCATCCTGCCTTCAGCCTGACCTTGAACTTCTTGAGTTAGAGTCTCTCATTGGCTTGGACCTAGCTATGTAAGCTAATCTGGCTGGCCACTCAGGCCCAGGAATCTGCCTGTCTTCACTTTCCCAGAGCTGGGCTTATCAGTGCACACCCCCACACTCAGTTTTTAGTGTGTGGACTCTGAGGGATCAAAATCGGGTCCTCGTGTTTTTATGGGAGGCACTCTGTTGACTGAGCCAACTCCCCGGTCTCCAAGGGAATCTTATAAAATGGCTATCTACCATTCTAGATTAGGAAAAAATAGTCTGTGTGATGCAGGCTTTCAGTTTATTCAAAAACAAAATGATCGATGACCTAACAATCCTCTTATGAAATATCCAAAAGGTTCTGGAGTTGGGCCCAGAGCAGGAGGATGAGCCTCGGCTGGAGGGAACAGCGGAGAAGCTTCGGAACTGGAGAGATCTGGGGACAGTGAGTAGTCCCCACTGGTTAGAAGCAGAGCACTGTGAACAAATCTAGAAAGCCATTTGGAGCTCTTTCCAAGAACCTTAAGAACCCAGAGAATAGGTTGGGAAGGATGACATTTGTCCTCCAGCGTGGTAGCCTGGAGACTCATGCTCTGGTTGGGAAGGACGGCATTTGTCCTCCAGTGTGGTAGCCTGGAGGCTCATGCTCTGGTTGGGAAGGACGGCATTTGTCCTCCAGTGTGGTAGCCTGGAGACTCATGCTCTGGTTGGGAAGGATAGCATTTGTCCTCCAGTGTGGTGGCCCAGAGGTTCATCCTCTGGTTGGTAAGGATGGCCATTTGTCCTCCAGTGTGGTGGCCCAGAGGATCATGCTCTGGTGTCTTTTCTCATTGCTGTGATCAGAGAAATAGCTTTAAAGAGGAGGGATTCATTTTCCTCATGCTTACGGAGCTTCTGGCCTAGGCAGAGGAGGCACGGTGAGCTTCATAGCAGGGGGAGCATGGGACTCGGGCTCTTCCCCTTTCCACGGCAGAGAAAAACCAGAGAGCCCTCTGGCTGAAGCAGGGCTATGTCATAACCCTCAAGGCAGGCCCCTGACATCCTGTAGTAGCCAGCTAGACCTCCCCTGTCTCAAAGGTCTCACAGCCTCCAAATACAACAGCGCCAGCTGGAACCAAGTGTCCAAACACGAGTCTGTGGTGGACACACACACAGGGATGCCAGCATGGTGTCTCAAGAAAGACTCTGCCTGGATGGGGAAGGCTGGAGTCTGGAAGGAAGGGTTTAGTCAGAAGACTACCAATAGCGTTGGTTCAAGATGGTCAGTAACTGATTAAATGTTGATGAGGGACAGGAAGGGAAAGGAGACTCTGGAGGGTGACACTGAAATTACTTACATTTGAGGTACCCTTGAATTTAGTGGTAAATAAAGAGACTGACGTCTACACAAATCTCTCCTCTTTCTTCCTTTCCTCAGAGGTTGTATTTGGAACTAACTGGCAAGACCACCCACAGAGTAGGAGGCTTGGTACAGTGTGTATGTGTGTGTGTGTGTGTGTGTGTGTGTATGTGTGTGTGTGTGTATGTGTGTGTGTGTGTGTGTGTGTGTGTGTATGTGTATGTGTGTGTGTGTATGTGTGTGTGTGTGTGTATGTGTGTGTGTGTATGTGTGTGTGTGTGTATGTGTGTGTGTATGTGTGTGTGTGTATGTGTGTATGTGTGTGTGTGTGTATGTGTGTATGTGTGTGTATGTGTGTGTGTGTGTATGTGTGTGTGTGTGTGTGTGTGTCCTTAATGGAGAAGCTGTTTAAAAGAAACAACCACGGTCTTGAGAGAGTTTGAGCAATAAATCATAACAATGTCGTGACAGTAATCTAAGATTCAAAGGGCTTGGGAGACCCAACTGTCAAACAGTCGGGTGACGGCGCCTTAGCTCTGAATGAGCAAGCACACATCTACCGAACAGCAGGACCTCAAGGTTACTGCGTAAATGCCCGTAAATGCCGTGGGGGTTGCAAGGATCCCTGAACTGAACTCCGCTTAAGCAGCCTCCCTCCTCCGTGAGCACTCAACTTCCCTGGAGACTCTGGTGAGAAGATGACACTAATTCCACTCAGGCAGCATGGGTCCTTCTGTGGCAGTGGACCTGGGAGACAGGGGAACCTCAGTTAGGGAAATGCAGGGAACACAGTGTTAGGTAGCCTGGCAGAGGTGATGAGAAGGGAATGGAGGAAGTCTCAGTGTCTGCAGTGAGTCAGAACAGCGGATTATCAGGGAGGGTGGGGCAACGCCATGGAAAGAGGGGTCCTCTGCCATGCCACAGCAGTCCTGAGAGAAAATGGTCATTCGCCTTATCACAGTCTTAACGTTTTATGAGTGTGTGTGTGTGTGTGTGTGTGTGTGTGCATATTTGAGTGCGAGAGTGCATGTGTGCATTGGGGGGATGTTAATGTGTGTACATATACACGTGGGGCCAGAAGTCAAACTTTGGTGTGGTTCCTTACATCCATCAGGCTGTTTGAAACATTGGTTTGGGGCTTGACATTCCAGCAGGCTGGCTGACCAATGAAGCCCTGGATTTGCCTGTCTCTGCCTCCTTAGAGCTGGAATTCAAGCAGGTAACACCATGCCTGACTGTTTTGTTTTTTTTGTTTTTTAATTTTATGTGTATGGGTGTTTTGCCCTCATATGTGACTGTGCACCATGTATATGCCTGGTTCCCACAGAGACCAGAAGAGGCTGTTGGGGCCTCTGGAACTAGACTTACAAACAGTTGTGAGCTACCATGGCAGTGCTGGGAATTGAACCCAGGTCCTCCGGAAGAGCAGCCAGCATTCTTGATCTGAGCTACATCTCCTGATCCCTGGCTTTTAAAATTTGGGTTCTGGGGAGTGAACACAGGTCCTCCATGCTTATTCAGGAAGGAGTTTACCAACTGAGCCGTGTCTCCAGCCCTGAAAGTCACACTTTATATATGAAGATATAAACTTATCCTAAAATTATGACAGCTCCCAAGGATAAAAGCAACCAGAGTGCAGCTGTCTGAATAAAAAGAATTGTTTTATTTATTTATTTTTAAACAAGATGGAGTAAAACACAAATTGGTTCGATGTCCAGGAAAATTTCATTATTGTAGCTTTGAATTTTCTAGTAGCCTTGTGGGAAAAAGGAGGGAAATTTTGACAATCAAGCAGTTCAATTAAAGAAAGACAAGCCAGGCATGGTGACTCAGACCTGACTATTCCCCTCCTTGGGAGGGTGAAGCAGAAGGATTTACCGAGAGTTCAAAGCCAGCCTGGACTGAATAATGAGACCTGGCTACAGAAGAACAACATCAAAGTGGGTTTAAACTTTCCTCTTTAAATTCCAAATAAAGAGAGTTGAATCTGCTTGTGAGAAGACACACGTGTTTAAAGGGAGGGTCTGAGTATGGAGAGGGCAGAGGGGAAAGCTGAGGGGCGGCATCCAGGCCACACAGCTCTACAATTTGTGCGTTTTCTTCCTCCTAAAATGAGCCCGTCACATGCCATGCTTTCTGGCATGGCTGCTGGCTTTGTAAATGTACTTTTTGTTGTTATTTGCATGTGCACGCATGTGTGCATGCCTGTGTTTGGATCCATGTGCTCATGAGAGTACACATGCAGGTGCACGTGTGTGATGGTTAGAGGGCAATCTCTGACGTGGTCCACTTGGATTTTTGAGACCATTGGCCTGGAGCTTGTCTCATAGGCCAGGCTAGCTGGCCGTAAGCACCAGAGATCTGCCCATCTCTGCCTCCTCCATGCTGGGATTGTAAGTACACATCAACATGCCTGGGTTATTTATTTCGTTAGTACGGGTGCTAGGGATCATCACGCTTGCACAAGTGCTTTACTAACTGAGCCCCAGCCAGCGTTTCCCAGAATTTCCTCATGCTCCTCTGGATAAAGCCACACAGACTGGGACATTTGTCCTGCTGAGACTCCTGGCCTGGCCTCCCTGTGCTTGGAGTAGAACAGAGCACTTAGAGCCACTGCTTTGCACTCTTTAGAGTGATAAAGATGCACACCAGGGTGGCCTCTGCCTGCCACTCTCCTTCCCTGTCTTCTGAGAAGTTATGTGGCTCCTGCCCACTGTGGTGGGGCCAAGCGGTTTTCTTTCTGTCCTCAGCAGCTTCTTGGTCACATCCACGAATCCTGCTGTTACTCCGACCCACACTTTCTCATTATCCTCTTCACACTTGGTTACAGTTGTGCACATAGTGTGACCACCCCTCGGCTCCTGCCCTCCACATCGCCAGGCACCAGAAGCCACACCATGATGGCATTCGTGCCTTTCTGGCTTGCTGTGGCACCCCCAACACTAAGCCCCAGTGCCTGGCAGAGAAGGAACACTCAACAAACATTTCATTTACTTAACGGATATTTATTTACACTGTTCCCAGGAGAGTGGCATGATTCTCACAACTTGGGATAGACCAGTGAACAACACATCTAAAGGCGGCGGGGGAAATGAGGAGCCATCGATTCAGAGGCGATACAAAGGGACAGAACGTTCCTGGGGTGGCTGGTCCTCAAGCTGGAATGCGCCCCAGAGCTTTGGGAAACTTAAAAAGTATGAGTAGGTCACGGGCAGGATCTCCCTCCTCTGGACCAGTCTTCAAGACCACACTGCCCTCCACCATGCCCAGCCTTCAAGACTGATGCTGGGGAAAGCCGGGAGGACTATTGATGAATGGGAGTCAGGTTTCATGTTCAGGTTCAAGGGGGGTGACCTGCAAAGTCGGGCAACCGTTAAAGAAAGCGTGGAAGGAGACCAAACCCAAACAGATGAGGCTGCTTCCCGTCAACCGGAAGAGGCTGGGGTTGACTTTCGGCAAATGCTTCGTTGCTGAGCAATTAGGTGCCATCAGACCCTCACCCATGCTGGCTGACATAACCTAACATCTGCTAATCAGACTGGCCACCGTGGAGAGGATCAGGAAAGAGGCCCACTCTGAGGGAGAGGCCTGAAGACCTCAGCTGCTTCAGGTTCAGATCTTCTGCTCCCCCAACCCCCACACCTATAGCAGTGAGCAGAGAGCCAGTCTGTTTTCCTGCTGCTCATAATCTTTGTGACTTGAGGTGTGTCTGTGGGTGGGTGGAAGTCACCATCTCCTGAAAGCTTCCTCACCCCACACAACTTTCCTCTCTCACTCTCCATTCCTGGGTGATGTGTGAATTCGGGAAAGAGGGAACACTGGAAATTGGAGAGAAGAGCAATTCTCTCAGCCCCAGACGGCTCCCTGAATGCCAGCACCCCTGTACTCAGTCTGTGTTCCCTAGGGTCCAGGGTGAACTGTAGGGTGACTACCCACCTTCCCCTGTGCCTCTAATACCCTTTGATGGTCTGGGCTCTCCCAAACTCTCAGCCTTGCTTTCTTTCCTCGGTAGCTTCCAGACATTGTGGTCTGGATGTGTCTTTTCTCAAACCCGTGTGTTGACAATGTGATGGCATTCAGAGGTAGCACCCCCACGAGATGATGAAGCCACGTGGTCCTCCTTTCTCACTGGGGTTGAGTCCCTGGTGAAGGAGGCTTCCTCCAGTGCTTGGCTGGCTACACACTCTCAAGAGGTTTTGGTTCGGGACTCAAGGGGAATGCCGAGACATGCTATGCTTTGAGCAAGACATTGATTAGATGTACTGTTAATGCTGTGGACAACAGACAGACAGACAGAAGTATGGCTGGGGTTCTGATAAGAGTTCAGGTTGCTGTGGCAAGGGGAAGGTCCTTTATAGGTCTCAGGGAAAGGGGAGGGGCTTCATGCCATCAGCCTGTTTTTATTCCAGGGTGTGTGTGTGTGTGTGTGTGTGTGTGTGTGTGTGTGTGTGTGTGTGTGTGTGGTGAGGAATTCTGGAAGGAATGTTTTACTCTGAGGATGGAGGGGAGAAGGATACATCTGGTTAAGGGGTACCTATTATATGGGTGGAGGATGTGCCACCACCCACAGCCTCTTGCTAGTCCCAGAAGTCTGGCAACTTGAGCCTGGGAACTTCCTTGGAGAAAGCAAGAATGGTCTTTGTCACTCTCTTGGAATTGGGACACCAGGGGAGCCTCTTAGGCAGTTAAGGACCCATTCATAGATAGGCTCTGGATGGGTGGGTGGGGGCTTGCTATTTCTTCTACACAAGCTTAATGCAATATACATTTAGCAGAATAGCGCCACCCTTAGCTGAGGTGTATTGGCAAATGATGACTGCTACAGGAGGGAAAGTCAGATTTCCTCAGCGATGACAGACGTGACAGGCTACCCATGCTCCCGTGGGTGGCATTACGTGACGCCCATACAGGGAGTACCAATGGACTCCATGGGTTTTTGTTTGTTTGCTTATTTTTGTTTGTTTTGTTTTGTTCTGTTTTTTTTTTGAGGCAGGGTCTCACTATGTAGCCCTGGCTGTCCTGAAACTCATTATGTAGACCAGGTTGGCTTTGAACACACAGAGATCCACCTGCTTTTGCTTTCCGAGTGCTAGGATTAAAGGCATGCATGACTGCACCCAGCTGGACTTAGTGCATTTTAAAGCAGAGTACATGATGTTGAGAGGGACAAGTGGCGATAGGCATGGGGGAGGAACTGCAGGGGGGTGGGGTGGAATGGGGGTCGATCTGCTCAAAATGTACATGCAGCTCTGAAATTCTCCAACAATAACAAAAAGGAGAAGAAAAGAAAGGCACTGGGACTCATCATGGAAACGACACACACTTGGGGACACCTCCTCCAGAACCTGCTGGCATTTGGCAGGAACTACAGTTTCCCAGGAGGGTTTGGGCCATGAATCCTGTTTTCCCTGATGTGGAGTTGTTTTCTGTGTACTTTGTGAACATCTTACTGTCAGGCTGCTGATAGGAATCTTGACTAGTATTCTTCTTATCCATGGTTCTAGCATTGTCTTGATCTGAATATGACACACCCATCCATTTTGATCCACTTAAGATAAAGGCATGGCTGCAAGCCTTCTGTGAGGCTAGAAAAGACTATGCTAAGGCAAGAAGTGAAGATAGGTGATGTTGGATATCTGAGGATTATAGTTTAATATGCAAGACCTTGGTGCTCACTCCTGAGTCGCCGCTTGAAATCACACAACTGTTGGAGCACTGGTATTTATTCCAAGATTCTATTCATCCAGGCACCGGAGTAACTTAGAGAGTAGAAAGTAATTTTATAACTCCACGGGCACACTACGGCAGAAACATAGACACATTTATTTCTTTCCATGATGTCAGAATTTACTGAATAACAGTAAATTCACAAGTTTACCTCTTCAGTTGACTATAACCCCCAAGTATACCTGATTTCCCTTCATCATTGGCGCTGGCAAACACAGTTATTTTAAAAACCTCCAATCTTTATTAATGTTAACTCTCAGACCACACATCACACATCAGCGTAGGTTACAGGATGTCTACAGAAGGGATAAAGAGGATGGAGATCTCAAGGTGGCCTTGCTGGAGGTAGAGGCAGGGAGCCAACTCAGAGACAAAGAAGATACCGATGGACTGGGGTGGAGGTTTGCAGAGCCGCTGCCAGGGCCAAGGCACAGCGGATCTGAGGACCTGATTGTGCTGTAGAGGTCTAAAGGAAAAGCACAGGGAACGGCTGGGTCAGATGATCATCTGGACAAAGAACTGCAATTTGAATGGGCTGCCTCAAGCAGTGGTGACCAAGCTCCGCCACACAGAAGCCCCAGGACAGTTAGGAGTTCTCTGTCAATCCCTTGACTGAAATAGCAGAAGACAGATGGGATGTTGGCGGGGACCATGACTGCAGCAGTTGGGTGTCTTCCCCTTTATGGGGTCCAGATGAGGATGTTATACTCTGCTTGGGTCTAGTGTGTTCCAAAGGTTTTTAGAGCTGTTTTTTTCTGGTATCATTTCAATGTGCCCACGTGCTCCTGTGTTCCTAATCTACTCCATATGTTTATAGGTGGTAGGAACCTTTTTGTTTTTACAAATAAGTTATCAGTCTGTGGCCCATGGAGCTGCTGGGTAGTCGGGGGGTGTTTGGGTGTACAAGGAGACGCTGTCATTCTTTCCAGCATTTGTGCTCACAGTGGAACCAAAGGCTCGCTGGTAAAACGGCATTACCCAGGGCAAGGCACAGCCCGAAAGTCACCCACAGGACTTGGGGTAACTCAGAGCAGGGCACAGCTTGCTCTCTTCAGTGGCCACCAACTCGACAGATTTAAATCAGTCACCTAGTGTTGTGACCCAAGAATTTTTGTCTTTCAATTCCCGCCTCCCTGAGTGGTTTTGATCAGGCCTCACCTTGACGTCTCTTGCTTCATCAGTCCTATCTCTGAGAGAACTAATAGATGCAGACCTATGTTATAAGTGACATGATTCTAGAAAAAAGATGAAGCGCCAGGGGTCTTTGGTTTCCAGATAAAAGGACCATTAAAGACTGGTGGTTCTGGCTGCCCTTTTGCAGTTCCCTTTATCTAACGCTCCATGCATCTAACGAACCCTCTGGTTTCAGCAAATCCAGGGATTCCTTCCCCTTAGCTCCCTCATCAGGCACAAGAACAGAAGGTGTTGTATGGCCAGGAGACCTCATCATTGATTTTCCCAACTAGGGAAATGTTGAGAATGGAAAGGGGAGCTGTTAACGATCACATCAGGAAATAGACACAAATTTAAACTGTGCAGGCCAAGCAGGACGTGTGTGGATCCTGTGGTTTCCCTCAAAGCATTACCTCTCTTGAGGCAGCCCTTGAGTTACTTGAATGTATTGACTATACCAGGGTCGGTCCAAAGCGTCCTCCCCTCACAGCCTTACAAAAGCTGTAGTCCGTTCTGGTATTTGATTGAATGTCTGTGACCTTATTATGACTCCATTTTCTTTTATAGTCTGCTTTCTTACTCTCAATGTGTATACATACAGTAATAATAATAATATAATAAAATAAATAAATCATACTGAAAAGCACAAAGAATTGCATACCAAATAGTGTGAGATAAGGGTGATGAATGATGGCTCAGTGGTTAAGAGTGTCTGATGCTCTTGCCCAGGTCCTGGGTTCGGCTCCCATGTTAGGCTGTTCACAACTGCCTGTAACTTCAGAGAATCCGACGCCCTTTTCTGTTCTCAAACTGCGAGCCAAAACAAAGCCGTCATTTCTCACGTTGCTCTTGTCTTGTCTCCAATAAGAAAAGCAACAAGTACAGGGAGACATTCACTGTGTCGGCTCACTTGTATTCCGTCACACAAGCAAGAACTAGACGATTCCAGTGAGCTTTGAATCCCTTGGAAAAAAGGAGTGGGGAAGCGACTGGTCTGCTTTGGTTCGAAACCCTGGTAGGGGCCGCTACGGTAAGTTTTTACCAGGTAACACTTCACCGGGAGTCTCTGTGCTATGTAAGCTTTGTGACTGAAGCGGCAAAGTGCGCATCTGTGTGTGGCACCTTCTGCCAGCTGATCATGTTGCTCTGAGCTTGAGGACGTTCAAAATTCCAGGTTCTACCTGACACATCACTCAGAAGGCTCTTTTACAGCGTGCATTCTGTGCTATCGTCTCCCTGGCTGGAACTGCTAAGAGTGCTAAGCCTGGGTCCTTCTGCAGACACCTTGCCCTCGGGCAGGGCACAGACGCCTTTCTGCCCCACAGGCAGTCCGGACCACAGTAAGCTTTGGGAGGTGCTCCAGGGGATTAACCACTATGTGCTGTGTGTCTGTCATTGTGGGTGTGCTCCAAGCTACTAGTCATAACCTCAGGTGGCACAATTTCATATTGAACCACTTTCGTTTTCATGGTTTCTTTTCCTCCATCAATTTGAGAACGCTGTAAGGACCTGAATAAACGTTTTCTTTACAAGCAGATGAGAGCTCGCCCTCTACTGGACAGACTCATAACTGCTGCCCTACTCAAGAAAACTCAGCTCCCACATTCTATATGAGGAAGAAAATAATCTTCATCTTTGTTTCAAAAAGGCTTTATATTACAAGAGCTCTTTTCCTAGGATGAGCCCTTTCTGATCCTCCTCCACTTCTCTGCTTCCCTTTGTCCTTTACAGAGGAGTCAGCTGAGTGTTGACATTCCATCATGGCAGCAGGCAACCCCACAGCAGGCTGTCGTCAGCTTTCTCGGTGCAGCGATTTTAAACACTGATGGAGAGCCGCCAGGCAGGGCATGGAGCTCTTTCTTTGGTTTGTTAGTGGAGAAGTTTATTCTGTGGTACATTCAGGCTCTGCACAGCATCAGCGCAGACGGGAGCTGCTTTCTTTGAGTTCCTACTGTAGCACTGTTTTGTTTTGTTTTTTTAAAGTCATTTTATTTTTTATTGTTTATTTACATGTATGTGCGTGAATATGGGCATGTGTGAGTGCAGTGCCCATCGAGGCCAAAAGAGGGCATCAGATGTCCGGAACTGGAGTTATAGGTGGTTGTGAATCCCTCGGGAGGGGTGCTGGAACTAGATTGCAGTGCTCTCCAAGAGCAGCAAGTATTCTTAACCCCTGAGCCATCTCTCCAGACCTAGACTTTCTATAGTTGTTTTAAAGTTTAATTTGTGTATGTGTGTGTGTGTGCATTATGCATGCCTGCATGTATGCATGATGTGCACTTACCTGTGAACACATTGCAGAGGCCAGAGGGAGGATGGGAAATGTCTTCCTCTACCACTCTCTGCCATATCGCCTGGAGGCAGGTTCTCTCACTGAACCAGAGCTCTCCATTTGGCCTAGACTAGCTGGCCCCCAAGCTGCTGGGACCCACCTGTCTCCATCCCCTGACGATGCTGGGCTCGCACTACTGACAGCCATGCACGGTTTTCGCAAGGGCTCTGAGGATTCCAACTCAGGTCTTCATGTTTTCAGAGGGAGCACTCTTACCCAGCGGGCCATCTCCCCAGCCCCAGGGCTGTCTTTCTAACCCCCTGTTGGTTGAGAAACCCTGTAGATTTTCGATAGCTCACTCTCCCCAAACTAATTTTTTTTTTTTAGAGCCTTAAAAGCAGGTGTTGGTGTGACGGTGAAACAGTGTGTTCATGGGGTGGAGACACAGGAGCAAGCATTCATTCTGGGTAACTAGAATCCTGGGCTACAGAAGAGGTGGTGTGGAGATGGGAACTGAGCACAGGCTAGATATATAGGTCCTCCAGGGTAAGCGTAAACTATCCTAAGGTAGAGGACCACAGACTGTAAATGCCAAAGCAGGCAGTGTGTGACTGAAACAATGGGAAAGGAGAGACTTCAACCCTTCAAAGGGGGAAACCGGTTTTACTCAGTCAGCGGTTACTATGTGTGGGTGCCCTTTTTTTCCCCCTCTCTAAAGAAATCTGTACTTTTGGATTCGGGCAACATATTTTAAGAATCTGTTTAGATTACTTTGTGACACAACTTAGAAAGTTCTTGAAATAGATGAGTGATGGCGGTCAAGATTAGGATCCAGCCAACAACAATTCACAGATCGCTACTGCTTTATCCTTGCGGTCATCATCACCGTGTGTGTGTGTGTGTGTGTGTGTGTGTGTGTGTGTGTGTGTGTGCACGTGTGTCTCAGATGTCATTCCTTAGGTGATCCATCTTTTTTTTTTTTTTTTTTTTTTTTTTTTGGTTTTTCGAGACAGGGTTTCTCTGTGTAGCTTTGCGCCTCTCCTGGAACTCACTTGGTAGCCCAGGCTGGCCTCGAACTCACAGAGATTTGCCTGGCTCTGCCTCCCGAGTGCTGGGATTAAAGGCATGCGCTACCACTGCCCAGCTTAGGTGATCCATCTTGATTTTTGTTTTGTTTTGTTTGAGACTGTGTTTCTCATTGGCCTAGAGCTTGCCTAGTAGATTAGGTAGCTGGCCAGTGAGCTCCAGGGAGCCACCTGTCTGTTTCCTCAGTGCTGGGATTACAAACATCACCCTTTCATCCTGTGAGTTCTATGGATTCTATGGATTGCTCGGGTCCTCATGATTGCAAGGCAATGGAGCCATCGCCCTGATCAGCTCTCTTTATGGTGAATTTTCAGAATGAGTTTCTAGTCTGACAGAAGACTGTTCAGCTTCCCCTCAGTGTGCCTTGCTTAAGCCTTATAAGTCAATCAAGAGTTTATGTTGGGCCTCTTTTTGTCCGGGGACTCAAGGATGCACGCAGTACACACTTTGTAAATGAAACAAAAAATGAAAAAAGGAAAGACAGGAGTGCTCCTAGATATGGTGGAGGAGAAGGTCTATTGTAGACATGAGGGAGGGCAGAGACAGGGACTCTGGGAGAGTCCAGACTGAACATGACTAGACTGAGCTGGGCCATGAGAGGAGAGGGAGGAGGGGAGAGAGGAGAGGGAAGAGGGGCCACTGACCACAAGAGGTGGCCTGGGTCAAGAGAGTAAGAGAGTAAAGAGTAGACAAAGAGAGCCAGGTAACCAAAATGGCTGAATTATATAGGGAAGGGCAGCCTAGCCCCTGGGCTGGAGTTTAGGGTAGGGGGCGGGGTATGCCAGCCATACCCTGTAACAAGTAGGGACTGAGGGATACAGAGAGACCTGGCAGCCAGCATCCACTTTGATATGTTAATGGGCACCTTGGTTAGCCATTTGTATGGGTTTGAGACCTGACACTTAGTACATGCCAAATTAATTAATTAACGAATGCAAGAATGTCTGACTTCCTCTTGTAGAAAACAGTCTTTTGAATTAGATGAAGTCCTGCTGATAACAGAGAGTTTTATCATTGGGCAATATATATACAAAAAAAAAAAAGGTAGCTTAGGAATGGCCTGATTCTATGCCAAGAAGATGCCAAGACATTCTTTATGTGGGAGGAAGCAGATCCTGGGGAGAAATTCTAGGATAGGACCCTTCTGTGAGTCCTGTGGAGCAGGGAGAGTCTTGGCAGCAAAGCACGAGAGTCCTTCAACTAACAGCACAAAAAGCAGAGCTTCCAGGGAAGGTAAAGAGACTGTCAGAAAAAGAAGAGGTTCCATTTAGGCAAGGCTGCATAGAAGGACTCCTTCAACCACACGTTCAGCATGTACAGAGGAAGAAGGCACTTTTGGCCAAGCACTGGGGCGCAGCGGACAGGACATTACCCTTGTCTTTAAAAGCAAATAACAGTGCAGCGAGATGGATGCTGCAGAGTTCAAGTTGCAGGGTATTTTAGAGACCCTTAGAAGGGTACCAATGCTATCCCGGAGGCACGGGGCTCCCGCCTATGCTCTGTGAAAGCAGTGACCCAGTAGAGCATCGCAGGATGGGTGGGAGGAATCCAGAAGTAGGTATTTTAATTTTGGTGGAAGAATGGGAACGACATGGCAGGTGCCAAGAAGGACAATGTGTGAGGTTTTTTTTTTTTTTGCCTGGGGAGATGTCAGGTAGGGATCCAGGAAAGATCAAAAAATGACCTCATGGAAGTCAAACTTGGGGAACCAATAAGTTTTGTTGGGGGTTACTTACAGGAGGATGCATGACTCAAATCCAGCTGCACGAAAGTCCACCCCAACATAGGTAACAATTCATAAAAGCTGTAACCCTGGAGTTCTCTTCATGACTTGTAGGCAGCTCAACATGTCTAAGAGTCTCCTCTCAGGACTCAGCTGGTCAGCGTCTTCCCTCCCAGCAGCTGTTTTCTGTTTGATAATCCTGGAGAGAGGTGTACGTACAGGTTAGTGTTTTGTCAACTCGACATGAGCTAGAGTCATCTAAGGAGAGGGAACTCAGCTGAGGAGTTGCCTCATCTGAGTGGCCTGTAGACAAGACTGTGGGGCCTTTTCTTGATAAATTATTGATGTAGGTGGGCCCAGCCCGCTGAGGATGTTACCATCCCTGGGCAGGTCATTCTCGATGGGAGAAGAGAGCAGGCTGAGCAAGCCATGGGGAGCAAGGTTAGCAGTGTTCCTCCATGGCTTCTGCTCTGGGTTCCTATCCTGAGTTCTTGCCTCGAGTTCCTGCCCTGACTTCCTTTCGTGATTGACTGTGATTGGGACCTGTCAGTGAATGAACCCTCTCCTCCGCAAGTTGCTTTGATCCTGGTGTGTTACCACCTCCATAGAAAGCAAGGTTTTATTGGGGGTTACTTACAGGAGCATGCACAACCCAAATCCAACTGCACGAAAAAAAGGTTAGGGGGCCTCAGGAACTTTGCAAGTTTCAGTTTTTCCCGGATAGGTAAAGTTAGTTTACTTTTGAGTCTCTTGAGTGTTCCCTCTGGCTGGAGGGACTGTCTCTCTTCAGAAGAAATTCCTATACAACAACAGATGAGTGCACTCCAAGGCCAGGAGTCAGGAGAGGGTCCAGTGTACCCAGACGAGGGAATGTTTATTCTAGTCTGGAGTCTGTAGCATAAGAGGAAGCTAGTTCTTCTTAGGTGGGACCCACAATCAGATAGCTCCTGCAGAGCCTCAAGAGCCCAATGGAGGAGTTTGCATGTTAGTGTAAGGCACAGGAAGACCCTGGACTCTCAAGGGACTAACAGCATCACATGTGTGTTTTAGAAAAGTCACTTCATGGTCAGAACGAGGATTGAATCCCAATACTCTTGAAGCAGAGGGCTCCATTAGGAGCTGGTGGGAATGCAGGCATGCTGGCTGGTCAAGTTGAGAAAGGGGACAGTGTGCTTAGAACTGAACAGAGCTGAAGAGTTCTCAGGAAAAGAGAGTCCATACTCCTCAGGGCTTGATTATGCGCAGGGGCTGTGGGTGGAGAAGTCAGGGGTGAGCCTGAGTGTGGGAGGAACTGTTCTTAGAGGGGCCCTAAGTGCTGAAAGGCTTAGGGTGGGGAATGGAGAGATGAAGACAGTGTTGCATGCGAGTCTAGATTTATTTTTGTAGTTTTAAGTGGAATTACCCAATAACCAGTCTGATCTTGAATTAGGAGAGCGGTCTCCTAATTCTCCTAGAGACAGAGATTTGGAATATATAAGGAAGTCATTTATATTCAAACATTGGAGTTTTATCTCTATTGTTTAGATCATGCTTAGAAAATGCTGTCAGTGTGTGTGTGTGTGTGTGTGTGTGTGTGTGTGTGTGTGTGTGAATGCATACACGTGTTTGTTCACGTACCTGTGTATGGAGGCGAGAGGTTGATATCACACATCTTCCTCAGTCACTCTCTGCCCTATTCAGGCGGGGTCTCTCTGAACTTGGAGCTCCTCAACTGGCTATGCTGTCTGTCCAATGAGATTCAGGGATCTGTCTGTCTCTGCCCCTCCACTCCCCCAGCACTGAGGTCACAGGTGAGTGCCACCATGCTTGACGTCCTCTGTGGGTACTGAGATCTGAACTATTATCCTGTGTGGCTTTATACACTTGACGCATTGAACCACCTCTCAGCCCCATGGTTTTAAAGTGTTTGTTTCTATGAAGCAGAGACAGACCCGGAGGCACTAACAACAGCAGAACCCAAAGCCTTGGGGGATCTATACTCCAGGTATATATTCTCTTTAGATGTTTTCTTTTCCTCTTGTGGTTGTCTCACTCAGTTTTTCAAAAGCAGTTTGACCAAGGAGTCTTTATAAGTCATTCAGCTTTCTTTTGGAAGCCATACATTCTCAGCACTGAATATTTAACTACAGGGAACATAAGAGAACAAGTAAAGTTGGATGAGGAACAGTTATTTTCTTGTGTACAGTTCACCCAGGAGGTGCCTGGGGCCAGGGGCCAGGGGCATTCTATAGAACTAACTGCAAAGCCAGACTGTGGGTCTAGATTCTCATAGAAATGATGGAGACTATGGGTTCGCCATCTGATTAATCAAGAGTATATGAACTGAAGTTCTTCTCAAACAAACTTTTATTTATTTATTTAAGTTTGTGTGTACAGGCATGTGCCAGCCACACTGTGGAATGCACAGGAAAGCCACAGGACGACTCTCAGGAGCTGGCTCCTCCTGCCATCCTGTGTGGAATCCAGGGATGCTCTCTACCACCTGAGCCATTTTGCTCTCCCAAAATAATTTCCATAATGTAAATTTTTATGACTCCAAATTTAGCTTTCCTTCTAAATTCTTTTTTTTTTTTTTTTTAAAGATTTATTTATTTATTTTGTATACAGCATGTATGACCAGAAGAGGGCACCAGATCTCTCTACAGATGGCTGTGAGCCACCATGTGGTTGCTGGGAATTGAACTCAGGACCTCTGGAAGAGCAGTCAGTGCTCTTAACCTCTGAGCCATCTCTCCAGCCCCTCCTTCTAAATTCTGAATTCTGCTTTGCAACATCAATCATTAAGATAAAACAAAACAAGCTAACTTCCAAGACTATGAGAATTACTGTTGTGACTTTTTTATTTGTTAGTAAGGCACAAGAGAGCCTACTTAAAAAAATGGAAGCCCATATTAAAATGGGGTCCTTAGTGTTACAGCGAATCTTGGTGACTCAGAACAAATCCCCTAGTCAGAAGAACCTCGGCCTTTCTTGCTGTTTCTAAAGACTTTTTTTTGTTGTTGTTGTTTTACTTTGTTTGTTATTTATCTAACGGATGTGTGTGCAGGGGCCACAGCTTGTGCCTGGAGCTCAGGACAACTTTTGGGAGCTGGTTTTCTCCTTCTACTCTGTAGGTTCTGGTGATGGAACGCCCCAGGCTAGGCCGCAATCGCCCTTCCTCACTGAGCCAGCTCATTGGCCCTCAGAAGTTTTCAAACCTTTCCCGAACCTTGTGCTTAGGTTATACATAGCGATGAGACTGTTAGTTTCTAAGTCAAGCCTTTGTGCAGGCTCAGCACCTCATCAGCCTTCTTCATTCATCCATGGGCAGCTCCGCCTTCCAGGAGGCTGCCTGTCACACCTGCTGACTGTGTTTCAAGCAGAAAGCTGGTTTATAGTCTCCCAAAAACTCTCCCGTTTCCTCATCCTGCTCCACTTGTTTCCTTTTCACAAACTAGGAGGGAAAAGAGGGCCAGGGAAATGACCCAGCAAATGGGAAGCCCAGTGTTCAGTTCCCAGCACCCATGTAAAGCCTGGCAGATCCCAACACTTGGGAAGAAGGGATGGAGAATCCCAGAGCTCACTGTGGGTCAGTCTAGCCAAACTGATGAGTCCCAGGTCCAGCGAGAGATTCCGTCTCAACCTTCACACACACATATACACACATGGATACAGACACAGACACATGGACACACAGAGACACAGACATGGACAAACACACACACCAATAGGGAAACAGACACAGACATAGACACAGACACACATTCACACACATAGACACACACACACACACACACACACACACACACACACACACGAGAATATGCAGGTCATTGCTACTCTTAGTCAGATGCTTGTTCCAATGGGACCTGTCACCTAATATCTTTGGTTTACTTAGTACTAGACCATTTTCCCCTACAGTCACTTACATCTCCTTTATCTTCCTTCTGCTCCCTCTTCCTTGACAGCATCATCCTACAAGGCACCCATGACACCAAATGACAACTGTGAGTGACATCCTGCTCTCTTTCAATTCCACACCTAATTAGTCACCATTCATAACACATTTTCCCTTTTAATTTGCCTTCTCATTGCTCCTTCCGCTTGGGGCTCCCAGTGTGTCTCGTTCCCTATGGGTTCTATTCACCTCTGTGCGGACATCCCCACCATGTCAGGGATGTTCCGAAGTGTAGATTTGTGTGTAGGCCATCTGTTTAACCTTCCCCAGTTGCTCACTTCCTAGTTGCTTTTTGCCTTGTTCCTGCTTGCCTCCTTTGATACAGTTCTAGACTCTTTCCAGCCCCCCAAATCCACAGCACAGCTCAATACCCCTTTGTGTTATGTGTGTCCCTTCAGTCTAGTTGGAGGCATGCATGGCAAACCCTTGCTTTCCCTTTAAGCCTCACGTGTCATTTTCCTTCCAAATAACTGCCTGATGTTGTCTGTCGCACATGCTTTCCTGGTATCATTTCTTCCATCAATCTGCCTTCCTTGGATAGGTGTTTATTGGAGAACCTGCTTCCCTTGTTTGCTGTGCATGAGCTACTTTTCTTATCCCACCGTGGAAGGGAGGTGTGGCAGTGGAGAGCCAGACTGCTTGCTCACATCTCCATGGACCAGAAAACAGAGAAGGGGAGCCCTGGGGCTCAGCTGGCTTTCTCTTTTTCCCTCTTTTCATGGACCCCACATTCAGGATGGGTCTTCTCCCTCAATTAAATCTCCCCAGAAACACCCTCAAAGACACTCCCAAAGGAGTGACCCCTACCGCTTCAGGCATTTCTTAGTCCTGCCAGGTTGACAACGAAGATTATTCCCAGCTCCTTCACCTCACTGCTGTGGCTTCACAGAAAGAAATGGAAATTTATAATTATTGTATAAAGTAATAAACATATAAGTACATCTTATGTGTTTTCATCTCTTATCCCCTGTACTAGTGAGAAAAGTGTCCTCCTGAATATGGGCCATAGTCCTGGAATTGGCTCTATGTAGACAAAATCCCAATGAAGAATAGAATAAGCTTTTTGGATACCCCAGATATTTGTCATAGCTGGGGGGAAGTGCTTAACATCACTAATTATTGGACAATGTGAATTAAAGCTGTAGTAAATAGCATCCTACATCTGTCAAATGATGTTTATCAAAGTAGCGAAAGACAGCAAGTGGTAGGAAGGCTATGAAGAGAAGGGAATGCTGTATCAATTCAGTGTTGGGGGGTGCGCACATCAGGAGAGCCACTATGGGAAACGGCATGACGCCTCCCAGAAAACACAGAATAGTCCCACTTAGGGGCATATAGACATATACCATACACATACTATAATCAGTATGTCCAATGCATTTGCATATCACAGAACAAGTGTGGCCACATACATGTCATACATTTACACAAAATAAATAAAAATAGAATAAATGTTTTAAAAAGATGTATTTTATTGATGTGTATATATGTGTGTGGGTTTGTACACTCATGAGTGCAGTGACCCTGGAGGCCAGAAGAGGGCACAAGATCCCCCAAAGATGGAGTTAAAAGCATTTGTGGGCTGCTGAGCATGGGTGCTGGGACCTGAACTCTTGGGTTCTCTGGAAGAGTAGAATGTACTCTTTGACTGCTGAACCATCTTTTCAGCCTCACAAAATTAAAAAAAAAGGATAAATTTCTATCTTTTATGTTTCAGCATAAAAAGACAGGTAAGTGAGAAGATGGGTATGTTACCATGATTTGATCATCCTTTGACTTATAACACTAAAACAGCACATATCACCTTAAGAATATATCTAAATATGAACTGTCAGGGAAAATTTCACATATACATATCTATCTATCTATATCTATACCTATCTCTATATCTCTATCAGCTGTGTATCTCTCTCTCTCTCTATATATATATATATATATTTATATCTATATATATGTATACACACACACACACACACACACACATATATATATATACATATACATACATACATGGGGCATATGTACATACATACATGGGGGGTATATCACTATGTAGTCCTGGCTGGCCTGGAATTTGTTATAGCCTGTAGACCAGGCTGTCCTCAAACTCACAGAAATCTCCTGCTTCTACCTCTTGAATGCTGGGATAAAAATCATGTACCACTGTACCTGGAAACAATTTAAAAAAAAAGAAACAGAAAAAAGAAATAGTCTAGAAACCTCCCTCACCCCACCCTTACCCTCAAAGGAACGTTCACTAGCAAACTAGTAACAAGGAACTTTTCCTGGCATGCTCTGTGGAAACAACCCTGTATGGTCTGCTGCACTGTGTATACTGGAAATGTCACTTCAGAATGTCTTCGTGTAACAGGCACTCACAGCCTTGTGTGGCAAATGCAGGCAGACTTGGGGGATAGTTAGGACTTTGCACTCAGGAGCTTGGAATGTGTATTTAGTGTTTGGTGTGGATGCCAAGGTGACACGTTCTGTGCAGAAGAAGGCTTCCCCTTAAGACCAAGCAGCAAGCAACCTCAGGAAAGCCATCCGCTAGGTGCAAATCCGAATGATCTGGAATCAATCTGTCCAAGGGGTGTCTGCACATCTGGGTTCACTATGCACTCTCCATAGTAATCAAAGCCAGCCTTTCACTATTCTCTCAAAGGAAAAATTACCTCTGTACTCCAGAACTGTGAAAGGAGCACTTTTTTTTTTTTTTTTTTTTTTTTTTTGAGGCAGAGGCAGAGGCAGGCAGATCTCTGTGAGTTTGAGGCCAGCCTGGTCTACAGAGATAATTCCAGGACAGCTAGGGTTGTTGCACAGAGAGACCCTGTTTCAAAAAACAAAAAAACAAACAAGCAAAACAGTTCATTTTTGCAGTGCTGCGGATTGAACCTAGGGCCTTGTGCACTCTACCACTGGCTCTAGCCTCAGTCAAGACAGATCTTTTTTTAAGTGGTGGCCATGGTGCTGGTGGTGGTGGAGAGAGGGTTTAGCAATTAGGAGTGCTTACTGCTCTTGCAGAGTTCCCAAGTCTATTTCCCCATCTGATAGCTCACAACACCTATAATTCTAATTCCAAAGGATCCAGCTCCCTCTTCTGTCCTACACACACACACACACACACACACACACACACACACACACACACACACACACATACACACTTAAAACAAAAATAAAAAACCTGGTCTTCATCAAACTTCTTCTGAAATGAGCTTCCTGCTTTCACACTCACCAGCCTCCAGAGCCGGGCTGCAGACTGGGTTGGGTAGGAGCAGACGTGCTGTGCTCCTCCTATGTCTGAGTGCTGGCTAAGGAAGGGTCGTGATTGCCATGGGCATGGGCGTGAGCTCCCTCAGCATGGTGACTGGCCTCATTTCCTCTGCCAGGACCTAGATTTAATGGAAGAGCGAATGCTCTTAGCTCAGTCCTGAGCCCGTTTGAGCATTTTGCTGGCAGGTCACGCGTACTTCTCCCTTTTGTCTTTTCTTTCTGTAGACACCAAAGCTTCCTTTTTCTTTTTCTCTCTCTGAATATTTCATTTTCCTGTCGAAGGCATCTTTCTGATCAGCGTAGGACTGCCTTCATAAAACACTCTTCCAGCCAGTGCACAGCAGTGGATTGAAGCCAGGCTTCCCCTCAGCCTCTTCCATCAGGCACACATCAATCATGTGCATCAAGCACAGCTTGCTGCGCCAGAAACCCCTAAAGCCAAGCAAATCAGGGAGAAGCAAAAGCATTGTGGAGCAGCCTCAGATGTGCATGGGCTTTGTTTCCTGAAAGGTGGGACTTGAGGGGGCCACCTTAGGCATGGGTACATCAGGTAGGGTGTGGCCACAGCCTTCCACCATAGCAGAGACCTGTGATCTCTGCTATGCACAGACCTCTGTGGGGACTGTGTTGGAAGAAAGAATCTCAGTGTTGAAAATAAAATAGAACAAGGCTCCAAGGCCCAAGCCAGAGATGGCTGCTGCTTCCATGTGGAGGCTGCTTCGTGTGTGGCGGCTGGATCTTACTGCTGTCGGGCTGTTTCGTTTTTATTTCAAGAATGCTTCTTATTTTGAAAGGTTTTATATCACTCCAGGATCTACTGTAAACACTCCTCCATATATATATATATATATATATATATATATATATATATATATATATGTATGTATGTATATAAATATATATATATTCATAGTGTGTGTCAGTGTCCTAGACATGCATATATTTATATATTCCTAGATTATTATTCTTTTTTATACATTCAAGAAGATTTGTTATTAGTTGTTAATTTGAACTGTTTCTTTCTCTCTCTCTCTCTCTTTTTTTTTTTTTTTTGAGACAGGATCTCATTATGTAGCTCCGACGGACCTGAAATTCACTGTGTAGACCAGGCTAGCCTCAAACTCACAACAGCCTGCCTCTGCCTCCTGGTCACTGAGATTAAAGACACATACCACCATGCCCAGCCTAATTAAAAACATTTTTGGTTCCTGTATGTGTGTGTTCATTTGTGTGTGTGTGTGTGTGTGTGTGTGTGTGTGTGTGTGTGTGCATTGGGGGGCACACATGCACATGTATGTATAGATGTGAGTGTGTATGTAGAGGCCCCAGGACCACCTTGGTTGTTCTTCCCCAGGTACCATCAACCTTTTTTAAAATTATTATTAAGTTTGTTTTTTGACAATGTCATGCACATATGTGATGTGTTCTGATTACTCTCTCCCTCACCCTCTCTTACCTTGCCCTACCCCTACACTCTGTCAACACCTTTGAGACTGGGTCTCATTGGCCTGACTAACAGACCAGGCTGGTGGCTCTGAGACCCGGGGACCCTGTCTCTGCTGGAGGAGTATTGGGATGGCAGTGCCCGCCGCCATACCTGGCTTTGTTTTAAATGTGGGTTCTGGGAGATCACACTCAGGTCCTTATGCTTGCAAGGCATGCACTTTACTGACTTGGCATCTCCCCAGCTCTGTCACTTGGTTTTTAGTTTAAGATACTGAGTCAATTATGTTTGTGATCTAAATTTTATAGAAAGAAAAAAGCAGGTGGTGAAAAAAAATCACCCCTTTGCCACATACCTATGTGTCCTTCAGTCCGTCACAGAATCCGTCACACACCTGTGTCCTTCAGTCCATCACACACCTGTGTCCTTCAGTCCGTCACACACCTGTGTCCTTCAGTCCGTCACACACCTGTGTCCTTCAGTCCGTCACAGAATCCGTCACACACCTGTGTCCTTCAGTCCGTCACAGAATCCGTCACACACCTGTGTCCTTCAGTCCGTCACAGATTCCGTCACACACCTGTGTCCTTCAGTCCGTCACAGAATCCGTCACACACCTGTGTCCTTCAGTCCGTCACAGAATCCGTCATACACCTGTGTCCTTCAGTCCATTACAGAATCTGTCACACACCTGTGTCCTTCAGTCCATCACAGAATCCGTCACACACCTGTGTCCTTCAGTCCATTACAGAATCTGTCACACACCTGTGTCCTTCAGTCCATCACAGAATCCGTCACACACCTGTGTCCTTCAGTCCATTACAGAATCTGTCACACACCTGTGTCCTTCAGTCCATCACAGAATCCGTCACACACCTGTGTCCTTCAGTCCGTCACAGAATCTGTCACTGTGCTCACACCTGTACCATCCTTGCTCCAGACTCTCTAGCATCCCATTTTCAGTCTTTACCTTCCAGACTTTTTCTTTAGGTAACCAAGGTAACCAGATTAACTCTGAAATAAACAGGACATCTGGGCTGGGGCCTCGAGTACTCTAATTCAAGGAGTCTGCTTCCAGTTGGCAGGGTATCTGACCAGTGGTGATCTCTTTGCTTCTGAATAAAGTTTTTTTTTGTCAGTTTGGAAAATATAAAATCAACCATTTCGAACCAGGGTGAGGACTCAGTCAGCAAAGTATTTTCTTCAGAAGCGTGAGTGCCTGATTCAAACCACTTAAAGGATAGCTGTGGTATTGTGCATGACCCCAGCATAGGGGCAGTAAGACAAAAGAATCCTACAGCTGGCTGGGCAGCAAGTCTAGCCAATGAGTGAGCTCCAGATTGAGAGAGAGAGACTCTGACTCAAGAAATACTGTGGAGAGCAATAGGGAATGATACTTGCAGTTGATCTCCGGCCTCTGCATGTGTACACATGGCCAAGTATACCCATGAGCATACCACGCACACACACTGATGTGGGGGCACACACAGACAATAACAATAGTTGTAAAAAGAAATCTATGATGTCACTTCACTGGTTAAAACCTTGTAATGGCCTCAGAAGACATGGAAGACCTAATCTGTAAGCCTGGTGGGCTGGAGGCTGTGGGCCTGAGAACTTCTGCATCCATGTCTTTACTTTCTCCAGTCACCCAAGACCCTTGTGTTTCCTCCGTACAGTGTGCCTAAGGCATTCCTCCAGGTATCTGGGGGTCAGTGTTAACAGAGAGGATTTCCTCCTTAGTTATTTCCCTGAGACTATGAGAAAGCAGGGTGGAGGTCCGCATACTCACACTGCCATTTACATCCTTAAAGAGAAAGCTCCTTCCCACCCAATGGGCTTCAATGCCTCAGTGTGCCCTGCCAGCTCTTCCACCAAGATACAGGGACGAATGTCAAGCAGATTTGGGGGCTTGGGGACCTAATGACTCAGTGGGAAAAGTGCTTGCTGTGGAAACAGGAGAAGCTCAGTTCAGATCCCCAGCACTGGTATAAAAATGCCAGCTTGAGGGCACAGGGGTGTAATCCCAGCACTGTGGAGTTAAGACAAGAGGACCGCCGAGGCTGGCTGGCCAGCTTGGCTGAATCGGTGAACTTCAGGTTCAGTGAGAGACCCTCTCTCCAAAACAGAAGGTGGAGATTCAATGAGGATGGTACCCGACAATGATCTAATGGCTTCCACACACATGAGCACACAGGGACACACACACCTTACACACACACACACACACACACACACACTACATACCATACACACATACTTCATACACATACACACACCACACACACATACACATACCACACACACACATACACACCACATACACACCATACACACACACACCACACACACATACACATAACATACACACCACACACACACATACACACACACCACACACACATACACACATCACACACACACCACACACACATACCATACCACACACACACACCACACCATACACATACACACACCACACCACACACATACACACCACACAACACAACACACACACACACACACACCACACACACCATACACACACCACACACACATACACACACCATACACACACATACACACACACACCACACACACCATACACATACACACACCACACACACACACCATACACATACACACACTACACACACACATACACACCACACACACACACCATACACACACACACCATACACACACCACACACACGCACCACACCATACACATACACACACCACACACACACCACACCACACACACACACACACACACTACACCATATACATACACACCACACACACACACATACACACCACACACACACCATACACGTACACACACCACACACACACCATACACACACACACCACATACACACACACCACACACACACACACCATACACGTACACACACCACACACACACACACCATACACATACACACACTGCACACACACACATACACACCACACACACACACACACATACACACCACACACACACACACACACACACACACACACACACCACACACATACACACCACAAAGTTAGGTGAAACAAAGGAAAACAATTTCAGCCAACACAAACCAGCAAAAGAGAACCCCTCCCCCCAGAGAACTCCAAGCAGCTCAAATCAGAAAACAACATAAAAAGAAAGGAAGGAAGAAAGAGAACTGTCCATCAGCACAGATTCTGTGGCTTCAATCTGTCACTTGGGGATGATCGATGTTTCCAGAGCAGCTGAGCACCTGCGCATCAGCCTCTTCCAGGGGAAATGTGAGGACGGAGCCCAAAGGACCAAAGCCGCCCCTCCCCCCATGAGCTGCATCATTTCTGGTGTGTGCTGTCAGTCCCTGCTTCTGGAAGCTCATACCTCTAGGCTCCCTGGTGGGGATAAAATCACTGGTAAAACCCATCACTGTATCAATGTATGGCCCCGTGTAGCACTCAGAATAACTGTGTAGCAATACACAAGACGTTGCAGAAGATACTCTGCATTATCTCAGCAGATTCCAGTCTTTGTACTCAATTGCAAATTAGCCCCACCCCTACAATTTCTCATCCCAGGCTCCCACCCCAACATTTCCAACAATTTCTAATGAAACGAGTGGGTCATCTTTGAGCAACTTTACTTAGCTGTCTATCTGTCAAGGCAGGATCTTTAATTTTGTAGTGTGATTCAAGTGTGTGTGTGTGTGTGTGTGTGTGTGTGTGTGTGTGTGTGTGTGTGTCGGGAGCATACATGTGTGCACGCGAGCCAGAGGACACCCTCTGGTGTGGTTCCTCAGACACCGTCTATCACTTTTTTGAGACAAAGTCTCTCACTGATCTGGAAGTCACCCAGTAGGCTAAGCTGGCTGGGTCTGAAGCTCCAGGGATCCTCCGGTCTCCTCCCCAGCGCTGGGATCGAATGGCATTTTTAAAAAGGTTTTAGGGCCCACTAGAGCTCAGATTCTCATGTTGGCATGACAAGTGCTTTACCAACTACTGATGCACTCCCCAGCCCTGTAGCATCGTTTTTTTTAACTGTCCGAGGAATCTGTCACTGAGCGAACACAGTGAGCTTGTCCTGGGTTCGTTCTGTTCCTGTGATCAAATACTCTGGCCAAAAGCAACTTAAAGGAAGAAAGGGCTGACACGGCATACACGTCCGGGTCACAGTCAGTGGCATACACTTCCGGGTCACAGTCGTCACTGAGGGAAGTTAGGGAAGAAAGTCCAGCTTTAGGAACTTGAAGAAGAAACTATGGAGGCTCACTTGCAGGCTCATGCTTAGTTACCTTTCTTATCTAATCAGGGAAATGCTGTCCCCCACAGTGGTCTGGGCCCTCCTGCATCCATTACCAACCAAGACAATCCCCCACAAACATGCTCACAGGCCATTCTCATCTAGGCAGTTCCTCCATGGAGGCTTTCCTCTCAGATGATTCTGGGCTGTGTCAAGTTGACAAGTAAAACCAACCAGGACAGCATTCAACAAATATTTGTTTAGTGAATAAACAGGGAAGTTTATCTACACTTGAATTAATAGCTTAGTGCATTTTCTCCCTTGGTTCGCTGTTTGTCCTGTGGCTTCGTGATTTCTCCCAGTTTCGTCTTTGTCTGCACATCCTCATCTTCCACTTGTCTATGTTCACTTTGCAGCAGGTGATGGATGCCCCTGAACATGCCAAGTGTTCTGTACTCTCCTCTCTCCTGGAATGCCCTTCCTGTCCCCTCTATCATGTATCAAACGCTCTCCACTCATCCATCGCTGCTCAGTCTAAATACTGTGTCTACCCCATTGGATTTCCGACATCATCTCCTCAATTGATATTAATTGCTCGTCCCGTTGTGGTTCGTAGCAATCTCTATTACAGAAATTACAGTACCACGTTGCAGTCATTTATTTTACGGATGTGTTTTCCGTAGCCTGGCGAGTCTTAACTCAGATGGCATTGCAATACCACTCACAAATGTGTTTGTGAGTGTCCTCTCTTCCATTTGTGTTGGTTACCAGGAAAAAGACTCATCAAACGTTAAATTGATTACCAGAGGGAGCGACGGCTGTTGATGCCGATTAGGTTATAAAAAGCGTTACAGCGCTTTGAGGCCATGAGCTATTAGAATCATAAATATCCGTCAAATATTCATCGCAAAGCATGCTAAACGACTCGGGTGATTAGCATATCTGTAAGACAAAGTAAATATATGCTGAATCAGAGTCTCTCTTTATTTTTATTCAATCAAGACTACAGTTGCAATCATTTGAAGTCCTTTGCTTAGACTTCCCGGGCCTTAAATCAAAGGGTGCGTTTCCCTCAGCATTGTGTCCTGAACCTAGCAGGGTGGTGGGTTGCGGGAGGCACTCAGTCCTGCCTATTGACCAAACTGGATTGATTGTACTTCTTCTACCTGCCTCTCACAAATTACTGTGTTTAACGCTAGAAAATGGAGCTTATAAAGCATAAAACGCTGGGAGGATGGGATTGCCAGCAGCTGTTCCGATCTTGAAAGGCAGAACCGACTTCCTAATGACCACTCTAAGATCCTTACGTAAGGCACCTGTGGGAAGGAGGAATGCACCTAAACTCCCTTAAGCTCAGGCTGGATTTAATTGTTTTTGTTTTGTTTTGTTTTGTTTTTTTGAGACAGGGTTTCTCTGTGTAGCTTTGCGCCTTTCCTGGAACTTGCTTTGTAGACCAGGCTGGCCTCGAACTCACAGAGACCCACCTGTCTCTGCCTCCTGAGTGCTGCGATTAAAGGCATGCGCCACCACCGCCCGGCTTGGATTTCATTGTAAACTGAATGGATGGCGAAGGGAACCCTCTCAGCCACGTGTATGGACCCAAGTACCCTCTCGCTATCTGTGCCACTTATCACAATAGTCTCATGAAGTGTCAAGTTGACTACCACAGGGTACCACGGCTGTTGCTATTGATTAGGTTATAAAAAGCATTATAGCATTTTGAGAATATAAGCAGGTAGGACTATAAATTCCTATCAAATATTCCTCAGAACACAGGGCAAATGGATTATTGACATATTTTAAGAACCAATGGAAGAAGATTTTATTGTCTTGAAATTTTTATACTGTTTAGTGTGCCATTCACAGGTCCAGTTGGTATTAGGTATCAATGCACACACATGCATGTGCACTTTTAACTTAGAATAAGATGTGTACTCT
The DNA here is from genome assembly GCF_949786415.1 of Peromyscus eremicus. Classification (NCBI taxonomy): domain Eukaryota; kingdom Metazoa; phylum Chordata; class Mammalia; order Rodentia; family Cricetidae; genus Peromyscus; species Peromyscus eremicus. The sequence goes on from NC_081418.1 coordinate 94,100,808, forward strand.
TCTTTTTCTGCTCTCTTCTCCCTCACAACTGTTTATTTTTGCTAAGCTATTATTCAAGAGTTGATTTTTGCAAAAGCACCTTATCTCACCTCCAATACCAACTGGTTAATTTGAACATGGACTGCTCAGAAGAATGTCAACAGATATGTGGGGATCTAGGATGAAACAGAAGTCAACATGCAGCTTGCGAACAAAGAGAGAGGCTAGACAGAGCAGAAGGAGGTGGAACAAGATGCAGCCGAAAGTGACGGATCACGAGCTGAAATAAACTTCTTTCCTTTATAAATGTCTGTGGTATTCAGTTATAGCAACAGAAAATGAACTCTAACAAATACCTTAGACGGTGGTTGTTAATGGTTAAATGCGACAGTGTTCCAGTGTACTTATAAGTCGTGTCTATCATTCATTCAGTCAGTCCTGAGCAAACCACAGCAACAGTGTGGTAGCTGCATTGCCGGCTTTGACCAGCATCCCACACTGGGTGTGCAACGAAGCGGCTCAACAGCTCGGACGGATGGCCAGCAATTTTCATCTTTCCATGGTCACTTCAAGCTCTTCCCTGTCTCTTTGGAGAAACAGAACTCTCAGTTTCTCTGACTTTCTGACTCTCTTCTCAACAGTTGATGGATTCTTCAGAGTGAGGTGGCTGTGGAACAGCACTGTCTGTCATTCAACAGTTCTCACATGCTGCCGCCGCCGCCGATTCCCGACAGGTGGGTGGCATCCCAATCAAGAGCCATTGTCCCCCTCCAGGCCCATTGAAATCACACCAGAATGCTTCTCCTGGGCTGATAGACTCCAGAACCATGGGGAGGAGTGTGTGCTGGGGGGCATCCAATGCCAGGCAGCGTGGAGGTCTCACAGCAGCCACAGGAGCGTCTCTACACATGAAAGGAAGGTGCTACTCAGAGAACTGGTTTTTGTTGAGATGCCAGGACTGCTGTGAATAGCTGGTGATTGCATTCTCCAGGTTTCAGAGAGTCGGAGAGGAAGGGGGAGAAATGCCTGAGGGGCTCCATTTGAGTGGGACAACAGTGGTCCACGGCTCCACTGCACCTGGTGAAGTGCTCTCGGGCCACCTAGTGCTGGCCAGCCAGACTACCAATTAGTGAGCTCCAGGTTCAGTGAGTGACACTGCTTCAAAAGATAAGGTGGGGAGATGGCCGGATGGCTCAGTGGGTTAAGGTACTTGCTGTCAAGCCTAATTACCTGAGTTCAATCTCAGGGACCCACAGTGTGAAAAGAGAGAATCAACTCCTTCAAGTTGTCCTCTGAGGAGCGTAAGTGTATGCTTGTGTGAATGCACATTCACACACAAATAATGAATGAATACATTTATACACATGTAATAAAAAATACATAAGGTGAAGGGGCATAGTGGAAGAAACCCAGCATCAGCTTCCAGCAGCCACATGCACATAAATGATGATGCATACACAACTGTACACACACGTGAACAATAAACAGACAAAATAAAACAAAACAAGACCTGATTCTTTTTTTTTTTTTTTAAAAATGTTTGTGGCAGGGTAATGGTGCCCTCAAATCTGAACTACACTTGCAGCTATAATGGTGGTGATGGACCATACAGCTAGCACAGTCCTAAGTATCCCTAGTCATTCACTCACTCGGTGTCCACACTGGTCCCATGCATTGAGCACACTGTTTTGACTCCCATCTGCAGATGAGGAAGCTAAGATTATGTGATTGGTCTAAAGCCAGTTAGTAAGTGGCCCTGCAGAGCAAGGATGGTATTGTGAGGATGTCCTGGGCTCACGGTCTTGAAAGAAGGATGTACCCTCAGGGTTAGGCAAATGAATTTTAGGGAACACAGGTTCAGCAAGCCTTAGTTGGCTCATTTATATCCTGGTCCTGAAGCTGAGATCTGAACCAGTGTGTGTGTGTGGTCTTAGTTAGGCTTTCTGTTGCTGGGAAGAGACACCATGACCACGGCAACTCTTATACAGGAAAACATTTAGTTGAGGCTGGCTTACAGTTTCAGAGGTTTAGTCCAGTATTGTCATGATAGGAAGCATGGCGGTAAGCAGGCAGACATGGAGCTGAGAGTTCTAGGTCTTGATCCGCAGGCAGCAGAAGGATACTGTGTGCTACACTGGGCATAGCTTGAGCATATGAGGCCTCATAGCCTGCCCCCTCCCCCCGCCACACTCTTCCTTCAACAAGGCCACACCTACTCCAACAAAGTCACATCTCCTAATAGTGCCACTCTCTATGGGGGCCATTTTCTGTGTTTGACAAGTCGACCCACCAGACATATACTCCCTGATGGGGAGCCCCACTTGGCAAAGCTGTGGGGTTATTGACTGTGAATGACTGATTATTTTCTGTCTGTAACTTTCTCGTGTGCTACCGTTATACCTCCCTAAAAGAACAGCTGTGGGTGCCTTCCACAGCTCTTTGGTAGTGTGTTTTACATCTTTGGGCACACTTACAGTTGTCAATGGTCAGGTTATGATTTCTGTTTAAGCTGTATAATTTTGATGTATAGAAACAACACTAGGATAGTTTACATTACTCGGACTGATGTAGGATTCTCAGTCACAAAAACAGCTTTTTACACAGACAGCTAACTTTAGACTTCAGAGCAGATTCAAAGCAGGCCGGTTGCCCCTAGAGACAAATACACGAGGTCATTTTTTTCCAGGTGTTGTTTTGCTTATTCAAGGTCAGAGCTTGAAGCGCCCAATGTGGGGATCCCCATCAGGGAGTTATATGTCTAGGGGGGGGGTCAACTTGTCAAACACAGCAATTTTCTTTCAAATCATCACAATATATAAAACTGACTGAGTCAATTTCATGTTCCTTATATGTACATATGCTTAGAGATGAGCATTTGGGATTGACCCATCATCGGGGGCTCTGATTCTCTCAGCAGTCATTGAATTGCCTGAAGATCTTCATCGAGTGGCGGGGACTTGTGAGACCTCCCCTGTGCACACTGGCATGTCAGCTGGTGTTGCCTTTATGCAGGACTTGTTTATGCAATCATGTTGCAGGGATTTTACGGGTGCAACTTCCCTATAGTGTCTAGAAGACACAGTCTTGCAGCAGGTGCCCTGGTCCTTAGCTCTTAATATCCGTTTGCCTCCTCTTTGGTATTCTTGAGCCATAGGTTTAGCGGTTACATGCAGATATGTCATTTGGGGTCAGGCACGCCACAGTCTTCTATTCTCTTTATTTTGACCAGTTGTGGATTTCTACAATGGTCTCCATCTGCTGCAAGAAGCAGCTTCTTGATGAAGGGCAAGAGTTGCACGTGCCTGTGGGTATAGGGATAGGTGGTTACAACACAGTCAGAAATTGTATCGGCTTAGGAACGTGGCAGTAGTAGGTTCTCTGGAGAGCATGTTTTGAAAGGTGGTGACTCATACTCTAGACACAGTGTTCCCAGCCCATGTCATCAAGCCTGCACATTTTGCTCTTGTAATTCCGATACCTCCCTACTGTTTGGCTTGCTAATTCTATCATGAGACATCTATCTCAGAGAAACAATCAGTTACAGAAAATGATTTTTGCACAAGGTGGTCATCATGACATTATTTTATAATGGTGCAGAATTTGGGAACAGCCTCCCTCATTTCCAACACTGGGGGATGGTTCCATGTGGTGTTGTGCTTCTATAAGAACATGGGAAATGGGGCTGAGAAGATAGCTCGGTCAGGAAAGTGCTTGGTATGCAAGCATGATGGCCCACGCTTGGATTGCCAGTGTCCACACAAAAAGCCAAGTGCAGTGACAGGCTTCTGTAATCCCAGGAGGATGTCTGGAGCTCGCTGTCCGGCTGGCTAGTTGAATCATTGATCTCTAGGCTCAGTGAGAGATTCTGTCTCAAAATGTAATGCAGGGAGCAATTGAGGAAGAGACTCAGATTTGACCTTTCACCTCCATGTGTGCTAGCATACAAATAAGTACACACACACACACACACACACACACACACACACACACACACACTGTAATGGCTAATTTTACATCAATTGGACACAAGATATAGTCATCAAAGATGAGGGAACTTCTAGTGAGAAAATGCCTTTATAAGATCAGGCTGTATGCAAGCCTATAGAGCATTTTCTTAATTTGTGATTGATAGGGGAGGTCCAAGTCAATTGTGGGTGGTGCCACCCTTGGACTGGTGGTCCTGGGTTCTATAAGAATACAGGCTGAGCAAGTCACGAGGAACAAGCCAGTAAGCAGCACTCCTCCACAATCTTTGCATCAGCGCCTGCCTCCAGGTTCTTGCCCTGCTTGAGTCCTTGCCCTGTCCTGACTTCCTCCAGTGGGGAACAACAATCCGGAAGTGTAAAGCCAAATAAACCCTTTCCCCTCAGTTTGCTTTTGGTAATGGTGTTTCATCATAGCAATAGTAACTCTAACTAGGATACACACACACACACACACACACACACACACACACACACACACATCTTCCTCATGTGTTGTTGCTGGATATAGAAAGGCTGGTGGCTAAATGAGTATACAATTTGTATCTTTTATTGTAATAGCAGAAAGATCAGCAGGTGATGCATAGGACATGGACCACATTATAAAATATCGTTTCTTAGCTGGGTTGCTTTTGTTCCCAGTAGTAGAAGTATCTCCAGAACACTGGACAACATCTGGAGCTTCAGTTTGGAAGTCAGGGATGGAGAGGGCTGCTGCTGGTGCCCAGTGAGTAGAGACCTCTGTCTCTCTTTGTGCTGCACTTTGCAGAGAGCCTGCTCAGGACAGTAAAGGCCTCAGCACCCTGCATGTTGGTCTCCTGAGATGAGAAACCCTTCTCTCCAACACAGCCATTGTGATTTTGTCCACCATTCTCTCAGCAGTCCCAAATGTTTTAGTTCTTTTTTAAATTAAATTAATTTTTTATCGAAAAAAATTTATACAATATATTTATATTCTGATCACTGTTTCCCCTCCCCCAACTCTTCTCAGATCTTCCTCACCTCTCCACTCATTCAAATCCATGCCCCCTCCTTATAAAATAAAGAGACAAACAAATAAAAACAAATAAACCAAAATATTAAAGTAGAAAAAATACAGGAAACACATACACTAAATTCATGAAAAAAAAAACCAAAATCAGAAAGCATAATATATAAGTAAAAGACCAGTATGACAATAAATGCCCAAACCAAGAAACATAGACCACAAAGTCTACAAAAATACCATTGAGTTCTGTTTGTGTTGGCCATCTACTGCTGGGCATGTGACCTATCCTGAAGTGTGGTTAATATCCAGTGAGACTCCACTGGAGAAAATGAATTTTTCTTGTGCAAGAGGATGTCAATTGCAGATAAATTCTTGGTTAGGAAGTGGAGATCAGATCCACTTACCCTCTCATCTCTGGGACCCCATCTGACTTGAACATATGCAGACCCTGGCATGCTACCACAGTCTCTGTGAACTCATGTGTGCCTCAGTCCTGCTGTGTCTGGAAGACACTATTTCCTTGGGGTCTTCCATCCCCTCTGGCTCTTACAATCTTCTTGCCTCCCCTTCTTCATAACTTGCTGAACCCTGAAGGGGGGGTTCAATGACGACATCCCGTTTAGAACTGACTGTTACAAAATCTCTCACTGTCTGTACATTGTCCAGTTGAGGGTCTCTGTATAAGTTTCCACACCCTGCAAGAAGAACCTTCTCTGATGATGACCGAGCAAGTGACTCATTTACCACCGGCAGAATGTTGTTAGGAGTCATTTTATTGCTATGTTCCTTTAGAAGAACAGTAGTATTTGATTTTCCCCTAAACCCATGGCCTGTCCAGTCTTAGCCACCCAAGCAATGTCAGGCGTGGATTCCATCTCATTGAGTGGCCCTTAATTTCAATAAGATAGTATTTGGTTACACCAGCTGTATCTTGCAGGCAGATCACCGTTGGAGATCATAGGGTTTGTAGCTGAGCTGGTGATTGCCTTTCTCCTCTGGTGTCATGCAGAGTACCTTCCAGTACGATGAACATTAGTCAGTAAGGGTGAAACTCTATGTAGGCACCAACTCTACTTCTCCATGTTCAATGATATGTGTAAGTGTTGTCTTCAGCAATAGGGCTTTTTCCACCAGTTTGTGGAAAGTAATCAATAGCCTTAGGAATAGCCTGAGATGTTTATAGGTTTCCATGGGTCCCATTTGGCCAGTGACTTGATTAGGTGTAACCCTTTTGTCTTAGTTAGGTTTTTATTGCTATGAAGAGACACCATGACCACAGCAACTCTTATTAATAAAAACATTTAATTGAGGTGGCTCACTTAAAGTTTCAGAGGTTCAGTCCATTATCATCATGGTGAAGAGTATGGTGGCATGCAGGCAGACATGGTGCTGGAGCTGAGAGTCCTATATCTTGACTCAGTAGCAACCAGGAAGTTGACTGTCACACTGAGCGAAGCTTGAGAAAAAGAGACCTCAAAGCCCACCCCCACAGTGACACACTTCCTCCAACAAGATCCTGCCTACTATAACAAGGCCATACCTCCTATTAGTGCCGCTTCCTTTGGGGGCCATTTTCTTTCCAACTACCACACCTTTCCTAGCACTAGAAATTTCTGTTGGTGGCAAAAGATGTCTATTCTGGGCATTGTCTCCCACAATACTAAATGTTTATTTTTAACAATAAGCATGCACATTTTTATTATTAGAACAGTACATGTGAGCGATATGTGATGTTTTAGAGTCCACTATAATGTCAATCTCAAAGAGCTCATTGGATAAGTGTAAAGTGAAAACTCTTAGATGAAGCACTACATCCTGGTTTAACGAGCAGATTCCCACTCCCAACTTTGTGTTCTGGAGAGGTCTACCTTGTGGCTGATAGTGTCTTATATGGAAAAAGTGACAAATTTTGTGGTTGGGGAATCAGATTCTTGGACAATGTGTTGTTTTCTTCTTTAACTGTTGAGTGTTTTTACTCCTCCCTCTCCTCGTTCTTCTCTGTCTCTTTCATCCTTCTCTTCCTCTTTCTTTTTTCCTCCTTCTCTTTCCCTTTTCCTCTCTTCCACTTCTACTTCTTTTCTCCTCTTTCTTCTCCTTCTCCCCTCTCTTTTTCCTTCCTCCTGTTTGTCCACTTCCTCCCTTCCCCCTCCACTTCTCCTTTTTCTTCCTCTATTGCTCTCTTGTCCTCCTCTTCCTATACCCATTCTGCTCTCTTTCCTCTTCCCCTACTCCATCCCTCCCTTCAGTTCTCCTCCTATTTCTTCTTCCTCTTTCCTTCCTCCCTCTCTTTCTTTCTTCCATTCTTTCCTTCCTTTCTTCCTTCTTTCCTTTCTCTTCCGCCTTCGTACCAGGCCTGCTCTCTGTTCTTGCCTCATTAAACGATGTTTCTGTTGTTGCACTTCCGGTGGCTCCCTCTACTGCTGCTGCTTTTCCTCTCAAGTCTCGTTACCTTTCCCTTTGTTTCGTTCTCTGCAGTCTCTGCAAGGGAACTCATCTGCCATTCCCAGGACATGAAGTTCCTCCAAATCTTTGTCATTCTTTCTGCCTAAATTCCACTTACTGCTCTCTTCTCAAGCTTCCAGAAGGGAAGGGGAGCACCTTTCTAAATATTACTGGCAAAGGAGTGTCTGTCACTCACAGCACAAACAAGCCGAGGCCTGTGAAAGGTATTGTAGCTCAGTCCACACATTTCAAGCTTAGAAAGTAGACCCTGAGAGACAAATCTCATAGCCCTGTTTTGGAAATGTTTGAGTGGGATGAGAGAAACCAGATTGTGGGATTAATAGGTGGTTTTTGAGCATTGTAAATCAATACCACCTTTGATGATTAATCTCAGCTGCCAACATGATGAAACCTAGAACTACGTGGGAGACCTCTCTGGGCATGCCTGTGAGGAATTCTCTTCAACGGGTATGTGGAAATGAGAAGACCCATCCACTATAAGTGGCCCCACTCCCAGGTCTGAGATCTTGGATTGAAGAGAAATTGAGCTGAGCACTGGCCTTCAGCCTCTGCTTCCTGACTGTGGATGTGACCAGCTGCCTCAAGCTCTTGCTGCCATGGCTTTCCATCATGATGGTTGTACACTGGGACTGTGAGTCAAAATACACTCTCCTTAAATGCTCCTGTCAGGGTGATTTATCACAGCAACAGGCAAAGCAACTGTTCTGGCTAGTTTGATGTCAACTTGACATACGCTATAGTCATCTGAAAGGAGGAACCTTAATTAAGAAAATACATCCTCAAGATTGGTCTGTAGGTAAGCCTGTAGAACATAGTCTTAATTGATGATTGATATGGAAGGGCCCATTTCACTGGGGATGGTGCCACCCTTGGCCTGGTAGTTCTGGGTTCTATAAGAAAGTAGGCTGAGCAAGCCACGAGGAGCAAGCCAGTGAGCAGCATTCCTCCATGGCCTCTTCACCAGCTCCTGCTTCCAGGTTCCTGCCCAGTTTGGGTCCCTTCTTTGTGTTCCCTCAGTGGAATGTGATTCAGGACATGTAAGCGAAATAAACCTTTCCTCCCCAACTTGCTTTTGATCATGGCGTTTCATCACAGCAAAACTAACCCTAACTAAGACAGTAACTAAGGCAGCATGAAAGATGTAAAGAGACACACAGATGCAGAAAGATGGCCAACAGTCACATTTCCCAAGAGCATAGCTTTTTATGCTTCCCCAGGATTCTCAAGTTTAAATATTTAGCATGCCATGCACGCTAACATTCACCTAAAGAACTGGAATTGCAATCAACCAGTTTCCACTCACCTGTGGCAGAGGCCACTCCAGCATACAAAGCAGCCTCCCTGGTGGTCAGACAGGATGGCTGCAGCGGGCAGTTTTCACATCTACCCTGACTCAACAAAGACAGGGTTGCCCCCTCCTTCTGCCTATATGAATGGGCTGCTGGGCACCACTTGGTTTGATTTTTGGCTGGGCTCATTGCCAGGTATGCTAAGCTTTCTCATCTTCTAAGATCAGCAATGCTACCAGTGTGACGTACTAATACTGTCAGGGTTCCTGCAGCCATTAGCCGGGGTCTGTAGGGATGACAATGATAATGGGAACTAAGGACACAAGTCAAGCTTTGTAGGTGGTTCTCCATGGGTTGCCTGAACTGGTTCTGTTGCAGCAGGCATGTGTTTTTAGTGCAGACCTGGGGCTGTCTGTTCAGAGTGCTTGCTTACTCTAGCCCAGCCAGCTTCCTCCGCCACATGCGGAAGGGACGCTTCTTGTCTCTCCCAGAAAGATTCTTCTTTATAGTGACATCAAGGATGGCACAGCACAGCACAGCAGAACCTAAGCTGAGGTTCTCCACAGCCATATTGGCAGCATGGAGCCTATAGAGTCCAGACATTCTGCTGGCATTCCATGTCTGCTTGAAGTGCAGGCTGGGAGGCACCAGGTCAGCATTTTTGAGAGAACCCTTTAGTGTGACAGCTCCAGGCATTACTAATCTACCCGAGTTCTCAGGAACCAGGAGACAGTCTTGTAACTTTGCTGTGTGGTGTTTCAGTCACCTCAGTGTGGACTTTTATTAGAGACCACTACGCTTTCAGTTTGCTCCTGTGGATGGATCTAGCTTCTAGGATTTCCTTTCCTTGATTACTCCTTGTCATACACTTGGCCTCTTGTTTCCAGGCAATTAGTGCCTGTAAGCGGGTTCATTTAGGAAGCAATTGTTCAGGTATAGCTGGAGGTGCTGGGGAGGAGACCAGCTTCGATTTTCCGATATTCTCCCTCAGGACTCTCTAACCAGGATATTGGCAGTTGGGGAGGGAGGCCACATTTTGCTTTCGCTCTCTCTCTCTTTTAATATTGTTTATTGGGTTTAACAAAGCTTGTGTGGGCTGACCTCTCCACATTCTATTCCTCCATCATCTTTTTGATAAATTGACATTTTGGGGGAGTTGATGGAATTTCGCCTCCTGCCCCTCACCCCCAGCCCCCACCAATATTTTGTCTTCATTGATGTTTTTGTGGAGGGTTGAAGATACACTGGGCCTGCTAGCCAGATTGCTGGTTTGTCTTAAACTCCTAGGTGCAGTCTTCAAGTGTTTATTTTGTTCTCTTTGATTTCCCCTAATCTTCATCTATTCAGACAAGCCCATTTTATGGATTATAGAACAGAGATCAATGAAAGTGGTTATTGGGAAGAATAAGCATGTGTGTTGAATACTCACCTAAAAACATCTTGACTTGAATATAAAGTTCAGAAATCCTTGGCTTTGTAGGCTTATGTACACACCAGAGTCTCGGTGCTAATTTTTGCTGCCTTTGGATGAGTGATAGGTAATTTGTAGTCTATTGTGCCTTGACAAAGCAGCTCCGGAAGTCTCATTAGCGAACAAAATAAAGATTTGTGTCTCACGTCAGCTACTGCCAATGTACAATGATTCTCGAACACATCACAATTTAAGAGATTGTTTTAAAATCGGGGTGGTTTTCTCTTGAAATCTAGCTGCCACTCAATCTCTCTATTCCCCTTTCAGTCCTGATAATTGGAAGGAAAATGTGTGTCTGCTGTCATATTCTCCTCACCTCCCCCAGTGACTCCTTCGCTCACTGGATTCCGAGCCGTCGTCACTCCACGGCAGCTCATCTCAAAGGTCAACGCTGAACTTCTAATAGCCAAGTTCAACCGTCAAGCCTGTTGGACCTCCAGTCTGTAACTCCTGGCTTGGTCTCCTTTACAGGACAGGGACAAGCTTACTTTCCCAGTTTATTATCTGAAATCTCTCCTTCCTTCCTTCCTTCTTTCCTTCCTTCCTTCCTTCCTTCCTTCCTTCCTTCCTTCCTTCCTTCCTTCCTTCGTCCCTGCTGAGCAAGCCCATCTGCTAGTCAAGTTCCTGCTCTTGGGAGGGTTTCTTTCTGGTGCCTTTGCAATCCATCCTATCGCCCCTCTCCTTTCTCCTAAATACAGCTTTCCTCTACTTACCGGCTCATCCCCTATCAACCTAAGAACACGTCCAAGGACATGAAAATGGAAGAAGGGCCCTGAGGGTTAAAGAAGGGGTCCACGGGGAAGAAGGGGAGAACAAGAATTGGTAACGGCGGAGGAGGGACTCAAAATACAGCATATTTCCTCCCACACTCAGAAGCTACATTTAAATCTATGTACACACGTGTAGCTAACACAGAAGCCGAAAGAAGTGGTTTGAGGAAGTAAGGAAAGCTGAAAGGGGAGGGGTTGGGGGTTTAGGGGTGAGTAGGAGCAAAGTTCAGTGCTATAGCATACAAAAATGTAACAAAGAGTGCTATTGTTTTGTCCGTAACCAAAAAGAATGACTTGAAGCAAGGAATGTTTCCAAGGCATGTCATCAGCGAACACACTCGCTTTCTCCCTCCATAACTCCTTCATCTTTCTATCGCTCTCTTTAACAGTGATTTCTGTCTCATTCTGTGCCCCTCTTCATCCCTTAGACCACCTTCCTCTGAACAAATTGGTTAAGCTGGCTGGCAAGGCAGTGCGTGCTTGCTGCCTCCAATTTCCCATCAGGCAACATGGCTCAACAGGACGCTGTTGACATTTGACCTTGATCTCCGAGGTGTTTGTCGGGTTTCTCTGCGGTGAAGTTTCTTTTCCTCTCCCTTTCCAGACTGGCTCTCTACAAGGAAGACCCCTGCACTAAGGAGTCTAGAATTACCGTCTCCTCCTGTGAAGCTGTTGTGTAGATGTGGGTTTCCCAGAGTTCTCCTCTGTATAGATTTGTTTTTTCTTTCCCATCCATTAATAGATTCCCTCAAATGTTTTGATTAGTGCTGCATCTGTTTTATATTTTAGTTATACTCTAATGTCTTAAAGTTTTGTTTTTTCATTTGAGGGGCTCTTTAAGTTGAATGTGTCCTGTTTTAATACCCTTTTAGTGTGTGTGCATGTGTGTTTGAGAGAGAGAGACAGAGAAAGAGAGACAGACAGACAGACAGAGAGAAAGCTTATGTGCACACAGTACCCATGGAAACCAGGAGGTGTCAGATTCCCTGGAACTGGAGTTGCAGATGATTGTGAGCTGCCATGTAGGGTGCTGGGAACCCAACTCTGGTCCTCTACAAGAACAGCAAGCGCTTTGAACCGAGGAGTGCTGCATCGTCTCTCCAACCTTTGAATGCATCTTTCCTTCTGGTTCTATAAGATGCTGAGGATCATTGTGGACAGTTTCTGCCCTTCCCCACTAGCACTCCTTTCTCCAAGGATCCTGTTCTTTTTACTAGGAAGTGGAAGAAGCACTTGAGACCCATGAACTAGGTGTGCTTAGTGCTGCTACTAGAAAGTTGGATTTAATTTTTATTGTGTTCTTATTTGTCCATAGTCCATAGACTAATTTTTTTCTTTTGCCTATCAGATCTTCTTTCACTGTTAAATAAAAGTAGGTATAATGAGCTACCAACCCCCAGCAAATAAATTAGAAAATAATTACAACCTACAGACAAATTTAGGAAATCATGAAAGGTAAAAACCTAAAATCGTGGAATAAAAAAGAAGGGGAAATAAATACAAATAAGAAAACAGCCATAGCTCAGATGCCCCAGAGGCTGTGAGCTGGATCTGACTTGAAAGCCTGCTCCCCGAGGACTAGCTTTCATGACACCAGAAGGCACCAAGCAAGTTTCCAAAGGGGGGAGGCCACCAACAGTCCTTCCCAGCTATGACACTTATGAACCACAACAGCAACCACCATAACACGGTCACCCCAAGGGTGCGGCAGTGGCGTGCATATCTTGTTGGTACCCAATAACTCTCTAATTGGACTTGAGGCCCTCTCAACAAGAGGGGCCTTAAACCCCCCCCCTCTCTCTCTCTCTCTGTGTGTGTGTGTGTGTGTGTGTGTGTGTGTGTGTGTGTGTGTGTGTAAACGAAAACCAGAGATCATGCCTGGTACTGAAAACCTAGCCAATTACCCAGGCCTAGTGAAGTCATGGGTCTTGGAAGAGAACCTACCACTGCCACTTTACTAAACCAACACAATCCGTAACTACATCCTAAAGATTCATCCTTGTAGCCACAGGTGTGTGCAGCCCTCACCCTTCACCAAGGAAACTTCTCTTGACAACAAATGGAGACCATTACAGATGACCACAGCTGATTAAAATGCAGAGTTGTGGAGCTCCATCCTAAGTGATATATCTACAACACTTTTCCTGTACCTAAGGCTTAGGGATCATCGCAGAAGAGAATTCAGAGAGATTGAAAGACACAAAGAACAGGGCGTTTGGTGTGAGATTGAGTCTTCTAGAAATGTCAGAGAAGTCTCACCCACATGGCTGCCTAGTAAGATCTGAACAAGGATGACACTCATATACATGCTAATGTGTGCAGGGCACATCCCATAGGCCTGCAACCCATGGCAGAGAACAACAGTCAACCGAGGAGTGCTGAGAGTGGGAAAAATGGTCCTCCCCAGGGAGGAGCATGCTGATTGGTTATCCAGTACCAGATGATCAGATGACCTGAAAATATACAGAGAAGTAACATTATCCAGACTAAACAGGCTGTGTTTCTATGTTTTATATGTTTAGGAACACACACACACACACACACACACACACACACACACACACACACAAAACAATTAAAGAGAAGCAGCCATGAATTTGAGAGAGAGCAAGGGGGTACATAAGAGGGCCTGAAGAGAAGAAAGAGAAGGGGAGAGATGAAGTAATTATATTATAATCTCAGAAACAGAACAGTATAAAAATAATTTATTAAAAGAAGAAAGCAACAGACTATTTGGCAAAGGGTCACATGGTCATGAATGAGGATTTAAAGCTTTTCTAGTTTTAACTCTACTGTAGGTTTGTCTTTTTAAGGGTAGAAAGGTGAATAAAAATGTAACTAACAGTGCAAGTGTCATGGCTTCAGAGTCGCTGTTCTAGAGGTATACAAGTTCACCGAGACACAGAGTCTGGGGCTGGGCAAGTGTTTGAGTGCTACCTTAATCTCATTCAGGGAATATCAAGGAAATACAAAAAAAAAAAAATGTGAGAGCCAGAGGACAGGGAGGAACGCTGTGAAATCCTGTGTTCTGGACATGACATGGCCACTGCACTCATGACCTCATGTGCCTTGGCTCTCTGCACAAGATCAAGCTGGCCAAAATTTCAGCATGTGTGGGGATGAGCCCATGAAGTACCATTCCTAATGACAGTTATTGGGAGGGAGAATCATTCTTCTCCGGGGGTATGACCAACTCTGGTGACGGTCCATAGCATGTGCCAATGAGCAGCTCTGTTTACTGTTTATTGTTACTGCTGCTATTTTGTTTTGGGGTGTTTTAGAAGATATGAAGCTGGGAGGGAGACATGTGGGGGAGATGTGGTGGGAGTTGGAGGAAGGAAATTGTACATATATACACAAATGTTTCATTGTATACACGTATGAAATCTCTAGTAATACGTAGGCAATAGCTTGAACATTGAACAAAGTTTTGAACGTTAGTCTCAGGACACAAGACCTGTGACATTAGACACTAAAAGACACTCTTTTAAGCAACTGAGTGGAAGCTTTGACTTACAGCTATGATGGGAGACTTCCTGTGGACCATGGCTCTTAATAAACAATACAGGAAACACCCGCTGGAATGCAGAACTCATCGCTGGAAAGCACGGGCAAGCTGCCAAGCTAGTAGAGGATAATGCAATAGCATCTTTAAGTGCTGAAGGAAAATAAGTAAAATTCTATAGCATGAGGAAATAATTGACAGCGGAGCCGTACAGCGGAAACAAGCTGGCGTTTCCACCCGGAAGCCCTTTAACCATTTTAAAAGCTCCGCTTACCAGATTTATGAAGCTAACAGCCTCCGGAATCATCCAGAGTCTTCTCCAGAAGACATCCTCAGGGTGTGGAAAGCAGATGCCAGCAAAGCCCAAGACTACAATCATGTCTTCTCCTCAGAGCCCAAATTCTCTGGCTTTTCTTCTTTCTCTTGTTAACTCCAAATGTCTGCCTGCAAGACACCAGTCCTCATGGCTGTGATCACGCCCCTGAGCTGGGATGTGAGTGGAGAGTCAGGGTCGTTCTACTGGCTCATGTTACCCATTCCCTGTAGCATGAATCTTAAAAAGTCTTACTAATAAAAACAAACCTGAAGCCGGGTATTGGAGTGAATGCTGGAAGATCAGAGAAGCAGAACAAGCCACAGCTACCTCACCTCACCAGTTCCTCAGCTGATCCTGTTTCCTCAGACTGGAAGCCTCTAAGTCCTCATCCAGAATGAATCTCAGCTGAACTGCTGCTCAAAAGCCTAAAAGCTTAACCAGCTCTAGTTCCTGGTTTTCACGTCTTATATACCTTTCTGCTTTCTGCCATCACTGCCTGAGATTAAAGGCGTGAGTCACCATGCCTGGCTGTTTCCAGTGTGGCTTTGAACTCACAGAGATCCACATGCATCTCTGCCTCTGGAATGCTAAGATTAAAGGAGTGAGTGCCACCATTTTCTGGCCTCTATATCTAGTGGCTGTTCTGTTCTCTGACCCCAGATAAGTTTATTAGGGTGCACAATATTTTGGGGAACACAATATCACCATAATTCCCTTTGTCTCTGCTTATGATTCCAGCATGAATAATGTGGGTAATTCAGTTCTTCAAAGGAATCACAAAGAAAACAAAAAGATGGAGTGCTGTGGAGAGTGGCTGAAGTCTTGAGTGAATGTGCATTGTTGGCTTGGGCACAGCCATGTCATAGGTGCCGATGCCTTAGGCCCATGGAAATGGCAAAGCTTTCCCTGGGTGAAGATCAAGGAATTGGCAAAGTAACGGGGACTATGGGGGTCCAGCTTCTCCATAGTCCTCTCCCAGGGTCCAGGAAAAAATCTACAACCAGCTGATAATCTAATCTTTGACAATATAAAATGAATCTACGTACATGAAACTCTTAGTCCGTGAACTTTATTCCTCTGAGTCAGTTCTCTCTCTAAACAGCTTCTGCTCTGCTCTTGTGCCTAGCTGCTTTCTTGCTGAATTTCTCTCTACATTTATCTGCTGTTCCTCTAAGTGCTATCTTAATTCCTTCATTAGTTCTGTCCCATCTTGGTCGTTCTCATCTGTCTAGTTCTTTCCCATCTTAGCTCCTCTCCCATCTCCTTTCTCACCTAGTTCTTCCCCATCTGGCTCTTCCTCCTCTTCCATCCTGTTCCTTTTGTACTCTCTTCTAGCCCTCCAATCTAGTCCTTCTCTAATCTAGTTCTCCTCCAATCTAGTTCTCCCCATCTCAGTTCATTCCCCTCCAGTTCTTACCCATCTAGTTCTTCCATTCTCTTTTTTCTTCGCCATCTTGCTCTGAAAATAAAACTGCCTTTTATCCCTTTGGCCCTTCTCTCTCCAAGCTACCCCTGCTCCCACAGTTTCTGGCAGGGTGGGGGAAGTGTGCTCGGTCACTAGGCAACTTGGCTAGGCAACTTCCGTCACAGCTAGATGTACCTGTAAAGTAGGAACCTTTTAGTTCTGAGTTAATTGTTAAGGGTGGATCTAAAACTGGAGATAAGACTTTGGAAAGGAGAAAGTTAAGCTTAATTAGCACATCTACCAGGCCTTCTCAAACAGATAGTCTGGATGCTTAAGTCTGTTCTTAGAGAGTACAGAAGTATTTCTGATAAGATACTTCGTCTATCTGGGGATGGTCCTGGCCGGATACTGCTAATGACGACAATTACAGAAAGGCCTGAAATTAGGGATCCTGGTTGCGTTACTGCACAGAAGGTTATCTAAATATTCCATTAGTAGAGGGGAAATTGTGTCCAATGAATGATGGAAAAGCTACAATAGCACACGAGAAATTCATAGCAGGAAATGGCTAATAATCAAAGGCCAAATATCACCGAGACTCCTTAAGCCCTGGCTTTACCTCTGGGAGGCCCTTGGCTTCTTCCAGGTATAGCTTTGTCATAATCAGCTGAATTCCCACTTCACATATTTTTGCAGCCTGCAGCAGCAAAGTCCTCCCCTGGTCCGAGGATGGATGTTGACAGTATGTGGAAGGTATTGGCTGCAGCCTTCTTACCTCAGCTTCCTCACTCAGATGGTTGCAGCCTGAGACTGCTCTCCCACAGAGACACCACACTAAGACTTGTTAAAAGGCCTCCTTCCTGTGGTTTATAGTAAACTCACCGAGTTTCCAGGCTGCTGGTGTACCTCCATCAGAGGGCCTATGGTCCACCCCACAAGATCCCAGCTTTGTTTATGCTATTTGTGTCTTTCTTAATCTCCTGCTAACCCCAGTCAGGTTCATGAACCCAGCTGGGCAGGCCACCACAGAGAGGAAGCAGCTCGTCTTACTCCAGATCTGATGTGAAGCCAGAATTGGATGAATTTTCTACTTTCCATCATGAATATGGCCAGTGATTGACCAGTAGGATGATGAATTAGGCCATGGAATGTGGATCAAAGGACATATGACCCTAATTAGTCAAGTGTCAAGAGTATGAAATGACCCACATAAAACACCCATCATTTTCATGAGAGCTCTTCCTGCTTCCAAGTCAACAACATGGGGCTTGTTGATCGTTGACATTCCTTCTTAAAAGGAGGGCATAGGGCAGGTCACTGGACCCTGACCTGAGTTTCCACCTTCTCCTGCCAGTCACTGGCATGTAGTTCCACCCTAACTGCATATGGACTGGGGGGTCTTGGGAGGGGTAAAATAATAGGCTGGAGAAGGGGAACTGATGTGTCGGGGACCTGATACCATCTCCAGGGATAGAGGGACGCAGGGAAAAGATGATGCTGTCAGGTTGGGCTTCTCCACAGGTGTAGACCTTTGTAGAGGATTTGACCAGAGCCTCAGGCCAAAGCTAAGAGGCAAGGAAGCTTTGTCTGTCCCTCTGTCCCTGTTTCCACAGACACCTGTCCCTGGATGAACTTAACTGAGGATTGCTAGGGAGGAAGCTAAGAGCTTTCTGAGGCATGTCTATGAAAAGCAAGGGAGGGCAGCTGAAGCAGCTGTGGATGACGCTAACAGTTTCTATCAACTGTCGGCTCTTCCTCCACATCCAGTTCTCTCCTCCCCCTCCCCGACCCTCTCTCACTTGTAGCAACTCTGGGCCTCAATTTACTTGGTCTTAGTGCTTGTTTGATTTAGTAAGTAGCTCAAGCTAATCTATGAAATGAGTCTCACTTTGGTGGCTGCTTGTCTCTGTTCCTTTGAAAAATGAGTATTGTTTTTATTGATGAATCTGATATCTAGGCTCCATTCTTTCTGGTTAGCTTTGTGGTCCATCTGCAATTGAGCAAAGGATGGATTCAAAAGACCTGGGACAGTAAGATTTCTGTTCTCTGTGGATGGGTCTCAGCTTCAGGGAGGGGTCCACACTCAGAGTTCAGTGTGCTTTCCATTTTCTCCAGGTTTTGTTTACCTCCTGGGTCTTCTTAAACCCTTCTCTGCTAGTCTCCTACTGAGACTGCCACTTCCGTCCACCATGACACATGGGCATGGCCACTTGTGCAAATGAAGTGTGCCCAGTGTTATGGTTGGGATATGAAGTGTCTCTTCGCGTGCTGAAGGCTTGGTCCCTAGTTGGTAACACTATTGAGGGGAATGATTTGTCTACTGATTAGCTCATAGTAGAATGCGCTACCATGAGGTGAGGTCTAGTGGGAGGAAGTAGGTCACTAAGGACATTCATTTGAAAAGTACAGCCTGTTCCTAGACTCCTTGTTCCCTGGCTGCATTGAGAAGAGTAGTTTTTGTTGTGTTCCAGTTTCCTCCAAGATTAAAACATTCCATTTCCCAGGAAAGATCCTTACCGCAGGAGATAAACAACTCAAAAGAGCTTCAGGAAGTCCCTGAAACTGACCATGCATTTCCTCACAGCAGTGAAGAATTACTACCACACCCAGAAGAACCTCAAGAATAAAATTGCTAGCTGCCACGTTGCCCTACTCTGTCCACATGAAACAAGGTGGAGGGAGAATGGGAACTGTCCCAAAGAGTACTATCGGCTTCTATTAGTGTTCAAAATCTACAGTTTTTCAAGTGTCCATGCTGTGGAATTGGCACGTATTCCCGGTAAATTCTAACAGCATGGAGATAGTTGTTTTTGTTCAAGTTTATAGTTGTTCTGGGGGGTGGAATTGTTGATCTCCTTACTCAGGTATACCTTGGCATCCTGCTCCATCTATCCAACAGATATTGGCTTAATATTTGTTTAGAAAAACTATCTTCTTAGACACTAGTATTCCCCAATGATGCAGATCATATTTTTGCCCTTAAGCAGTTTATACATTTTCAGTCACCATGTAATTTACTATTTAACGATGAATCCAGTTCCACTTCATCATTTTAGTTGACTTTCTATGTGGGCTTTTCTTCATGTCTTATGCAATTAGCCACAGTGTCTTATGGCTGCATTTTATAACTTGGCAAAAATGCTGATTCCTGTCGTTTTCTTGCTCCTGATTTTGACAGGTGCTTCCAATGTGTCACCATTAAGATAGATGCTTTAGAAATCACGTTGACAAGGTGTGTATTTATTCCTAGTTTTCTAACACGTTTGTCACACTCCCAAATGCATATTGAAAGCTATATATGCTTTTTCAGCAGTTCTTGAGATTTTCATATATTCTTATAGTCGACTTGTTTATATTTTGTGCACTGAAGCATCCTAATGGAAAAAGAGTTTAAAAAAGACAAGTCAGATGCCCTAGCTGGGTGGGTGATTATTCAAATTCACTTGAATTTCATTGCCTAGTACCATCTTCTTCTTGGGTTGCAAGTGAGTTGGACTAGTATTCTGGTTCTATCATTTCCCACCTTGACTATCTTGCTTCTTAAAAAAAAAAAAGACTTGTTTTTCTTACTTTTAAATTATGTGCCTGTGTGTGCATCTTTGTGTGGGTGTGTATGAGTGAATGTAGGTGCCTGTAGATCCCAGAAGAGAGTTTCAGGTCCCTAGAGCTGTAGGGACAAAGTGTTGAGTCAGCAGATAAAGGTGCAAGGAACCCAGCTCTGGTCCTCCGCAGGAGCAGTTCATGCCCTTAACTGCTGACCATCACTCCAGCTCTGCTTCTAATAGTTTTAATGCATTTGTACGTTTTACCATTGTGCATACAAGATACTTTTAAAAAATTATACAGGACAATTTAAGCTTGAAGAAGGTCGATTTTCTTTTTGTGAACTATATCAGTTACCAGACTAGAATAGCACCTAGGCTCCAAATTCAGAAAATCAAAGTGTTTTATGAATCTGTCTTGAAGCTCTTTAGACACTATCTAGCTCTAAGCAAAAAAATAAAAAATAAAAAAAAAGAGTGTCATTAGAAGTCAGTCTGGCTAGCTTTAGCTCTATAACTTTGAATACATAAAGACAACTCCAAAGTCTGAGAAAGACAGAGAAGTCTTATGATGCTAAGAAATGTGTTTACTGCAGCGTTCGCCCCGCTGACCACAAACAACTTCTTTCTCTGAGGGAAGCCCTGACCCCACAGCAGTTAATGTAGTCATTTCAGCTGGTTTCTGTCCTTCCATCTTGGTGTGGTAATCAGGGCATGCAATTATTTTCAGATTCATTTTTGTTTTTATAGGCGTGTATGTGCATGTTTGCACATGCGACTGCAGGTGCCTGTAGAGGCCAGAAAAGGGTGTCATGTGCCTTGGAGCTGGAGTTACTGGCAGTTGTGAGCTGCCTGATGTGGGTGTTGGGATCCAAACTCCAGTCCTCTGCAAGAGCAACAAGTGTGTTTTCTCTGGCCCAATTTACATCTTTGTTGTATGAAAAACTAAAAGAGGAAATGTGAAATCTAAACCCCAAATCTTAACATTTTAATGCCCCACAATAAAGAAATGACCTAAATAGATTTTATGAGAGCATAGGAATGTATTGTTATTTGGTTTTTCTTTTGAAACAGGGTCTCCTGGGTCCCTGGATGACTTTGAACTTCTGATCTTCCTGCCTCCGCTTCCTCAGTACTAAATTACAAGCCTGTACAACCATGCCTGGTTTTATGTCATGCTATGACAGAACCCAGAACTCTGTGCACACAGCACAAGCACTTTCCCAACAGAGCCAGCTCCCCAGACCAGAAGCAGCTGGGAGAAAAGACTGAAAGCAGGAACAGTCCAGTCTGGGGGTTTTCACTGGGGTTTGGTGCCTCGCTGGGAAGGCCTGTCTTGTGGTATATTCCCAACAGTCCCCATAAAACGCATGTCCTCTCAGCGTCCACCCTTGGCTGTGTGAGCTAGGTGACTCACCTGATTTTCCTGACTTTCCGTCTGGTCAGTTAGTTCTTTTGAAAATCTCCTGGGTCTCACAACGTTGGGTTCCATGATAAATGAAGCAAAACAGAATAAAACAAAACAAAATAAAGCAGTTGATTATCTGAAAGATTTGCCCCAAAATCTAACATTTTTAGATGATACATTTTTACAATAATAAGAGCCGGTCGGACATCGCTGAGCCATTGACTAGTTTCAAGCATTCCCACGAGCAGGAAATTTCTATGAAAGAAAAACAAAAAACTCAATTCAGCCCTGAAATACCAAGACTTCACATCTGCCAGGAGGAGAAATGACTGTTTGCTCTTAGTAATACAGGGCAATTATTCAAGTCAAATAAGTTAAATGCGTTTGTCTTCCTAATATTTGAGATCTGCAGCTTGCTGTCTTAGTTCTGCTCAGAGGCTGTTTCATTTGGTTAATGTGCAGCAGAGGATTGTGTGTATGTGTGTATGTGTGAGAGAGAGAGAGAGAAGAGGAGGGAGGGAGAGAGAGAGAGAGAGAGAGAGAGAGAGAGAGAGAGAGAGAGAGGAGAGATGGGTTTTAAAATTGCATCCACTTGTCTTCCACAGCCACAGGCTGTGGCGTCGAAAGGAAATGACAGAAAGTGTCAGCTCTGCCATCTATTACCTTGAGCTCCGCAGTTTCCCCCGGGTCCCCACGCACTCTTCCAGCTGTTAAATAGGATGGATATCTGACCAAAACTCAAGTGCATTTTACGGTGGGCAACCACAGACTCACCTAGAAGAGCCCTCAGAAGACCTCCCAGAAAAATCTGACACTTTCTTGCTTTGTGTTTTAAATGCCTTCACAAACACTATGCATGGATCACGGAGACTTCTTACGACAATTCTGTTAAGACTTCTTGCAATTTCATTCTGTTGCTGGGATCAAACACCCTGACCTCCAGCAACTGAGGGGAGGGAAAGGTTTATTTGGATTATGATTCCAAGTCCCATTCCAGAATTTCAGAGAAGCCAGTTCGAGAACTCAAGTCGCTAGTCCAGTCCCATCCAGTCAACAGCAGAGAGAGACAAACAAATGCAGGAGTGCTTGCTTGCTTACACTCAGCTGGCTTTCTCCATTCTTCCACAGTCCACACCCAGTCCATGAAATGGTGCTGCCCGTATTCATCCCTCCACCTCAATTAACAATCAAGACAATCCCCTCCAGACATGCCTACAAGCCAACCTGATTTAGGCAGTCCCTCAGTTGAGAGTGTCTTCCCAGATGATCTTTCTTGGGTTGTATCAAGTTGGCAGTTAAAGCTAACCAACACAGGAGTATTATGGTTTGCATATGAAATATCCTACCTCCAGACTCATTGTATTTAATGTACCACCTGATGGTGGTATTTGGGAAGTTTCTGAAAGCTTTCAGAAATGGGGCCCAGTTAGAGAAAGTAAATCATTAAGGGCATGCTTTTGAAGGGTCTACCTGATCCCCAGGCTTCTCCACACTCCACATCATGAACTGAAAAGTTACCCTTCTGCCACCCATCCCCATGGACATGATGTTCTGCTGAATGCAAGAAGCCCAAGAGACCACGGACTGGACCCTTTGAAACCGAGCCCAGGGAAAACCTTCCTCACTGGAGCCGTTTATGTTGGGTGTATCGGTCGATAACTGGTGTAAAGAAAAACAGCACCTTTAAAGGATCACCCTCCCACAGAATGGCACATGGTAAGAGACGGAGTTACACAATCTTTTCTCATGGTGGAGGATGTGAACAAATGTCTACTCACCCACATAGGGTATCAACTACAGACTGAACTAGTGATTCCACCAAAGTCCAACTTGGTCAACCAATGACTTTCCTGGGCTTGCTTGAAGAACATGGTTTGAAGGACCATTCACAAGAGCCTGGGAGACCCTCAGATATCTGATTCACTGCCAAGTCTCACTTCATCATGGCTGACAACCCCAAGGAAACTGCATCATGGAGTCCTACTTCTAATTAACCTTCCCTTGCCTGTATAGCCTTGCTTCTCTTACTATCACCTGCAGCTGGGAGTGGAGATGGGCAAGAATCATGGCTGCAATCCCTGGTGACTGTCTCCTCTCTCCTCCTAGACTAGGGAGGGTCAGTAGCTCTAATCACCATAAACCTAACTCCCTCTGTGTTGTTCTACTCAACCTGTTGTTATAGCTACTGGGCCAAGACAATCTGCACTTCAAAATGGTGGTCATGCTGTGCTCAGAAGAAAAAGCTGTGCTATAACAATTATACTACAGATATACTGGAGGAGGAGATAGAAAGAAGGAAGGAGGCAGGGGAGCCAAGGAGAGGAGGGGAATTAGAAAGACTGAGTTGGCAGAAAGAGCCAGAGATGACGAGACCTGTAGGATGGAAAAGGAGAGATGAGAAGATTCAGTGGAAAAAAAAATACCATCCTGTTCTGCAGCGTGTGGGGTTTAATATGGCTCTCATGGGGACCCAGAGCTGACTTCTCTGAGCATTTCACAACACAAGTCATGGGACTTTGACTAATGCCAGCAAGGCTCTTTAATTTCTTCCAAGGAATGGTGTATACAGGATTATTTTTTATTACGCAGATCAATCATTGGGAAGTGTTGGGTGATATTAGTCAGACAGTTAACCTGACAGGAATATGGAAATAGTGACAGGAAACAAGTGAGCATTACCCTTGTAAACTCGGCAAGTAAATTATCTTTTGGTTAAACTCATTTATTGAAAAAATTATCGATTCTCAGGGTAATAATGTGACTCTGTGAATTGGATTTTATGTTATTTAGAGACTGGAGATTAAAATTATGCCGAGGCTTGTTTCTCTTGGACAAAGGGCTGTGAATTTCATTCAGAATGTAGAATATTGTAATTGCATAAATTAGGCAAGACTCCTGAGAGTTTTTTTTTTTTTTCCTTTCTTTTCTTTTAAAAATTCAGGTGGTACATGGAGTCTTGGTGAGAGCTCTTTCTTTTCAATCTCAAATCAGCTTTATTTCTTCTCCCTTTCATAAACTTCTCTCCTGTGCTACGTGTGTTTCTAAGGAAGAATTCACCATGTGTTGTGACATTCTGCCAAGAGAAGTGGCCTATTGTTCCCGGTTACACTTATTCTGTTTCGAGGAATCCTATGATGGGCGCAGCTGGCAGAGGAGGCCAGTGCTGACTTCTTACTCTCTGTTAACTGTGAAAGATAAAATAGGAATCTGAAGAAAGAACCTTCAAATCCCCGAACAGAGGAAGTTTCTGACTTTTATTATAAATTTCCGGGGGGTGTCATGGAGTTACACACCAAATAATTTAGACTGGCCTAGCTGTGTGCCAAGGAATGTGGAGGCAGGCACTAGGAAGGACCACAGTCTTACCTCACAATTACAAGGAGGAGGGGCTGGACTTGCTTTTCTTGTTGAGACCAGAGAGGGCTTGTTGATTCTTCCTCGGGAACAGACTGCAGGAGTGGTGTGGTCTTACTTCTGGGAGAGAAAGCAAAAGGGTTCTATGATCTAATACCCAGGAACCATTTATAATTCACCTCAGAATTAGCTGCTCAAGGATGGATGTGAAAACCATTTCTCAAGTAACTTCTGCCCCACCTTTGGTGAATACCCCCCAAAGTGAGGTGCTAGCCTTTGGCTACACTTTCAGATTCTGGTAACCACGTCAAAAGTTGGAGTACAGAGGTAAGCCAACAGGAGACGAAGCAGAGCCCAGAAGAGATACAAAAGAAACAGAGAGGACTCTTAGAACAGACCCTGGCAGTCTATTCAAGGAAAGAAGCTCTCACTGAAGCATGTCTGTGGGGGACCAGTGCTGCAGAGGGCACTGGGGATCTGAGGCATGAAAATGCAGTGTGAGATCACACTAGGAGAGTGTGTAGTTAGTTTTTGTCACCTTGCAACAAACCTAGACACATCTGGGATGAGGGACCCTCAATGAGAAAATGCCTCTGTCTGATTGGATGGATTGTAGGCATGTCTGTGGGGGCATTTATTTGATTGGTGATTGGTGTGAGAGGTCCCTGCCCGCTATGGGTGGTGCCATCCCTGAGCAGTTGTTTCTGGGTTGTACAAAAAAATCAAGCTGAGTGAGCTATGAGGGACAAGCCAGTAAGAAGTGTTTTTTCATGGTCTCTGCTTTAGTTCCTGCCTCCAGGTTCCTGCCCTGAGTTCCAGCCATGACTTCCCTTCACGATGGACTGTAAGCTGTAAGCTGATATAAACCTGTGGTGGAATAATCTTCTTGTACACTGTGAAGATGTATCTTTGCCAAGGAGCCTTCAAATTGGTTTAATAAAGAGCTGAATGGCCAATAACTAGGCAGGAAGAGGTTAGGCAGGACTTCCAGGCAGGAGAAAGAGGAAGAGGAGGTGGATCTAGGTGAGAAAGAAATGCCAGAGGACATGGAGAGGAAATAGGAGGTACAAGATGAAAGAGAAGTAAAAAGCCACCAGGCAAGATGTAGAATAAAACAAATGGGTTAATTTAAGTTATAAGATGTAATGGGACAAGCCTAAGCTATAGGGTGAGCTTTCATAATTAATAGTAAGTCTCCATGTCTTTTTTTGTGAGCTGGCAGCCTAAAGAAAAATCCATTACATCAACCTCTTCCTCCCCAAGTTGCTTTTGGTCATGATGTTTATCACAGCAACAGAAAGATAGCTAGGACAGGAAGTAAACCAAGGCTTTTGATGATGGCATGGGCCACTCTACCATTCTCACTGAGGCTGAGCTTGGATTTCATTGGATTTAAGAGTTTCCAGGACTGTCATGATTCAGAGTCACCTAGCTCACCTCCATCTGGAGCTCAGATCCTGTCTATTGACCGTTGGTCTTTGCCTGAAGTTCTCCAAGAACTCAGTCTTCTGAGACAGACAGACAGAGTTCTGATCATTTCTCACAGCTATATGTAGTAGCCAAGCTTCTTTCTGAGTCTAGGGATGTAACTCAGTAACAGAGCAGTCATCTGGACTCACAAGGCCCTGGGTTCAATCCCATGTGCTGGAGAAGAAAAAAAACTAAGTTTGTAGTAGAAAGAAAACTGTCCAGAGAATAAAGAGGATGGTGGAGTTCAGGGTAAGAGTAGGACATCGTGGTATGTGAGGAATATGCTCAAAGTATGTTATAGACTTACATGAAAATGTCCTTTTGCAACTCAGCATCATGTACAATGAGACACATGAATGGAAAACCTTCAAAATATTTATTTGATTATTTATGTGTATATGTATGTATCCATGTGAGTCTGTGTCACATGAGTGCAGGTGTCCGTGGAGTCCAAAAGAGGGTGTCAGAGGCCCTGGAGTTGGAATTACAAGCAGTTGTGAACTACTTAATGTGGATGCTGAGAATTGAACTCAAGTCCTCTAAGAGCAGCCAGTGATCCTAACTGCTGAGCTCTTTCTCCATCCTCTGAAACAATTTTTAAAAGAGCAAAAAAAAAAAAAAAATGAAAGTTAAAAAGAACAGAGCAGAACATAGGATGTGACTTTGGCCTAGCAAGTCTGTAGTCTCTAGTCTGTAGGATGAGGCTGTGTGGTTCAAATAATTGTGCAACAGCCTTTTTATGGTCTTCCTAATATTGTTTGAGGTAGCATTCTTCCTCAGGAACTCACTGGGTATATAGAATGAATTATTCTAATTTATAAACTAAAACCACAAAATCAATAAAAATTTCAAGATCCCTGATTATAGCAGATGGACTTTTGGACTATCCAGGACTAAAAAGGCTGTAGAGTCACCACAGCTTCCTGAATCATTTATCAGCAGGATACACATCTTTGATTTCTTTTAGACACTTGCTCCTTGGTTAATGTTGCTTACAAGTCTCTGAAATCTTCTACATTGGAGTTTCCCAAATCAAGTATTGCACTATAAAAACCGATTAACGCTGCAGTGCTGGGCCATAGACATCCTGCTCCTGCTGTGTATTATACAGGGTCAGAGGATACAGCCTTCTGGAAGACACTTCAGGCTGTAAAATGTAACTGAGTTAGTTCACTGTTGGCTAAGGCCCCTGACTCTCAAATGAGCTACAGCTAAATTCTATTTTAATCCACCTTTGTTCTCTTAATGAATGGATTGATGATTTTATGAGTCAGAGCAATGGAGGACCTTACATGAGTCCTTACTAAAATTCACCTTGTTAGATCAGCCAAATGTTCGACCTCATAAGACCTTCTGTAACTTCACATTCAACAAGCCTGGGTTTTCCGTTGTCATTGTTACTGCTGTTGCTTCTGCAAAGAGAAGAGGAAAGAGATTTACTAAGACAGGGTCTAGTTTACTGACAGTAGAAATGCCCTTTGGGGACTGTGCGTTTAACTTAACATAGACATGCTGTGGTGGTCTGACTACAAGTTCCTCGTCTCAGGCACTCAGATACTTCATCCTTAGTCAGTGATACTGTTTGGGGAACTTAGGAGGTAGGTGTGACCTTGTTGAAGGGAGTCACTTTAGAGGCAGGCTTTGAGAGCTTACAGCCTTGAGCCGTTTCCAATTTGTTTTCTTCGCTTCCTGCTTGAAGCCCAGATGTCATTATTCCCAGTCACGATGGGTTCTTATTGCTCTGGAACACAAACCAGTTCAAACTTTTCTTCTGTGCATGCCTTTGGCCATGGTGTTTTATCACAGCAGTGGAAAATTAAGTAATAAACAGAAATTAATTATGGGAATACAGAGCTGGAAAGATCGTTCAAGGGTTAAGAACACGGCCTGCTTAACCTGTGACAGTCGGAGTATCATCTCTCTAATTTTAATTCATGTAACAAAATAACCTGAAAAAGACAAAATAAGGAATCATGGGTTTACTTTAGCTCACACAGTTCCAGGGCATTTGTTTGTAGGCTGTTCCATCCAAGCTTGTCTGAGGACATCAGACATCATGCTCACTTGATGACAGAATCACCAGACACAGTTTCCAGATAACTTTTCAATCCTCCTACATCTTTACACTTAGAAAATTACCTAGTTTTAAATTCTGTGTGCATGTGGTAGGGTGTGAGCGTGTGAGTGCGGAGGCCAAAAGAAAGCATTGGATCTCCTGAAGCTAGAGTTACAGGTGGTTGTGAGCCACCTGATAGTCAGACTGGGGTCGGGTTGGTGGCAGAGCACATTCAGAGACAAATTGGACATGGGGACATGGGAACCCACCATCAGGGTTAGAGATTCAGTTTGGGGGCACTAGCTCAGAGTTGAGTTGAGGCCATAGGATATTCCTTGGTGTTGAATTTTTTCTGGAGCAAGGCTGGTATTGTGATCCAAGTCAAACTCAGTTTGTGTGTGATGGGAATATTTATCCAGGGTATGCTGTCTGGGACCAGAGGGCAAGGTGAAGCCATCTTCTTACCATCTTCAACACATCTTTTCTTATTTTTATCTACATGCAGGGACTGTAATCTATCACCTGCTTTCCCTAGCTTTTAGAAGAGTTGTGTGCATCAATAGTGCACATTGATAGGTGTGTGTGTGTGTGTGTGTGTGTGTGTGTGTGTGTGTGTGTGTTGACAAGCACCTATCCTGCTATCTTGCTAACATCTTGAGGACTCTTCTGCCTCTCAACCGTTCTTTCTCTGTTAGTTCTATATCCATTTAGAAGAACAACTTTCAAATAGAAGAGATCCTAAAATAAGGCTGGAGATGGGAGTTATTATTTTATGCCACAGGAGATAGTTAAAGGGGACTATAACTAATTGAGATTCTTGGGAGTGGCACCCATTAAAAATTACTGCTTCCTTGGGCACCCGTGAGTCACTGTGTCAGACGATTCCACTGAAGATACAGAATTACATCCCCTGGGCCTGGTGAAATGGCTTAGCAGGAACAATTGTTTGCTGCTAAGCCTGATGACCTGAGTTCAGTCCCCAGAACCCACAGGGTTGAAGGAGGTAAGTGACTTTCATAAGTTGGTGTCTGGTTTCCACATATGCCCCCCTGGCATTCTCCCTCCCAAATAAATGTAATAAAAAAAAGTCTTAAAACAAATTTTCCTGAAAAGTAGCAAAGAATAGCAGCAGCCAAAAGAGAGAGGCCACAGAAATCGACGCTACCCCAGACAGACTGGGAAATAAAACCAAGCCAAGGTATAAGCAAATTCAGCCACCCTAATGGCCAGCATTAAAATTTGAATGGAGAATTTGAAAATAATAATTAAAACCCCCAGAGTTTTAGAAGGGAGAAATAAGAAAATTTAGAAATAAAAAATATAAAAACTAAAATTAAGAATTCAGTGATGGGGGCTGGAGAGATTGCTCAGTGGGTAAGAGTATTTTCTATGCAGAAGACTTGAGCCCAAGAGCCTGCCTGTTAGCCCTATGCTGGGGGAGGGGACAGGGACAGAGACAGGATGATCATGGGGTTTGCTGGCCACCAGCCTAGCTCTAGGCTCAGTGAGAGACCCTGTCTCCAGGGAACAAGATGGAGAGTTCCAGAGTGGGACACTTGCTATCCTCCCCTGGTCCCCACACATGCTCACATGGGCACATGCACATACCTCCATGTATGAACTTATCACTCATACGTGTGTGTGCACACGCACGCACGTGCGCACACACATACACACAACTAATTAATTAATTAGTTAAAAAGGAATTTAGTGGAGAGATTAAAAAAAATGCATCAGACACAGCTGAAGAGAAAATTGGTAACCTGGAATGTGGATTAGCTAGAAGAAAATATACAAAATTGGGCGATGAAAATAATAGAGTGGGAATTATAAATAATAAGAGACACACCTGATACCCTGAGTAAGTTCACCAATACGTGTCATTTGAATCCCAGAAGAGAACAGACAAAGCAACAGGAAAAAAGTCCACAAAGAGGGCAGATATTTGGGGGAAAAAAAGGCAGCTGAGAAATTTCCAGAATTAACTCCACATATTCACCAAAGCCACAAAGTCATGAGCAATAATAGTGCAGACAGTTGAGTTCATGACAGCCCAGAGGTGATGAAAACATGTGGATTCCGAGAGTTTCCCTGCAAAGACCGAGGGTTAGAATATGGCTGACTTCTCAGCATCAAAAGGCATCAAACTACCGTGTGAGTGGTGAAGTTGCAGAACGTGAAGGATTGCTGATTTATAGAAACCCACTAATAGAGAAAATGGTCTTCAAAAGCCATGGCAATGTAGAGACATTTTCAGACAAGTAAGAACAGATTTCACCATCAGTCTACCCATGCTGAAGAAAATTCGGGGAAGTATTCTTCAGAAAGAAGAGTGTAGTTAGTGCAGAAAATTTCATATTGAATGCTGCCTCAGAATCCATTTTTAATTACAAGTTTAACTTTCCATGCCCAAAGCAGGCTCAGCCACCCTTGACAGAGCCTTGAGTCCCACGTTTCACCAGAATGGCTCCAGCTGGTGCTCTGAGAAAGTAAACCTACTGGTGTCTCTCGGGTCCAGCAGGCCAGGCTCCCTGCTTTCAGCCTCCTTCCTTTAAATGGACCACACAGACAAACTTAAAGTGGCGTGTCAGCCTCAGCATGATCTCCAGGAAGCAGTCTGGCTGCTTTCAGCCCACCAATTACTTTCCTCTCCTCCCTTGCCTGAGGGGCTGGAGAGACGGTCTGTTAAGAGGTCCTGCTGCTTTTCCAGAGGATCTGAGTTTAGGTCTCGGCACCCACATTGCGCAGCTTGAAACCACTGGTAACTGCAGGTCCAGGGGATCTGGTGCTCTCTTCTGTCCTCTGTGAGCACACGTGTGCACGCACACACGTACACACAAACACATACATTAATTTGAAAAAAAAAATTTCTTAAAATCTACCCCTGTGAAAGTTGTTTGGAGAACACCGTGTGTTCAGGAAAGGTATTGGTCCATGGAGCTTCTCTCTTTCTCTCTGTCTGTCTGTCTGTCTGTCTGTCTCTCTCTCTTCTTCCTTCTTTTATTTCTCTCCTCTACCCCTGACACCTGGGTTTGTGTGTAGCCTCTAGGAATGCCATATATTCCCCAGTCCCCAGCATCTATATGTACTAAAACGGAAATTCTCATAGGTCCCCTGCACTCTGACCCCTATAGTGAGATCTCTTTCTCCCAGGAGGTCTGCATAGGTACTGACCTCTAAGACTCTGGTGAAGTCCTTGTGGCTGGCTTAGTTGTTAATTCTGCAAAGCTTAGGAAGGAGCAGAAGGAAATTTTTCTTCAATTTACCTGTTTAAGCAGAAAATTGTTAATAGTTTAAGTTAATACTTTAATAAAAACCCAGTTTCTTTTGAAGCCAAGTCTCTTAAATTGCCGAATGGTCTCAAACTCACTATATAGCCTAAGACGACCTTGAACTTGTGATCCTCCTGCCTCTGTCTCCAGAGTGCTACCATGCCTGGTTTATGAGATGCTGGGGACTGTCCTTGTGCACGGTGGGCAAGCACTCTTGAGACACGACCCCAGCTGTGCTTTAGGACATTGGCAAAGGAGTTGGCCATAGAGTAGGTTCACCGTCTAGGAAGTAGGTGTCCAGGTTTACTTCTGGCAGTGATGGTGGATTCTCTCTGTGGAGTGGCTCACCAGGACTAAGCTCATTTGTGCCTGTCTTCAGGTGAGAGTTCATAGCAACTAGGTGTGCAGGGGCTTATGAGGCTGTCATTTTATATCCTGGCAAAGGAAAAGGATCAGACAGGTGGAGATTCAGAAAAAAAAATCCCATGGATGGCGGCAGGCATACTGTCGGTCTCACTCTCTGATAGTTTCAGCCGGTGAGGCAGGAGACTTAGGCTCAGTGTAAAGCGGAGCTTCCCAGCACAAGAGAAACTTTCAGAGAGACTCAACTCTTCCCAGAATGTTGTAGAGAAGCAGAAATAGACGCCAGTTGTTACCTGTCAGGACCATGCTTTAACCTGAAACGTGTCTGACTGGCATCACCCCAACTCCACGGTGCTTGTTATTTTCATAAACATTATTTCACTACATGCTAGTACTTACACCATGAAGGAAAATAATTTTTATTTTGTGGATAGTAAACTTAGTAAAATAAGAGTTGATAATGGGCTGGAGAGATGGTTCAGAGGTTAAGAGTACATGCTGCTCTTGAAGAGGATCAGAGTTCGCTTCCCAACACCCACAATGATTATGGCACTCACTGAGCCATGGAGTCCACTCCATGAGTCTGATGTCAGTTAGGTTATTTCACTGGATATGTTATTGGCTTGGAATTTTTTTTGCCTCGTATTTTATTCTGTTGCATCTCTTTACTGTGTTACAATTATATTGAAATTAAAATAGTTTTTCTGAGAATAGATGACAAATATCTTACTGCTCAAGATAAATAAAAACTTCTAACCTATTTCATTGTTGGCTGTGGTTTTTATTTTTTCAATTTGTTTTACATCTGTCTGTCTGTCTGTCCATCCATCTATCATCTGTCATCTATCTATCTATGTGCTCAAGGCACTCATGTGGAGCTCAGAGGACAACTTGTAGAACTTGATTCTTATCTTCTACCGTGGAGGATTGAACTCGGTCGGTCCTCAGGCTTGGTGATTATCATTACCCCATGTATTTTGTCTATTTTATACCATCCACACTACAGTGAATCAAATCTTATCACTCAGTATCTTCCATTAACATGGGGGAAATTGAATAACTTCATGTGACTAGTTAATTTTTTAATACAATATACCAGGTAGGGAATGGACTTCTTTAATAAATAAGGTGTTATGTATGATTTCCCCGGTGTTAGGGATCAAAGCCAGGACTTCAAACACGTTAGGCAAGTGCTCTACTACTGAGCTACAACACCAGACCTTTGTAATCAAGAAAAACACACAAGTTCTATCTTTTCTTGGCTTTAGGAAAGTCCAATCTCCTCAGCAAACTTGAAACACCAGTGACACGCCCATGTGGATGGGGGAAATCTCACCAGACCCCACCCCCAGGGGAAGAGCTACAGGCAGGTAATGGCTGCCAGGAGAGGGAGAACCCATTCCTTAGGGATGAACTCCTTAATAGGTCATCCAGCTCCAGTGGTCAGCCCTAAACACACGTGCATCTGAGCAGCACTGAACGGGCACAGTAGGGTGTGTGTGTGTGTGTGTGTGTGTGTGTGTGTGTGTGTGTGTGTAAAATAAAACAATGTTTAAAGAAGAAGAAGGCAATGGGAGGGTTTGGAGAGGGAAGGAAAGGGAGGTGGAAATGATGTAAATACACCATTCACGGATGGAATTCTAAAAAAATTTTAGATTAAATATTTCCTCCAAATTAAAAAAAATTCCCATCTGTTTTCTGTTTTTATTACACATATATAGAATGTTTCTCTATGACAAGGTCTTCCTTACATACATTTAGATGCCGTTGAAAGTTGTGTTTTTCTTATAAATGTGTGAAAAGGGAGGAAGTACAACACATAGTGATGGATTTGCCTGTGCCCAGAGATAAGAAATGAGCATGCACCTACAGCACACTTCCATCAGAGCAGTGGACTGTGTCTAGACTCCCATGTGATTTCTAAATTACAAATCTCTTGACTTGTAACTACAGAGAGCAGATCAGGGCCAGCGGTAACCTTGACCGTGTGCAGATTCGCAAATTCAACTTCTTAAACGTGAAAAGGTCCTCCGTGTTATGAAAGTGACTGAACTGAAAGAGTGTGAGGTTGGCGGACTTTGCAGGTCTGCTGAAGTCTGTAGAAGCCCTTTGAAAGGATGCTTATGACACAAAAGACTGAGCCACCTTTGACAGTCTCCAGACTATTGAGTTCAGGCTGACATCTCAGATAGCAAGAGCCAAAAGGCAGGTGTGTTTCGTGAGGGCCTGAGTGGAATTTTAAAAAAGAGAGAGACAATACAGGCTCAGAAGAGAAATGGCAAATGGGAAACTCCAGTGACCTCTAAGACACTTGGAGCAGTGCGTGGAATGCCATTAAGTCCCTGTGTGTGCTTGAAATAGAAAAACAACCCACAAAGCTAGATGATAGTAATACAAAAAGGAGTGCATTTCCATGACAAAGACTAGCTCGGTCACAGGAGAGCACATCTTAATGTGTTTCATTCTGAGCTGGATGTGTGCTGACACAAAGATCACAAAGACACAGTCCAGCTTCCCTGGAGCGAAGATGACCGTTGTCATCTGCAGATACACAATGTGCACCACTTCTCTTAAGGTGCACGGTGATGGAAGGAAGGCCTCGTAAGAGTCGAAGGTGCACAGATAAAGGAGAGGTGGCAACAGGTTATGTTAAAGCAGATGCCCAGAAAATTGGAAACTACAAAAGGAACCTTCTATCCTACCCATGTGCCTTAAGATAAGACAAGGAGGGACTGGAGAGATGGCTCAGAGGTTAAGAGCACTGACTGTTCTTCCAGAGGTCCTGAGTTCAATTCCCAGCACCCACATGGTGGCTCACAACCATTTGTAATGGGATCTGGTGCCCTCTTCTGGCATGCAGGAATACATGCAAACAGAACACTGTAAACATAGTAAATAAAGATGTCTTTAAAAAAAGAATTAAAAAAAGATAAGACGGGAGAATGGGTGGATGGGGGTTCTAGTATTTTCTGCTTGCTGTCGTGTGTCATTATGGTATCTCTGACAATTAACCTCTGTAATTGTAGTACATGGAGACAACAACTGAAAAGTTAAGTACAGAGACGATGGCCAAAGATGACTGACTCAAAGCAAGAGAAGGGAGAGATTTGAGGAGAGTGTTTAGAAGTTGGTGCTCGTAAGAGGTGCATGCTGAGAAGAAAGGGTCATGATTCAGATGGGAACAAAGAGAGTACCTCAGACAGGAAATAGAAGAGAGAGTGCATTATGGGGGCGGCTTGTGATGGGTGGGAGCTATTTAGCTGTTTAATACAGTACTATTGAATGTGACAGCAGGAAGCTTCCAGCAAAGTGGCATCTGATGCCTTCCTGGTAGTCCTCTCCAGCTTGAGTGGGTCACGCAACCTCTCTTCTGTTTGCCATTGATCTACTCTGAAGTATTTAACCGTTCCTCTGCCTCCACCTGCAGCCTAGTCACTGACCGCAATCTTTCTGTGTAGATTTGTTTGTTCATGCCTTTGAGACAGCCTTACTACATACTCCGGCTGGCTTCCAGTTCATGGTGATCTTCTGTCTCAGTCTTTGGAGTACTGGGGTTACAAGTGTGCACCACCAAGCTTGGCTTTTGCGTGAATCTTAGTAATATATTACACTTGTACTCGGGAAGTGGCGGCAGACAGCTCTCTGAGGCTTCTTTGCAAGCCAGTCTATGTTAATCAGCAAGTCCCAGGTCCCAGTGAGAGACTCTGGCTCCAAAAACATGGTAGATAGCATCAGTAGAAGAATGATGCCTGAGGTTGACTGTTGGCTTCTAAACACACACACACACACACACACACACACACACACACACACACACACACACACACTACATTTTTATGATATGACTTTTTTTAAAAAATGATTTATTTATTTATGTTATATGTATGAGTGTTTACCTGCATAAATAGCTATATGCCATGTGTATGCAGTACCTGCGGATGTCAGAAGAGGGCATTGGATCACCTGGAATTGGATGGTTATGAGTTGTCATGTGGGTACTGGAAATTGAATCCAGATCCTATGGAAGAGCAGCTAGTGCTCTTAACTGCTGAGCCATCTCTTCAACCTCAAATAAATACATCTTTAAAAAGGAAAAATGCTACAGCACAGAGCTGCTCATCTCCATTGACTCCAAGTGCCACTTGAGATTTCCTGTGGGTTGCTAGTGAAATCTAAACACTGTTCTAGTTGTCTCTCATGCAAACCTCCTAACAGTTGTTCCAGGAAGACATGACTTTGTGTGAAGATGAACAACAGTAAAAATGAGTATTGGGACCTTATACAGTTATAAAATAGTTGAAGGGGCTGGAGAGTTAACTCCGTGAGTAAAGTCATTTCTGTACAAACACAAAAAGCTGAGTTCAAACCCTCAGAATCCAACTAAAGATGGGGTGTGACAGTATTTGTCTTTACACCTAGCGCTTGGCAGAAGATTAGAGAAGAAGCAGGTGGCTCCCTGGAGATCACTGGCCAACTGGCCTAGCTATGCTGAAATAGCGAGTCTCAGCTTCAGTGAGAGACCCTGTCTTAAAAATAAGGTGGAGAGCAATTGAGGAAGACATCCAAAGTGGACCTCTAGCCCTGCACATGTGTGTGCCTATAGACAGACAGACAGACACACACACATGCACACACACACACACACACACACACACACACACACACACACACAAAATAAGTGAATAAATAAATAGTTAGAGAATGAGACACTGGTAGATGAAGAACACACATGAATAAATTCCTCATGTTGCCAATGGAATTATGGACAAAAACACCAATAATATTATCTTCCCAAAACAAGAGCTCAAAGCAGAGATTAAAAACTCAAGGAAGAAGACAACCAAATGGTATTAAAATGAGAGCAGACTTAATACCAACATGTAAATGTAATTCCTGCCCTTCATCAAGGAAAATTCTCTTTGCAAAAAAATGGAGATCATTACAGAAAACTACAAACAATCAAAATGCAGAGTTCTGCAGCCCAGTCCCAATGGATCCATCTACAAAATAACTCTGGCATCTAAGGCTCAGGGAGCATTGTGAGAGAGGGAAGAAGAAAGATTGTAAGAGCCAGAGGATCCCTGAGTTTGATGTGAGGCTGTGTCTTCTAGTAGCATCAGAAGTTGTACCCATAAAGTCTCACCTTACATAACTGCCTAAACGTGAGCTGACCAAGGACAAGAACAATGGATATGACAAAGTGGATGGGGACGAGACCACAAAGCCTCAGCCTTGTGTAAAGAACCACAGCAACTAAGGACTCCTGACAGTGGGAGGAAAAGTCTTCCCTTGGGAAAAAAGAGCACACCAAACAGTCATCCTTGAAAACACACATATGAGCAACATATAGACTGGGCAGGTTGTATTTAGTAATATAGATGTATATACATATCTATATACATGAAGCAACAATTAATAAAAAGGAGGCTATGAATGGGAAAGAGAGTAAGGAGGAGTGTATGAGAGGGTTTGCAGGGAGAAATGTTGTGGGATATTTGTACACTGTGTGAAGATACATTGCTGTGATTGGTGTAATAAAAGGCTGATCAGCCAATAGCTAGGGTGGAGGTATA
This sequence comes from Peromyscus eremicus, assembly GCF_949786415.1. Classification (NCBI taxonomy): domain Eukaryota; kingdom Metazoa; phylum Chordata; class Mammalia; order Rodentia; family Cricetidae; genus Peromyscus; species Peromyscus eremicus. The sequence goes on from NC_081418.1 coordinate 94,138,015, forward strand.
GGTGGGATTTCCTGGGGTGAGAGAAAGGGAGAAGGAGGAGGAATCTAGATGTGTGAGGGAGATACCAGGAGACATGGAGAGGAAACAGAAGGTGCAAGATGAAAGAGAGGTAACACTGTGTGATAGAATGCGGATTAATGTAAATAGGTTAATTTAAGTTATAAGAGCTAGTTAAGAACAAGCCTAAGCTAAAGGCCAAGCTTTTATAATTAATAAGAAGTGTCCTTGTCGTTATTTGGGAGCTGGCTGGTGGGACAGAAAAAGACTCATTACAGAGAAATAATGCAATTATATTATAATCTCAAAAATAAAAAATAAGGACAGCGCCTGATGCTGGGGAGAGAGTAAAGGAGAAAAAAGTGAAACTATTACAGGCATAAGGACCAAACTGGAAGCAGCAGAAAGAACAAAACTAAAAACACTGGTTTATATTAATTTACCAAAGTCCTAACCACCACCATTTCCTGTTTGGAAGTAAGGTTGTTGTAGAGGTAAATAATAATGGTAGCATGAGGTCAGAGTAGTGTGACCCCCTCATGGCATGTCAAGTGTGCTTGAAACAAGAATGTCATACAGAGGCAAGTGTACTCACAGGAAGAGCTCAATATAAACAAAAAGACAGAGACTAAGGGGATGTGTCTATTTGCCAAGGAATATCAAAGATCACCAGCAGACCATCAGAAGCTAGGAGAGAGATTAACAAATTATCTATACAGTCTCCAGGAGGGCCAGCCCTGCTGACACTTTGACCTTGAACCTGTAGCTATGGGAACTCTCAGCCATCTATTTGGTTGTGGCAGTCCTAGGAAATGAGTATACACACTAAGGGACAAACAGAGCAGGATTTAGGAAAATGAACAAAATGAAGCGGAAATATATTTTCTATGCCACTACTTACAAAAAATCAATTTAAGAAAAGAGATAATTGGTGTGCTGGGAAACACTTCCATTTTAAGTTTCCAATTTGTTGCCATTAATTAATTCTAAACATTTCCGCTCATTTTTCAAGATGATTTTATTTTTATTTCCAGTCATCTGTATATGTATGTTGGTCTGTGAAGGTGCCCTAGGAGGCCAGAAGAGAGCATTGGGTCTCCCGAAGCCGCAGTTATAGGTTGTAATCCTCTGGCCCAACATGGATGCTGGGAACTAAAGTCTTCCACAACAGCAACAAATGCTCTTAGCTACTCGTTTTTAAATCAGTCATAAATGCTTGTCCAGTTTTATTGTTTCCTATTACTTTACAGAGTTCTGAAAATTTATCCCAAATCTTCATAAAGTTAATCAGCATAAAAGCTGGGAGGGGATAAACTAATCCCTTGTAACCATCATAAATGGAAATCTACAAATCTGATGGAGAACAATAAGGGTGGCTAAGGTGGCTGGATAAAAAAAATTAATGTATCAAAATTAATGGCATCCCTATATTCATTAATGACTGAATGAGGAACTTTGCAGTACAATAGTTTTAACCCTTTGAAGAATCCTGTGACCTAAAATGGATGGTCCTTAAGTTCTCCTAATTCTAGTTTTTGGTTCAGTTTTTTGTTATGGGATATTTTGATCTCACTCTGATACTCCCAAGACTGCCAATAAAGTTTACTTTGAATCAGAGGATGGAGCTATCTACTAGCTAACCAAAACTAGCCATAGAGGTTTTGGAGAACCAAGGACATACAGAGAGACAGGAAGTAGTAGGGAGGAGTTTAGAAAGATTCTCTGGCCTTTTGGATTGAGGAAGGAGAGAGAGAGGAGGTCACTGGTCACTTCTCCATCACGTCTTTGATCATTCAGGTTCTCACCCCGACATCTGACTCCTGAGTTTTTATTGATAAAGAATAATTAGATAAATGCTTCAGTTTTCTGAGTATTTTCCTGTATTACTAGTTTTCCAGCATCCAAAAATTTATATCCCATTCATTCTTCCTGCCTCTGAGGGTGGAATGGACTCCATTCTCAACTAATCAAGCACTCAGGTTTAAGGATGATATGGAATAAATTAACGTAGGGATGTCCCCTCAATCCACCACCTTCTAGTTGGAAGTTTTCAAAATTGATTTCTAAAAAGAAGGGAGGGGTGAGGATGGTTCCTCAAAGTATTTGTCTCTACACATCAACTTTCATTTGAGACAAAATGACTCTTTGAACAGCCACGGTCTGTGTAGCTCATGGCTTAGCCGACTGGTTCTTCTGACGTGGTTTGCTCTCTTATAGATGACGTGTAAATTTTCACATCCTTCCAGTTTTCCCGCTTCCTGATTGAAGAGGATATTTAAAGATGTGGCAGTGTATTCTGACCATCAAGGCAGTCCTAGGGAGCCACCTTGGCTTTTGAGATAGTCCCACTGCTTAGAACTCTGTGTAGGATAGGCAGGCCAGCCAGAGGATCCCTTAAGTGCACACTGTCTTGCTTGGCTTTTTTACATGGGCTCCAGCAATCAAGCTCAGGTCTTCATCCTCGCACAGCAAGATTTACTGACTGAGCCATCTTTTCAGACCCTTCCCTGACTTTTCAAAGGAGCATTAGTGCATCTACCTGTTAAGTGAGGCTGTTGTTGGGATCATGTCCTCAGCCCATAAGGCTTTGGGTTGGTTTGGCTTTACCCTTTATTGAGAGAACCATTTGGTACGGGTGTGGCTCTGTAATGGTGAGCCAGTTTTCCACATATTTGCTTGTGTTGTTTAATTTGCCACAATGAGTTGAATGACATCGTACCAGTTCATTATACCTCCATCAATATGAAGTCCATTTGCCCAGCTAACACCCAGATGTGTCTGTTTAGATAATTGCAGGACATTTACAACTGAGTGCATCATAGACACTCAGTCACAACAGGATTCAAAAGAGGATTATCCTCTTTTCGAAGTGGAACTCTGCTCCGATACATTCTAATTTAGTTAATATTACCCATAGTAAACTTGAAATTTCTCCATATCCCCTATTTCTTACATAGTAGATACCTTTAAAATGTTTTTTAATTTTATTTTATGTGTATGGATATTTGCTTGCATGTATGCCTGTACATTACATGTGTGCCTAGTGCCTAAAGAGGCCAGAAGAAGGAATTAGATCCCCTGGAACTGCAGTTACAGGTGGCTGTGAGCCACCACGTGTGTGCTTGAAATAGAAGTCTAGTCCTCTGTAAGAACAGCCAGGGCTCTTAACCACTGAGTCATTGCTCCAGCCCCTAGACACCTGTTTTTCATTATTTGCTCCTTAGGATCTTCGGTTTGCATCCTTGGTCCTCTCTAGATGAACATTGCTCCATTTGGACCCCTCATCATCTCTCACATGAATGATGAGAATGTGCTAAGAGCTCTAGCTGTTTTCAGTTAAATCCTAGACAAGCCCATTCTCCACAAAGCTCCCTGTGTGATCTATTTAAGATGCAAATGAGACCAGGCCACCCCCTGCTGAAAACTATTTTAAATGACATTCCATCATCTACCATATAAAGTTCAAGTTCCTTAATATAACGTGTAGGATCCACATTATCCGGCTCCTACCAGGTCTTCCAGGCTAAACTCTGCAGGCTTTGATTGTCTGCTTTGAAATTCGTGTTCCTTCCACCTTCCAGTATTTGTCATGGTTCTTTCCAGCATCCTTTACCCGTTTTCTTTGTAAATTGAATGGTTCTGGAGGCTCCACATGTAACATCTTCTTCAGGACATTTCCCCAACTCTCTCTGCAAGCCAGAATTCTAGATATATTCAAGGAAAATTATATGAAATTTATTTTTAAATAGATGTAAAGAATGTTTAGTATCTTATGGAGTCTTCCAAATTCTGAATAAATCAGATTATGGATCACATAGTCTGGAGAAACACACACACACACACACACACACACGTTGTGGGATATTTGTACACTATGTGAAGATGTATTGCTGTTATTGGTTTAATAAATGGCTGAACGGCCAATAGCTAGGCAAGAGGTACAGGCAGGATTTCTGGGGAGAGAAAGGAAGAGGAGGAGGAATAGAGGGGCAGGAGAAGCCAGGAGACACAGAAAGGAAAACAGGAGGTGTAAGATGGAAGAGAGGTAACACCATGTGATAGAACGTAAATTAATATAAGTGGGTTAATTTAAGATATAAGAGCTAGTTAGGAACAAGCCTAAGCTATATTTTGTAATATTTCATAATTAATACAAAGTCTCTATGTCGTTATTTGGGAGCTGGCTGGCAGAACAGAGAAAGACTCATTTTACACACACACACACACACACACACACACACACACACACTTTTTTTCTTTTTGAGACAGAGTCTCTCTATGAATCTCTTACTGGCCCAGAACTCACTATGTAGACCAGGTTGGCCTCATTCTCACACAGCTCTGGCTGCCTCTGTCTCCTGAGTGCTGGCATTAAAAGTGTGTACCGCTACACTGGCCACTGAATTTCAATTATTTGGATTTCTAACATACATACATACATACATACATATATAAACACACACACACACACACACACATATATATCCCATTCATCTTTAAGATTTATTTTATTTATTTTTATAAATTTATTTCTTTCATTATTTTGTGATAGTGTCCTGATATATGATTAATTTTACTTGTTCTAGAACGTCATATACATTATGTCATGCTGCATACTCTCTCTGGTGCTTGTTTTCATTGGATCAGTGTGGTTTTGATTCATTATGTTTCTGTTAGTTTTGCATTCTTACTGGTGGATGAGAAGCATTCTATTGTGCCAACACACTGTGATTTGCTTATCCATTCACCAGTTAATGGACTTTTGGGTTCTTTACTATTATGAATAAACCTAGGATATGGTAGATAACTTTTGCATACACACAGAATTTTTTAACTTGAGTATTGACCTAGCAGTGGAGTTGTCAGATCACATGGTAAGTATATCTTCTTTTAAAGATATTCTATTACATGTATTTATTCCCTGTGTGTGCTTGTGTCCACTTGTGTGAGTGTGCCATGGCACACACGTGAATGCCAGGACAGACAACTTGTGGGAATCAGTTCTGTCTCCCACCGTGTGAGTAATGGGGACTGCAGTCACATCATCAGGTGTGGCAGTAAGTGCCTTTACCCACTGAGCCGTCTTGATGGCCTGGTAAGTACATAGGAAACTGAATATTTCCCAAGGTGCTAGCCTCTTCAAAGGTGGTGTGTTCTCAAACTCCAGCCAATTTCCCACACATGTAGTGGTATCATTTGGTAATATTAGTTTAGATAGCTTGATTAAAAATGTAGAATGAGCCAGCCAGGGTGTTGCCTACTTTTAATACAGGCCTTGAGAGGCCATGGAAAGCAGAGCCTTGTAAGATCAAGACCAGTCTAGTCTATATAGTGAGGTCCAGGCTAGCCAGGGCTACATTATGAGACTCTGTTTCAAAAGTAGACTAAAAAAAATAAAAAAAAAAAAACATAGAATACCCCTTTATCTATCATTTTACAAAAGTCTTCTTTTGTAAAGATTTTTCAAATCTTTTGACTATTTTGAATATAATAATCTTAAGGAGGATTCTAAGGGCCCCAGGTGTATTCTCTCTAGCTCCTTTTGTGACAGGATTGCTTATCTTTTTCTTGTGCCTTTTTGCTTAATGACATGAAAAACTCAGAAAAGCCTGAAGGCGTATTGGCTGGATAGACTTAGCTTCCTTCCTTCAAAATGAAGACCTCTGGAACTGAGAATGCAACAGGAGTGTCCTAAATAATTTTTGTCAATTTGACAGAAACCAGAGTCACCCAGGGAAGTGAGTCTCTATTGAAGAACTGGCCTCATCAGACTGGCCTGTGGACAAGTCTGATGGACATTTCTTTAAATTAAGGATTAATATGGGAGGGCTCAACCCACTGTGGGTGGTACCACACCTGAGCGGGGGGGGGGGGGGGTCTTGAATGGTGTAAGAAAGCAGACTGAGCAAACCAGTGACTAGCACTCCCCCATAGCCTCTGCTTCCATTTTTGCCTCCAGGTTCCTGCTTGAGTACCTGAGCCGAATTCCTCCCTCAACAATGGATTACAATGTGGAAGTATAAGCCAAATAAATCGTGTCCTCTCTGGGTTGTTTCTGATCAGTGTTTTTTCAGAGCAATAGAAAGACAAGTCAAGGCGTGAAACAAAAGACTTGGGAAGACCTTCACGAGTAATGAGATAGGCAGCTTCAATCTCACTTCCTCTTTGGTGTTCCTGGAACCATGTGTTCTGACCCAGGAAGTATAAACACCACGTGAACAGATTGACGACCTCACTGAGTACGGCTTCTACCAACCCTCCAAGTTTTCGAGAGGCCATTCTACCATTTGCGAAGACCACTAAATCAGAAATATGGGGTAACTGGTACACCTAGCCGAGTCTGTGGGCAGCAGTCCACTGATGTCCCCAGAACAATGTTAGTGTCTTGTTAGAAGCAATGCTGCATGGAATCTCACAGTGGTGAACGAGATGCCCATTAAATCATGTGGTGTTGCTGACAGATGGTGTTGAAGCAAGGAAAGAGTGAGGGAAATAAATGTTTATTCCAGCCAGGGAAAGTCACTTACCACCCCACCAAGCAAGGAGCCCAAGGCAATCAACTCCCTGCTGGCTGGACCGGCTGATTTCCCCAATGTGTATGGCAACTTATCAAAGTGTGAGTGATGGACCTTGTGTTGGCATTCTGAAAACTCAGCTGTGGCAACGGGCAGGAGATGAAGTCTTTGTAGCTGAACCAGTGCCTAGCCTCCTGCATGCCTGTCACCATGTTTGCTGGTGAGGACAAGCATTAGGGAACCTTGGGCAGTGAAGCTGCCTGGGATCTTGAAGCCAGTGATTTCGCCTACCTGAGTCCTAATCATCTTCAGCACAGTTGGGATGTTTTGATGTACTTCCAATGTTGGATTTGTCGTGGTCCAATTCTGAGGGTTGTGTTCACACTTGTCATTAATCTCTCATGTTTCCTACTTAATGTCTCTGATGCGCAAGCCAAGCCATTAGTCAGTTCCCATGAATCACCACAGACATGCATTGCAGGACTGTTCAGAATATTGGTAAGCCAGGCTTGAGAGTTTTTCTGCCATAAGAAATATTCTGGAGGACCATTGGTTTGTGGTAGAAAGACATGGCTGTGTGGTGTGAGATAGCACATGGGACAGTGAGTCCAATAGACAGCAACTTAGTTGGGTCTTTTATGTTCTCTTGGGAGTTTCTTTATACATACCTCAACTTGCCATGGAGCACGTACTATGAAGACGAGCCAGCCTGTGACTTGATAAATCACACATACACCTGACACATTATGAGCAGGTCAGACTTTATGATCACCAAGTATCTCTTGGTCAGGCATTCAATCTCCAACCCAGTAGCTCGGTTCTCAGAATTATTGGTCTTTTTTTTTTTTTTTTTTTTTTTTTTTTTTTTTTGAGACTGAGTTTCACTGTGTAGCCCTGGCCATCCTGGAACTCATTCTGTAGAACAGGCTGGCCTTGAACAAACAAAGACCCGCCTGCCTCTGCCTCCCAAGTGCTGGGATCAAAGGTGTGCTCCACCACTGCCCACCTAGAATTATTGGTCTTTGAAGGCACTTCCTAACCCATCAGAAACTGTGGCTTGACACTTCCATTTGAGACAGAACAGGAAGAGCCTTGGTTCCTCCACCAAAGTTTCCCACCTAACACAGCTGTTTCCACTCCCAGAAAAACGTTCCCATGAGTCATCGGGCCCATGAGCTCTGACTCCTCCACCAAGGCCTTATGCCTGGGCTTAACTGATATAGGACCTTGCTAAGATGGCAGTAGTGGTCATCTCTATCTCTATCAGCCCTAGCTGAGCTCAGCGAAACCCAAGACATGTGCATAGATCACTATGTCAGGCACAAACCTCAGCACTGAGGGCAAAGATGTGACAGGGCGTGTGCGGAAATCCCACGCTCCTTGCTGCAGCTGGTGATGACAAGCCTGCTTGAAGCTTCCCCTCTTGTCTACAGAAGCTTCGTTCTCATGTTCCTGGAGACCCCATCCAGGAACTCTGTTCTGAGCCTTCTCTCTCGGTGTTAGAACGTGCGCTCCAATAGCACCTTGTTCAGATGATACTGCCTTCCCTTTCTTAATTTCTATCCAGAATCCAGTGAAAGAATCCCGGGCTGATTGGCCACACATTCTCACTTAGCACAGACACCTTTTAACACAGGATCTGTCACAGGACACCTGCACAGTGCCTGGTGTCAAATATCCACCTTTCATGTGAGTTTGAATAAACGTTTTCAGACTTGCAATTCTCTTGGTAAATAGGATGGGACAGAGCACACAGCTGTGTGGTTAGCTTTAAAGCTCAGAGCTCACCAGGCTGGAGTGATGACTCGGTGGTTAAGGGGACTGACTGCTCCTTCAGAGGACCAAGGTTTGAGTCCCAGCATCCGTATGGTGGCTTGAAACTGTTAACTACAGTTCCCGGGGATCTAATGCCCTCTTCTGGCTGCTGTAGATTCTGCACACACATGGTGCACAGACATACATAAAGACAAAACACCCATGCACATAAAATAAAATAAATAAAATTTTAAAAAGTTGTTGAGACCCAGAGATCTACTTATAACACATCTTTAACTTTGGGACTTAGGTGGGGCAATAATAAAGGGTGCAATAAGTTGTTTTCAAATTTTGCATGGATGTCTCAAAATATCCCAGACTACTGATTGCTAAAAACAGCAGAAAATTGTATGTGTGTCTCAGTCCTCCGTGTCTCTCATGAAATGACTGACTACTACATCTTGCTATGATTCCTATAAAGTAGCTAACACAGTAAAGTATCTGTGGACTAACATGGACATAGAGGTGAAGAGCTAATGTAGCCAGTGGGCTTAGTAGCCCAAGAAATGTCTCCTTTCCAGGTTAAGGGAATGTGCTTCTGCTGTTCTCTGCCTTGGGGAGCAACAAGTGTCTGTGTCTGTTGTGCTAGGCAGCTCTGTCACCAGTGACCAAATCACTCTACAAAGAATCAGATGGGAGACTTATTTTGCTCATGGTTTCAGAGGTTTCAGCCCACAGAGGTGGAGGGAACATGGTGAAGCAGAACTGACAGCTGATGGCAGCCAGAAGGAGCACTGGAGCAGCAGCAGGAAGGGTCCAGATAAGACATACCCTCAAGGGCATATGCCCAGAGGCCTACTCCCCCTAACCAGGTCCTAGCTTCCACTGTTCCATCATCTCTCAAGTCTGCCCCAATTTTTAAATCTATTAATGGATTAAACTACTCCTTAGATCAGAAACTCCCATATTTGATCACTGCGGGAACACCCTCACACACCCAAGGATGTCCTTTACTAATGTCCTACGTGGCTCTCAAGCCAACCAAGTGGGTAATGGAAATTAATCATCACATATGTTTTCTTCAACTTTACACACACATTGGTAGGCACTCATGACATTGTGGGATGCTAGACAGCACCCCCATAATTTCTAAATCAGTAGGTCACTGTTATCTAGATCTGTTTGACACATTTGGAAGAGGGAACATTCATTGAGGAATTGCCTCCATTGATTATATATGCTTGAAGAGGGAGGGGCTTAGTGAATGTGGTCAGTTTCAGTGACTTCCTTAGCTTAATGAGCTTTCCTGCAGGGTGGAATGCTTCACCTCCCCTTAGAACATGCATGTCTTAGTCATTATTCTGCTGCTGTGAGAGACACCATGACCACAGCAACTCTTAAAAAGGAAAGCATTTAATTGAGGTTAGCTTACAGTTTCAGAGGTTTAGTCCATTATCATCATGGTAGGACGTGGCAGCACACAGGCAGACATGGCGCTGAGTACGTAGTTGAGAGTTCTACATCCAGAGCCATAGGCAGCAGGGAGAGAGAGACTCTGGGCCTGTCATGGGCTGTGAAACCTCAAAGCCTACCCCCAGTGACACACTTCCTCCAACGAGGCCACACCTCTTCTAACAAGGCCACACCATCTAATCCTTCTCAAGTAGTGCCACTCCCTGATGACTAAACAATCAAATATATTAACCTATTGGGGGCAGTACTTATTCAAACCACCACAGAACATGGTGCTGTTTCACCTCTCTTTAACACCCTATGTTTTAACAAGCTTTTATGCAAGATGGAAGTTTCAATCCTAGAAGAAACTTCTACACAGCAGGACCATGAGAGAGGAAAAAGAAGTCTTAAGGAAGGGTTGAGGAGGGTGAAAACAAGGGTTATGGGACGAATCAGATATCAAAGCAGGAGAGCTGCTGGGGGAAGGAAGGGACCAGCAGGCTCATGGGAGAGGGCAGGGGAAGAAAATCAACAACGAATAAATGAGTATGAAAATGCCATAAAACCCATCACAGTGTAAAAACAGTTAAAACCTAGCAACATTTACAAGAGCTCCGAACTACTTATATAAAAAGGGAGGCGAAGGCAGTGGTTCCATTTAAGCAGTTGATGAGGGAGCAGATGTTTTCCTTTATTTTGGGCTGTGAACACCCTGCCTCTCAAGGGACTCACAGCTAAGGTGGGCACCAAAACTCCACCTCCCATCAAAGGAGCTGAAGAGACCTGCAGTCTTCCTGCCCTACTCTCCAGCTGTAAGGACGTTTAAGGATGTCTCTGAGTTGTCCTACCTGAACTAAGACCTTCAGAGTATGAAACGACCAGAGACTTTCCATGTCGGTGGAAGCCAAGCCAGGTGTTCTCTGTGAAGCTTGCTTCTGGGCCTCACTTTTTGTGTCTGGTGTTTCCATCATTTTTGTTGTTTTGTTTTGTTTTTCTAACCTAGGGTCTCAAGTAACCGAAGCTGGGCTTAAAACTATTATCTGGCCAAAGCTGGACTTGAACTTCAGGTCCTGTTGCTTCTACCTCAGGAGAGCTGGAATTAACTGGTTTGTGCCACTAAGCCCAGCGTGGTGCTTCAGTCTTCCTTCGAATTCCACGACGCCTCAGGCACTCCATTAATAAGCGTTGTGAATACAAAATCACAAATTCCGAGGATGCTATGATGTAGCCTCACTGTATTTTTTCTAGAATAAACAATGACTAGATGTTACCTTCAAGAAACCCAGTTCCCAGAGTGATTAGAAGGAGGAGCTGCAATCTGGTGCTCCATCATAGTTCAGATGTGGAAAGGAACTACAGAAGCAGTACAGAAAGATCTCCAGCAGAAGATGGACTTCCACTAAATCACCACTTTATGAGTTCTTGATTGCTCTGGTCTTAAGGTTGTTTCAAGCCAGTGCCAGCCACCCACAAATAGAAGCCACCTTAAACTCCTGACTTTGGAACTATTGCTTCAAAATATTCCAAATGCTCACAAATTTCCATTAGCAAAAGCAATGTCCTCTTCGGAATCTGGGAGTCAGGACCAAGAGCATACCCACAGTCTCTGGAAATAACTGTTTCATTTGTCACTCTAAGCTCCAAGAGGAGGAAATGCAGCTCGGCAGGTCTTTCAGTGGAGAGAAGAGGAAAGACAAATGGCTGGGGAAAGAGTGAGAGAGGCCCATTTCTTCTGAGCTGCCCTTGGTGCATGCCTGGAATTCCAGCAATGGGATCCTGACCTGGAAATGTAAGGATGGAAATTAACCCTTCCCTCCCGTAAGCTGCTTTTTTGGTCAAGGTTTGATCACTGCCACAGAAGGAAGGTGAACACCTCTTTAACGGTGAGCCAAAATCATCCCTTTCCCCCGGGGGTTGCTTCTTGTAAGCTATTTGGTCACATCAATGAGAAAAGTAATGAATACACGGGAGTTTGCGATAGAAAGAAAGCGACAAATGTCTGAGGGAGGGACACACGAATGGACAAATGAATGAATTAATGCATGAATGAACAAATGAATGAATGAATGCACATACGAACAAATGAGTGAATGAATGAACACACGAACGAATGAATGAACGAATGAATGAATGAATGAAATCCAAAGCAGCAATTTTACTTGGAGATGGACTTAGCCACAAGAAGTCTGCTAAGGAGAAGGCCCTGGGGGAATTTCGCAAAGAGGCTTTATAGAAGCTGAACTTGGATGGATGATGAATAGGATTCTGGGAAAGAGTTGGGAGAAGAGGGTTTCAGGCAGAAGGAGACCCATTTTTCTATTCATGCAACTCAAAACAGTGTGTCCAGCAGGCTTGGCATTCGGCTACCTGCCTAACACACACAGGAAATAGACATTCATCTGCAGCTTTGCTCCAGACCTTGACGCTGTTCTGTTTAGATCTGATTTCAGAATCTCTGCTGCGAAAGCCATGCTGGTTCATTTAAGAGCACGGGTGTTTTGCCAAAGGAAGAGAAAACATAAAACCCGCTGGAAGTCTGCTAAATGGCTGGAAAGAGGATTAATGTTATGTAAATGTAAGTAATTAATCAGCAAGCACCTTGCAGCCAAGTACCTGATGTGAAGAACCCTCCCTTGAGAGGAGAAAATTGCTCTCTTTTGATTAAAAAAAAAAATGGACTATCAGATGGCATTCTTCAGAGCCGTCTATTCCTCTGACATTTCCTAAGCTGTCTGGATGGAGTCCAGTGGAATTTCCGCTTGATCCCTGACATAAAGAGACAAAGAGAGGTTACATGAATTGAGTGGAAAAGTAGCCGAAGTTCACGGCTAAAGAAAACATAATAGAGTTGAAGTCTCAGGGAGCTGTCCCAGGGCTCCGCAGTGTAGGCTGATGCCAGGTGACTATGTCCTAACTGAAATTAGATGACAATAAAAAACCAGGAAAGCTGGCCAGAGAGACGGCTCAGTCCCAGTAAAAGTCCCAGTTCAATGTCCAGAAACCACCTAAAAAAGCCCAGTCCTGCAACAGGCACCTTAACCCCAGCACTCCAACAGCAAGACGGTAGGTGAGACAGGAACTTCACCTAGAAAGTGGGGGAATCAGCTAGCCCGAGGCACACTGCAGAAACAAGGCCTCCTCAACAGGGTGGAAGGTGAAAACCAGCTCCTCAGAATTGTCCACTGACCTCCCACCAATGCACCATGGCACATGCCTACCCACAATCACACCCATATGAAAATAATCAAAAAGAAAATAAAAGCAGAATGAAAATAAAAAGTGAGGGAAACTGTTTCACCAATATCTCACTTTTTGCCTTCCGCTGTCTCCTGGTGGCTGTTGGGTAGTGACCCATGTGGTGGCAGACAGCTGCCCCATCTTCATCCTTTCACAGCAGTGTGGACAGGATCCAAGACTGGAATCTCAGAGCTTCTCACCCTCCAGCTTCAGGAATCTGTGACTGAACATGAGCCCTGGGGAGGAGGTGGGCTTTACTAGTGATCCATGTCTTTATTTTCTGACATGTTAGCTGGTAAGTCACAGGACACGGCAGAGCTCGCTGAGGACACAAGACCAGCGAACACAAAATGAGATTGGAAAGATGGAGAGAAAACCAAAAAAGGTGGGCGTGGGTGGCACACATCTGTGATCTCAGTACTCAAGAGGCTGAGGGAGAAGATGCCGGCGAGTTGGAGGCCAACAGGGCAAGAGTCTGGCTAAGAACAAAACAAACAAAAACCCAGGCCGCTGATAACAAGGTCTGGACATGATGTTCTACTACCCTTCAGCCCTCCGACTAGAGAAAAAAAGTCCCCTCTATTTTCTCGAAATCGTTTGAGCTTTTGCTGCCTGTGATAACTGTTCTAACAGGACACGCAGAGATGACCAGAGGTCACTCAAAATCTTGGTTCGTTTTTTGTTTGTTTTAGTTATTTTTCTTGCTGTTGTGACTTAGAAAAAAGACTTAGGAAGGGAAGTTTATCTGGGTTCTGGCTAAAGAAGGGTCTTCTGTGTGGTGGGGAAGGGTGACGGCTTGAGTGGCATTAGCTGGAGCAGTAGGGGTGCAAGACACTGGTCAGCAAGCAGAGAGATGAAGGCAGCCGCTCAGCTCACTAGCTCCTTTCTAGTTGGTCTGAACTCCAGCCTGTGTGATGGCGCTGCCCCTATTCAGGGTGAGTCTTCCCTCCTTAAATTTCCCTGGAAAGGTCCTCGTAGACACATCCAGAAGAGTGTTTCCATGGCGGTTCTAAGTCTTGTCAACTAACAGTCAAGGTTAACTGTCCCATTGTTGATTGTCCTCTCAAGGATCTTGTCTAGAGACTGCCTTCACATTTAATATTTATCTGGACCTTTTATGTGCCTGCAGCTGTACAAAGCACAGAGGAAACAAAAAGATGAATGAGACTTAGCCTTTGACCTCACTGAGCACAGATGGACCAAAAAAGTCAATCTAAGAGGTTAAGGATTATTAAAGAAAAGGTTAGCTTGGATGTATTCTTTAATATACATCTCTTCACTTTGACTTTGATCAGATACATTTAAAATAGGTTTAGGACCTAAAGTGTGTGTGTGTGTGTGTGTGTGTGTGTGTGTGTGTGTGTGTGTGTGTGTGTACATATGTCATGGTGCACATTTGGATGACAGAAGACGACTTTCAGGAGTCAGTTTTCTCCTTCCTCCTTTCTATGAGTTCTGGAAGTTGAACACAGATGTCACGAGTCTATGACAAGTGTTTTTACCCTCAGAGCTATCTCACTAGCCCAAGGTTTATTTTTATAAAGTTGACAAGTCTTCCCAATTAATTTATATTTCTAAGGGCTTTTTCATTTTGTTTTGTTTTTCTTTTTTCTTTTTCTTGTCTTTCTTTTTTGAAAAACAAAAAAGTTCTTGATACATAGCCATGGCTGGCCCAAAACTAGCTGTGTAGACCAGGCTGGCCTCCAACTCACAAAATCTGCCTCCCCAGGGCTGTGAATAGAGGTGTACACCACTACATCCAGCTCCCCAGAATTCCAAAGAGGAAACTCACTGACCTTAGTCCAGAGGGAGACTAGGCAAGCACTCTGCTGCTGACCTAAAGCAGAGCCCTAGGGAGAAAAGAAAGGCCATGAAATGATTTCTTACAAGATAATCAAAGCCCTTCTGATGATAATTTTTATTTTGAAAATGTGTTTTAAATTGTTTATCTTATCAGTAGTCTGCATTCCAATCTCATATTTAAAAACCAAATTGTTCACTTTCTTTATAAAAACTGTTTTCAGTCAACATACAAAGTAACAGGTTTCATCATGGCATCCTCATATATCTGTGTTATTATACCCTGTTCTCATTCATTGCCCCCAATTGTGAATTTTATTTTTAGATCAATATAGACTTTTTAAATGACAAAATCTTGTTTCACTACAGAAAAGAGACAAGGTTATTTGGAAAGTTTTGAAAATGTGTTTAATGTTCCACATTTGTTCTAATTTCCTTTCTGGTGCTGAGATAAAACACTTACAGATCACAGTCTATCACCTAGGGAAGTCAAGCAGGAACCTGAAGAAGAAACCAGGAGCAACAGTGCCTGCTGGGCAGGTGGTGCTGGGCTGTATAAGAAAGCCAGCTGACTAGGGCATGGTGCCACCCACAGTGGGCTAGGTCCTCCCACATCAGCTAATAATCAAGACAGTCCCCCACAGACATGCCACAGGCCAATCTTATTTGTAGTCTCTTGTGACTCCCTTCTTGAGTGACTCTTGGCTGTGTCAAGTTGGCAGTTAAAGCTAACTAGGACATCTTATATTGCAAGATAAATATTTTAAGATTTTTTTCACACTCAAAGTGATTTTTAAAAAACATGAAACAAAATATTTATTTATAGAATGTTTTTCCCCCAAATAAAGTGCAAACCAAAGCCATAGCCACAATTTTGTTCTTTTTCTGCTAACCAAACTATTCACTTCCTCTCAGTAATTTAAAGAAAGGTTGTCAACTCCCTTGCTGCAGGAGCTTGAAGAAGGGGATAAGATTTTCAGATAAATCTAGATTCTCGGTTTCTCTCTCTGGGTGACCTTGAGCTTGGTTTTGTCTGCTGGTGAGGGCTGCACTTTCATTTGACTGTGCTAAAGTTCACTCAGAAAACTTTAGAAAACTCTTCTTCATGCCCCAAGATGCCATCCTAATGGCTGCCCCTTTGGAGTTGATGGGGGGAAAATTACCACTTCTTTTTAAGTACCAGGAAGGATTTATCCAAGCAAGGCAATAAAGTGTGTTCAGAAGTAACTAAACTCAGCATGCCCCATAGCTGCTGCTTGGCTCTGTGATTTCAAACCTATAATTAGATATGTTGCTACGTTTTGCCAAGACTTAATGACCTCTATTCTGTTTATGACAAATACCAGAGAGCCACCCCCTGGGGGGATTGTTTGGGGAAAGATGTATTGATGAGACCTCAATTTATTTATCTGATTCTGGGAATGCAATTTCCTCATTTTCAGATTATTAAACATTCCAGCGTGTTCCACCGATATCTCTACACACTATGTGGGTAAGTGTGGTGGGTATCGTGGGTGAGAAATGGATGGCAGCTTGGGGAGCTGTGGAAATGGAATGCATGAGGTGGGCCAAGGCTTGGTTGGAAGTCATAACTTCCATAGACTCTGCCCTTCGGGAAATGCTCTGCAATGCTCTGCTTTGATTTTTTTTTTTTCCAGATTTGGCCAATGAAAACCTGGGCAATGTGATTTTTAGTTATGGTTGTTCAAGACACTGACACTCACAGAGTGTCTTATGCTCCGGGGATGACAGGAGACAAATGACAATGTAGAGTTAACTGGAGATGACAGCATTGACATAAACAGAGAAGGCTGACACAAGAGAAAGCTCCTTGGAGCTGGGTATTGTAGTTCAAAGTTTTCTCTGGTCCTGCCCAGCCCTGAGGTCCCACAGCTGCTTATAAAATGATCGCTCAGAGGCTTAATATTATTTAAAAACTGTATGGTCTATGGCAGGCCTCTTGCTAGCTAGTTCTTATATCTTGAATTAACCCATTTCTATTAATCTGTGTTAATCATGTGTTCCGTGGCTTTACTAGTCTGCTAGCGTGTTGTTCCTTGGGTGGCAGGCTGGTGTCTCTCCAGACTCGGCCTTTCTCTCTCCTGTCTCTCTCCTTGGATTTCTCATCTGCCTCTAAGCTACCTTGCCATAGACCAAAGCAGCTTATTTATTAGTCAATAGGAACAACATATATTCACAGTGAACAGAAAGACATCCCTTAACAGGGTATGGTGCTTCATATCTGTAATTCTAGCACCGCAGAGACTGAAGCAGGAGGATTAATACAAGTTTAAGGCTACCCTGTACTGTATAGTGAGTTTGAGGGCAGCCAGGACCACTATGTGATAATGTGATTCAAACTCAAAGAGAAAAGAAACCTGAAGGGTGGCTATATGGAAGGAAAAGAATATTTTTCTAACCTCTCCAGGTAGAATCAAACTGTTGTCCAAAATGTATTGTGGTGGTCAGTGTTTTGCAGTGGTTATTTGTTTACATCTTTACCTGCTTTGCTGGCAGGGGAAGGTTGCTGGGAACAAGAACAACTCTCATTGGCGTTCCATGCCTAGCGTGTCTCCATGGTCCTGACACTAGGTGGGCTCTCTCAGAATATGGGTGCAAGTACATTAATTAACAAACACGACACAGGGTAACCTCCATATTGGAGGAAAGACCACTGATTTTTGGTATAGTGAATCAGAAAATAAGCTTCCAAGGGTGGCCTGGGATGCATAAGGAGGGCTCAGAACCTTCTGTGGATGTGAGAACCCAGGCTAAAGGACCAGCATAAGCAGACCACACTTGAATTGCAGGGGCTTTTGCTTTGCTGAAGAAAATACTTCCTCAGTTGGTCTTGAACTCCTTTCAAGTAAGGACACCTTGGTGAGAATTCCATGGATGGGCTGGAATGTCATTCATTTCTCCGTCAGCCAGGTAGGAAGCTGCTGTGGAGGGCATTTACTAGCATGGCTTCCAGTACTTTGGATAAACCTCCTGTGTGGGGTCTGGCCAAGCATCTGTGGATTCATACTTTTAGATAATTTATCGTCTCTCTGTAAGTAGCAACATCCTGTAGTTTGGCTGCGGCTGCATCAAGAAAGGCAGAATATGCCGATTCCAGGTTATGGTTTCAAGAAAGATTTTGAGGAGGTGAAGGAGGGTGGTGCCCTTTAGAGCACAAAGTGACAGTGGAATGCAGAGAATTTCTTCGGATTGAGTCCCATAGAAGCTTGTCAGTGACCTGTGTCCTTGAACTATTCAGTGTGAATGTGTGGGCTAGGGGATAGTTTGGTCAATATATAAACAATGAGCAATCACAAAAAAGAAAAGAGAAGTGAGAACACCTTTGCACTCATTCAGGCATGAACCCCTTGTAGTCCCTGTATTGGCTGGCATTCTTTTTGGAGCCCTCTCCTGCCCCAGCATGGGAGAAAAAGAACAAGGACTGACCCATGGGATCATGAAGAAGCAGGGCAGAATCCTCATCACAAGCAACTGTGGCATAAGAATGCCACCCACTAGGACCTTTCCAAGGATAACACAAAAGAAGAGCGCAGAGATGAGATGGAACCTAAAAACTAAACAAGAGGAATTTAAGCAGTTTTTTTGTTTTTGTTGTTGTTTGACAACTGCTTCCTACTGAACAAAAGAGCACACGAGAGCACATTGCTTTTTATACCATTCCAAGGCATCCTGGAGTTACCGCGTACAGAACTGGGACTTCAAATGAGGCAAAGTGAGGTTTGGGGAAAATGATACTCTCCCCCCCCCATGTTTATAACCCAGAGAAAAGGACTAAAGTATACATTTCAAGTTCATTGTCAAATTCCTGAGAAAAAGTCTACAGGCTGGAATCTTATTACCATCAATGGTCCATAATGGTTAATTTGATTGGCAACTTGGTGAGATTTAGAATTACATAGAAAACATAAAACACACACACACACACATATATATATATATATATATATACATATACATATATACATACATACATATATACATATATAAATATTCATACACATATGCATTTACCCCATTAAGTAAGGGACTTGGGTATCCACATATGCTCACAGGGAGTTATTCCCTGTGAAGACTAAGAGACCCCCCTCTCTGTCTTTTGCTCTCTCTTTACATACACACATACACATACACACACACACACACACACACACACACAAGCATACATTTCATTGTATAGCCAATAGCTATGTGTTTTTCAGTTAAAGCTCTGAAGTTGGGCTGGGATTATAGTTTAGCTGACAAAATGTTTACCTAGCACCCACAAAGCCCAGGGTTCAGTCTCCACCACCACATAATCTGGGCACGTGTAACCTCAGCACTCAGGAGACAGGAACAGGAGGCTCGGTGTTACAAGTTTAAGGCTAGCCTATGATCCATGAGAACTATAAAAAAATTACAGACTCTGGCCATTGTTATTGGCTGACCACCAACACTAGATGATAAGACCCTCTTGCCAACAGCACTACACACTTTGGTACAGGACACAGAGAGATCAAGCTGGAACTCACCTAAAATTCTTCTCCCTGTTCCCCTTGGGCCATGGCTAGCTTTCCTTGGGCCAAAAGGTGTGTGTAAGCTACTAGGGGGAAAAAGACATCTTTTTTCTTATCTAGGCCTGAACCTTGTGTGCTACAACACTGACCTGCGAGGTAAGATATGTCCACTAGTGTGATAGTGGCATAACTGTTTGGGGGTAACCAACCATTTTCTGATTGGATTTGAGGCCTCCATGGGAGGGAGGAAATGCCAGCTATATATGCCAGAAAATATTGTAAGCATGAAGAACCAAGTTCAGTCCCAAGCACCTGTGTAAAATGCCTCGAACATGGTGGCATGAGCTTGTTATGACAGCACTGAGCAAGTGGAGACAGGATGATCCCTGGGCTTCTGGCTAGCCAGTTTACCCTCATTACTGAGTTCCAAGCCAATGAGAGAGCTGAACAGTCCCTGAGGAAAACACCCAAGGTTGTCCTCTGGCTCTACACTCACAAACACACACATGCAACAGCACTCACTTGAATGCACAAACACGTGCACACACAAGGACCTGTAAGAAATAAGCTCCCTAGATTTGGAGAACGCTCCATATATCTTGGAGAAAGATTTTATAACAATATGTTGAAATATCTCCACCTTTACTTTTTGAGTCTCAAATGGATCCTCTCTCCTAATTCTGACCCAAATGGGAGTTAGCTGATTATACATAAAGCTGAAAACTTTTGGAAAACTAAAAATGCAAGTGATTTTTTTCCCCTTTTAACCCAGAAAGGAACTAGGCAATGCTGATTCTGTATCCATTCAGAGTTACACGTAGGAAATAAATTACTCAGCTTATTCAAAGGACAGTCTCCTCCCTCCCCTATACTTTCCCTGCTTAGCTGGCCAAACACAGGGTTTTATGAATTAAAAAAGAGGGGAGAAAAGAAAGACTGAGTTCATCATCATTGAAAAGCTACAGGTGTATCTGGCCCATGTCTCTCCCTCTCGTCCCCCCTCCCCTTCTCCCTTCTGTCTAACTTGTAAGATCCCCCAATGTCTGTGCCCTGCAAAGCACTGGGATTAAAAGCACTCATGTGGCCACACCCGACTTTTTACATCACTGCTGGGATCCAAATGTGGACCCTTGCAATCATGCAGTGAGTCCTCTTACTGATTGGGCCATCTCCCCAGCCCTACATGTCTTTTCTTTTAGATGACATACTACATAAGGTCCAGTTCAGTCAAGAAAATGGTGGGCTATGGATTGGAAATGGGGGTTGAGTGGGTGGATGTAATCCTGCTGTCACAGTGTGAGGTGTGTGCATGTGTGTGTGTGTTTGAAAACATTCTGGTGCTTTTAGCAGTGACTGAATTCTAGGTGCACTTTTTTTTTTTTTTTTTTTTTTTTTTTTTTTTACAGGAGATGCTGTAATCCCAGTATGGTTGCTTGAGGTCTTGAGGTCTGTGTGTAACCCATCATACTATTGGATCTTCATATAAACAAACAAACAAAAAAAACCCCAAAACTTAAAGATTTAAAGCTCAAGTAATTCCTAAATTTTTGAAAAGGAAGGATAGAAATATCAGTTAGGACCTCAAGCTCCAACAGCCTGGAGCTGAGGGCCACTTGCTCACTCTTCACCCTGACATAGGCTCATTGTTCACAGACCTTCTCTTGACATCAAGTGCCATTTCTCACTTGGCACCACACTCGGGATGCTGATCTTTGGCACCAGTGAAATACCTCTTCCCCAAAGAAGAAGGAATGATAATTTGGTAACTTTGTTTTTACTCCATGATAAATGTGAGACTATGCTTGAATGTGAAAGTGAAAACCACATCCATGTGTTTAACGTGCTAGCTAACTTGGGTCTTTGTTGAAAGAAGACAGCTTGAGGTACCCAGCCACCTGCTAATTTATGTTACCTTCATAGGCCTACGTAGGCGTTGGAGTTTACAGCCCCTGAATTCTAGCATTGTTTACATCAATGACTCTCAACAAAGAGGTACATAAGAATAGCTCATTCTGGTGGCTTTTTAAAACTACACATCCTTCCACATGGACTATTCTGGGATGCCTGCTTCTTGGGAGGGCCTATCCAACTGCAGATGTCATGTAGGAAACTCTGGCATCTGGAAAGGAACTTGTCCACCATATTCTGGCCTTTCCACAAGATCACCAAATTGCATGGTATATGTATTTCAATGCTTTTCCCTTGTCTCATCCTGGAGTAAACTTTCTGACACATTGGCCTTTGGGTTCAGCTAATGATAGAGCTAATGGTGTGTGGACATTGTAAGAAACCACATAGAAGCCCCCATGACTATAATGTTCTTGCTTCAAATAGTGTATGAGCATCAGGATTGGGGTTAAGCTTCTGAATTCCTATGAAAATGAGTTAAGACAGATAGAAGTAGCATGTTTTGGAATGGGTGACTCACAACATTGAGAACGTGGAGGCATTATTATAATATTGATACATAGGTTTCATGATTCTATTTAGCAATTCTTGAGTGGGCATTGACAAACAAAATATAAAAATGAGCAGTGGCCAAGCCTTACATAAAAAGTAGAAGTTGTGAGCCAACAGAGGATTCAACAGGCAAAAGTGCTGCCTTCACCAGTCAGAGGAACTGAGTCTGATTCCCAGAGCCACAGAGATAGCCTGATGCTGTGGTGTGCATCTGTAACCCCAACACTCCTGCAGTGAAATAGGGAGCAAACGAGGATCATCATGGAGCTCGTGGGCCAGCACCATGGAGTACACAGGACAGAGACAGACACAAAGGAGACCCTGCCTCAACAAGCTGCGAGGAGAAAACCCATTCCTCTTATATTTTTGGTTGTGAGCCTAGCCTTTAACGACTGAGCCATCTCTCCAGCCCGAAAACCCATTCCTGAAAGCTGTTCTTTGACCTCCACACCCATGCTGCGGCATGTATGCGCCTGGCACACATGTATGTGACCACACACACACACACACACACACACACGAGAGAGAGAGAGAGAGAGAGAGAGAGAGAGAGAGAGAGAGAGAGAGAGAGAGAGAGAGATCAGAGAGAGAGCCCAACCTAGAGTTCCAATCTTTACAGCAATCAGCCCCAAATGTCCTGGACTTGATTAAATAATGTTCTTCCTATCTTCCCAACTTAGGAGCAATTGGAGAAAGGCAGGTGGGCAATTGCATTCCCTTAGATAATGACAAATGATGCTCTGTGCCTAGTTACAGCATCTGCAGCATCCCCAAGATAGCAGCCTCCGATCAAGGCATCTGTGAGCCCTTCCCTTACTCCTCGTAAAGCTTTTGCAACCCCACAGGCTGCCTTTGGGTCTCTGCCCAGCACGAGCAACTGTGGCTGGCATCCTTGCTGCAGGAAGCTGGGACTCAAAGCTTCCACCTGCTCCCATCTGAGTGATCACCCCTCAGATTCTCAGAGTCCAGGGATCGACCCTTCTAGCAAGTTATCCAGACATGTCTGTTGCTGAACACTTGAGATCCATTGCTATAGCTCTCTTCTATGACCCCTAAATTTCCCAGTGAACACTGGTGCCTGTGTAGGGGTCAAGAAGGTACTTATCCTCACATCTCACCCCAGTCTCTGGAAGGCGGTCTGGGAATTCTCTTAACATTCTGTCCCTAGGGCTTGCTTGTTATCATGAGAACATCTGGAAACCCCTGGACTAGGCTGCCTGGCTGGCAGAACATAAAGCACCTGAAAAGCTTCCTGTAAATAGAGATGTGAAGGTTAGTGTTGGGTGTCAATTTGACAGAGTCTAGAATCACCTGGGGATGGGTCACTTTTGGGAGATTATCTTGATAGCCCTAATTGATGCAGGAAGATGAGCCCACTGTGGGTGGTGCCATTCCCTGGCTGGTGTGCTAGATTGTACCAATGAAGAAAATGAACCGAGCAGGGTGTACACAAACACTGCTCTCTCCTTCCAATTGTGAATGTAATGTGTCCAGGGGCCTCAGGCTCCTGCTGTCAGAATTCTCCTGCCATGGTGGATGGAATATACCTTCAGTGAACCCAAACAAACATGTCCTCCATGTCCTCCCATAATTTTTTTTCTCAGGGAGTTTTATTGGAGGAATGGGAAAGAAACAAAGGCAAGAGATTTCCAGATTTCCAGGCTCATCCTTGGAGAGTCTAGCGTTGTTAGTCTGGGTGCTCCTGGGGATTAGAGATCAGTGAAGCAGCAGTTGCCTTATGGGATTCCAACAGAGCGACATGCACACAAACCACTAAAGGTCATTTAAAATGACAGATTCTCTGCCATATGTTCACTAAGAGTCCTTCCGGTAAATACCCAGGAGTAGTAAGATACATCAAAGCATGTACAAGACTTGACTTTCAGCTACTTTTCCTGTTGCTGTAATTAAACATCCTGGCCAGATTCTGATTTGGTAGGCGGGGAAAGGCTGATATGCTGCATCTCTTCAGGCTCCCACGAGGGGCTTCTGGTACAGCTCCCCTAGCTGAGCATGGGGCAGTCAGCATCTTCTGTGGAGTGAGCCCACATGTGGAAGCAGCACCAGCCATAAGACTCAACGCACAGCCCACACTCTATGCTAGGCATCTGGGTGCTAACTGGCAACTCAATGGGAGCAGAGTTTTTACAGGAATGGGGGCACATCTGGATGCATGGCTGCAAGGGATACCTATCATGCTGCCCTGTCTTCAGGCAAGGGAAAGTCTCTCCTTGGGAGGCAGGAGCAGACACAATGGTGGTCCAGAAATCCCCCATGTGCCCGGTGGCTGAGAAACATGACCTGAGAGTGACTGGCTTCCAATGGCCAACTTCCATAAGGTAAGTCTGAACTGAACTCAGAGGACAGAGAGATTGGGGGCTTCCAATTCAAAAGGAAGGGGGGCAACCAAGAAGACATAGAAGACCCAGTTGCCCGACTTGTTCATTTGTTTTCTTGCTGGGGATATCCTTCTGTATGCTGTGAATATGTTGCTCTGATTGATTGACAAATAAAATGCTGATTGGCCAGTAACCAGGTAGGAAGTATAGTGTAGGCGGGATAAGCAGAGAGGAGAATGCTGGGAGGTGGAAAGGCTGAGTCAGGAGACGCTGCCAGCTGCTGCAGCCATGAGAAGCAAGATGTAAAGTACTGGTAAGCTGCAAGCCATGTGGCAGCTTATAGGTTAATATAAATGGGTTAATTTAAGATATAAGAACTTGATAGCAAGAAGCCTGCCATGGCCATTCAGTTTATAAGCAATATAAGTCTCTGTGTGTTTACTTGGGTCTGAGCGGCTGCGGGCCTGAGCAGGACTGGAGAAAACTCCAACTACATTTTCTGCTATATTTTTCTTAAGGTTCTGGGGACTGATTACAGACACTCCCAGCATACACAGTCCAACCTTACCAGATGGCTCTTTCTTGCAGAGGCTTCTCAGGAAGACTGGTGAGGTTGGGCTAGAGCCTGCGGGTGTGAATGGATCAACAGGCAGACACTCAACAGATCCTTGGATGCCGGGCTCATTTTTGCCTAGAGAATAAATAAGTTGGTAAAGAAGAGATTTGAAGAGAGCTTTTCAAGAAGAAAACCCAGAATTATGTGGCTTTCAAACAAGCCTGTTCAACCACAGAATGAAGCAAATGTGTGCACTGTTTTACCATGCATTCATGGGCAATGGATTTTAAAAATCATCTATCCCAACTGTGTCCCATCCATAACACTTCCACTATGAAGGGCTCCTGGGTGCTAAACATCAATCTGCCCTGTGCTCTACAATTATCTGGAGAAAAACATGCTTTGTGTGGTGAATGGCCTTCATTTTCAACCATGTGTTTCTGTGTAAACAGAAAGTCTCACAGCTGATGTTCAGACCTCTGGAGCCTGGGTTGTATTGGAGGGGACCATGGGCTGCCAGAGGCTGTTTGCAATTTTATGATGTGCTATGAAATTATCAGGCAGGGGCCAGGAGGTCAACAGAGAGCCTATATGGAGAAAGAAAAAAACAAAACATTTTATTCAACCATTGAAAACATTGAGACCCCACAGTCAGTCTGTGGGCATACATCAATAGGCATGAGGCACAGACACACACAGTGAGAGAGGGAGAGAGGGAGAGAGGGAGGGAGAGGAACAGAAGGAGGAAGAGGGGAGAGCAAGAGGCACTTTAAAAAGAGTCTTGTTTGGGTGATCATATTGAGATTTCCCAACTGTAGCCTCCCTCTTACACCTAGAAGACACTATCTCATATCAGGCATTCTGGCCCTTACAACCTTTCTGCTCCCTCTTCCTCACTGTTTTTTGAGCCCTGGGTGCAGGAGCTGGGTTGTAGATGTATCAGTTGGGGCTGTCAATCAAAACAGAGAACTATCCTCAGTACACAACTTAGCAACCAAACTCCTCCTTCACTTGAACTCCATGAAAGGAAGCCCTGAACAATAATCCTGGCCTTGAGTTCCTTCCCTCATGTGGCTAGCTGTCGATCTCAACAATATATTCCTTCTTCTCTCCATTGTTTGCTCTGAATAAAGTTCTCCTGTTATTTCTGCAGTATGTGGGAGTCCTTATTTCAGTTCTATTTAAGAGACCAAGGGTGGTGATATATTGTGTACCCTAATAAACTTAGGTGAGGATCAGAGGGCAGAGCCAGCTACTAGATTAGACATAGAGGTCAGGCAGTGGTGGCACACACCCTTAATTCTATTACTCAGGAGGCAGAGATCTGTCTGGGTCTCTGTGAGTTTAAGGCCACACTGGAAACAGAGCCAGGCAGTGGTGGCACACACCTTTAATCCCAGTACTGGGAAGCACATGTGTCTTTAATCTTAGGAAGTGATGTCTGGGCAGAGAAAGGTATATAAGGCGTGAGGAAACAGGAACTCACTCTCCTTAAGCTGAGGATTTCCTAGAGGTAAGAACTAGTGGCTGGCTACTTTGCTTCTCTGGTCTTTCAGCTTTCACCCTGATATCTGGCTCTGTTTTTTGTTTGTTTGTTTGTTTTTCATTTTTGTTTTAATTAAAAGCCCATCTAAGATTTGAACAATAGCCAAGAACTGGGGGACATTCCAGCTAGACTCCAACTACCAGTAACAGATACATGCTGAAACTCTATACCAACATAAGTAAACAAAATATTTTTAAAGATTTATTTTTAAAGATTAATTTTATTTCTATTGTGTGTGGGGGGAGTGTTGTGTATATGAGAGAGAGAGAGAGAGAGAGAGAGAGAGAGAGAGAGAGAGAGAGAGAGAGAGGAGCAGGTGCCACAAGAGACCAGAAGAAGACATCTGATCCCTTGGAACTAGAGTTACAGATGGTGGTGAACTGCTGGCTGTAAGTGCTGGGAACAGAACTCAGGTCTTCTGTAAGAACAGCAATTGTTCTTAACCACTAAGCTCTCAGTTTCCCAGGAGACAAATTTTATACCAAAAATTACACTATAAAATGGAAGCAAACAGCTAATACTTTGCTTGCCTTTTTTTTTTTTTAATCATTTCATTTTCATTCCCAGGAAGGAGGAGGAGGGGGAGGAAGAGGAGAGGAAAAAGAAGGAGGAGGATGAAGAGAAAGAAGAGGAGGACAAAGAGGAAGAGGAAGAGGAGGGAAGAAGAAGGAGGAGAAAGAAGAGAAGGGAGAGGAGGAGGAGGAGGAGGAGGAGGAGGAGGAGGAGAAGAAGAAGAAGAAGAAGAAGAAGAAGAAGAAGAAGAAGAAGAAGAAGAAGAAGAAGAGGTGGAAAAGAAGAAGAAGAAAAAGAAAAGAAGAAGAAAGCTTAGCTAAGGTAACTGTTAGAGTTAGCTTCAGCTATCAGCTTGACAGAAACACAGTCAACCCTGAAGAGGGAACTTCAGTTGAAGAATTGCTCAAATCAGATTGACCTGTGGCCATATCCATGAGGCATTTTCTTAATCTCCAGTTGGTGTAGAAGGGCCCAGCCCACTGTGGGCAGTGTCATTCCTAGGCAGGCATTCCAGAGCTGTATAAGAAAGCTAGCTGGGCAAGCCAGGGGAAGCAAGCCAGTAAGCAGCACTCTTCCATGGCCTCTGCCTCAGTTCCTGCTTCCAGGTTCCTGCCCTGAGTTCCTGCCTTGGTTTCCCTCGGTGATGGAGTGTAATCTGTAAGTGAAGCCATCTCTTTCTTCTCCAAGTTATTTTTTGGCCTTGGTGTTCATCACATCAACTGAAAGCAAACTAAGCTGTAGAGTCTAGAGAAGAGAAACCTGCTGGACAGAGCCTGGAAATTTT
Source organism: Peromyscus eremicus (assembly GCF_949786415.1). Lineage (NCBI taxonomy): Eukaryota > Metazoa > Chordata > Mammalia > Rodentia > Cricetidae > Peromyscus > Peromyscus eremicus. Next base: position 94,165,486 of record NC_081418.1, read on the forward strand.
CCTATTACTACTTTACCAGTAGGTATAACAACACTGTCCTCACATGCCCTGCCTGTGCCCACTACCTGCCATGTGGACAAGGAGCCCCTGTGAAGCACCACCACCACCACCACCACCACCACCACCATCACCACCACCTCCACCACCACCACCACCACCGTACATGCGCTCTAAGGTCAGGCCCCACAGTACCTTCACTCTTCCTGCAGCAGATTCTCCATTTCCAGTCTGACCCCTTCAACAAAAGGTGCAGCAGGGAGAGCTGACCGTGACACAGTGTGTTCTGGTGTCCCACTACTTTCGTGTCTGTCATCTTGATAATTACCCTGACCAAAAGCAGCTCAGCAGAGAGAAGGGTTTATTCTGCTTACAAGTCCTGGTTACTGGCCTTCACTTTGGGAAAGACGAGGCAGGAACTCAAGAAGCTAGTCACATCCCTCCGTGGACAAGAGCAGAGTGAGTAACATGTGTCCAGGTGCAGGCTGCTTGCTCATGCGCAGCTTTCTTCACTCTTGTACACTTCAGGATGCAGCCCATGAAATGGCACCACCCCCACACATGGTAGTTCTTCCTACCTCAGTCAAGACAACCCCTCTCACATGCCCATGGGCCACCCTGGTCTAGACAATTCTTCAAGTTAGACTCTCTTCCCAGATGGTTGTAGGTTGTGTCAAGTAAAACTAACCAGCACACTTAGCAATTGGAAAGGCTCATCCCACAAACATAGAAAAGAAGAAAGGATTCATTTCCATTACCAACTTGAGAGATATAAAGGCCGAAGGGCCATTCTGGCCCAAGAGGGTTCACCTAGAGCGCTTCTTAGCAGACCCAAGGGTTTGGACCAGGGTCAGTTCCCATCAGTGCTGCTTCTGGCATCTGTTGGAAGGGAGCAGCTGCAAAGCTGGCGTCTAGAGGTATGGGAAAGGAAGATGCTGCCCGAAGGTCTATAGGTAGATCTCAGGATTATTCCTGTCTAAAAGTATCAGCTAATTAGAATTTGTGTGTCCTGTGGTTTGACTGTGAGGTATCCCCCACCGGCACATGTGCTTGAACTATTTGTGATGCTCTTCGGGGAAGTTATGAAAATTTTAGGAGGTAAACTAGAACCTCGCTAGAGAGTGCTGTGGGCAGGACATTGTGGCTTCATAATTAGGCCCTACTTCCTCTACTCTCTCCTTCCTGACGACAGATACAGCATGGTTAGCTACCTCATGTTTCTGTGGACATGTCTTCCTGGCCATGATGAACTGTACCCTCTCAAACTGTAAGCCAAAATAAGTGCTTCCTCCTTTAAGTTGTTTCTTGTCAAGTCTTGGGCTACAGCAATGAGGAGAGTCGCTAAAGCAATGTGCACACAAACTGGGGACTCTAAAGGAGAGTGATGTGATGTTGAAAATGAGTTGCCATAGCAAAGTTAAGAATAATGCACATCTGCTTAAGTCTTCATTGAGAGCCAGAAGGCCCCAGCGGGAAGAGATTAACACTATTGGTCTTTTGACATCCTGTTAGCTTGAACAAGCTGTAGGCAGCGGGGGCCCTGCTGGGTCCTGTGAGTCAGACCTGCCTACCTTGGAGACTGAAGCATTAACACCACAGCCTGGTAGCAGGGGTGGGCATCAGGGAACTCAGCAATAGGAGCTGGGCGGGGGAGGGGGGGTGCCAGAGAATAAGGAAGCCAAAGAAAGACTGCAGAGGCATTTGTACAGGAAGCAATTTCTTTCCTTGTCGCCTCCACTTGTCATGTCAGACATATTTTTATTGACTGAGACTGCATAGTATTTTAGGCTTCCTGCATTTGTTTGCATGTGGCTTTTTGTGCAGGTCATCTGCTGCTATGGGTGTATGAAGCAGAGCATTTCCTAAACTCTTTGTCTTGCTAAAGCATGGACTGCACAGCCAATTAACATACTCACTCATTTCCGAAGACAGTATTACTACCTATTATTATACATTAAGCATTTTCTTAAGTCCTAACATAAGGAAATGGGTCATTGACACAACACCCCACAAGGGAGATGTGATCATCTCCATTTTGTGCATTGGTTAGCTGGCTCCAGAAACATCATGTAACTCATGTAGGGGCTCATGGAAAAGCCAGAACCCGAACACAAGTTCAATGTTATTTCAAAGTCCTGTCTGCCATCACCAAATTCCCAAAATATCCCATTCCCAGGATGCATTGTTTTCTTTATAACTTCTTCAGCTTATGGTTAAGTTGGTCTCTTTTAGTCCAGTGAGGTAGAGCCCACTTGTGATCCCAGCACCCAAGAGGTGGGGGTGGGAGGAGCAAGAGCTGGAGGCCAGCCTGGGTCTTGAAAATAGACAGACAGACAGACGGATGGACAGATGGACAGACAGACAGATGATTGATAGATAAATAGATTGATAGATACAGATAGATGATAAATAGGTAGATAGATAGATAGATAGATAGATAGATAGATAGATAGATAGATGATAGATAGATGATAGATAGAGATAGATAGAGACAGATAGACAGACAGACAGACATTCTTTTTAATGAATTTAAATCTGCAGCAATCTTCCTTGATTACTGCCTTGTCTAGCAGCCATGGGCCCATTTCTATGGACCCCAATTAACCCCAAAATTTAGTCTATCTCTGGAGGGCTAGTCACTACAGGCTAAAAATTTTCTACTAATCCCTAACCAATTATCATCTACTCTTTAGCAATTCACCAGGCAAAGACAAGAAGAGCCTCTCAAGTAATAGTAAAGAGAGACTCTTCTGCTGAAGAATTGTGGGCAGCTGATGGCTACCGGGGGCCTAGAAGGTGCCCCATGGCCATGTGCACATGGGCAGCACTAACTAGACTCTGTGGGTTATTAGCAAATAATAAGTTGTTCCAGCTCCTACATTCCTGTCTCTGCCACGAAAGAAACTTTAACAAAAAAATCATTACTGAAGAATGTATTTCTCAACTTGATAAAGTCATCTCATTCACTAGACATGATTGCAAATGATTTTCTAAGAAAATCAAATCCATGTTCAAAAGGCCAAAATTCAGCATATTCAGGTAGTTGAAAGAAAGCAGTGTAGTTCTGAAAGAAATTCAAAGTCAGACAAGACAAAAAAAGGTCCAAGCAATAGTGGTTGGAGTAGCTAACATCATTCAAACTGACTGCTTACAATGCAGCCTGCTTTGAATTAAAATATTCTGCATGTTTAATAAAATCTAAGTCCTTTTCTTTCTCTCATTGTCTGAAATCTATTGGAATGCTTCCCAAAAATGCTGTTATATGCCAAAATTAGCCAGAGTTGGCTAAAACAAAAGCTCATTAATACAAAAGTGGAAACCTGGTATGAGGTGGTATTACTTTGAATGCCAGCCCTGCCTGGCTGGGGATGGAGAAGCCTGGACACGGTTCTATTCTGGCTCAGGTCTATCTTGCTAACTCCAGGGAAGATTAGTTAAACTCCACCTGTTTGTTGGGGTTTGGCTAATGTGCCTCATGAGGAACTGCAAGGACTTATCAGAAAATGTCAGAACATTAAAGGGTATCAGCTACTTCATGTGGCTTCCAGCAGGGGTGACAATTCACAGTATATTTAATAACTGTACAGCTCTGGGTCCACCAGTCAGAATGGACAGGGGTGTGTATTAGGGCTGGGGCCTGCTGGGCCCAAGGCCCTCCTGTTAACTGTTGGCTGTGGTACCCTCTAGTGGCCACAGGGGTGGTGGGGGTGGGCCAATGGGGAAGGGTGGATGGTAGTGTTGGGGACTGCAGAGAGATTTTTACATTTTTTATCAAGTTTTGACTGCATAAGTAAATCAGTAAACTCTCCCCTCTGGCCTTCAGGAAGATCTTGAGAGAAAAACCAGCTCTTGTCCTGGTTGATCCCTCCGACATAAGCAGAAAGACAAGAGAACACAGCAGGGCTTCCTCTGTGGCCTGTGATCTGGGATGGAGAATTGATTTATGCTGTTGTGTCTGCTGATGGTTCCTTTGCTGATTTTAGGAGCAGTATTTCCAGGCTTCCAACACTGAGGATCACAGTGGCTCTCCCAGAACCATGTGTGCGCAGTCTTCAGCCCCGTATTGGGACTGCTGAGGTATCCAGTCTTGTGGCCTGAGCAATGATAGGGTTCTGTGCCTCTACTGTGTAAGAAGCCGTAGTGGGACTTCTCCAGCAGCTGAGGCAACAGCCACAAAGGCCCCTGAAACTATTGGTTCTCAGCCTCTCTGGTGTGGGACAGTTATTGTTATTGTTTTGAAGTAATCTAGTTTGATGAATTCCTCTCTCTCTCTCTCTCTCTCTCTCTCTCACACACACACACACACACACACACTATTGATTCTGTTCCTCTAGAAAACCCAGCACATAAGACAAAGTAATGAAATCGGGTCAGTGACAATGCCAGGTTCTAAGTTTCCAAGCTTTTCCATCATTTTTGTGCTCTACCTATGTGTTTATATTTATACTGTATACATTACACACAAATATATATTCCATATGTGCTTACATAAAATTTTATGTACAATTTTATGTACAATATATAGTCATATATTTACCCACATATTATGTATATAACCTGATTTTTGGTTCCTTCACTTGGAATTTAAAAAGGGCCAGGTTATGTAACCTAGGCTTGTATAAATAGCAATGAAATGTTCAAAATGGTCCACGTGCAGCCCTGTTTGAGATGAGTTGTTTAAGTAAACACCCTACTGCTGTGGGATGTTTTGTATGGCAAATGTGTTGCTAATTAGTCAATAAATAAAACACTGATTGGCCATTGGCTAGGCAGGAAGTGTAGGCGGGACAAGGAGGAGAATAAAGCTGGGAAGTGGAAGGCTGAGTCAGAGAGACACTGCCAGCCGCCACGATGACAAACAGCATGTGAAGATACCGGTAAGCCACGAGCCACGTGGCAAGGTATAGATTAATAGAAATGGATTAATTTAAGCTGTAAGAACAGTTAGCAAGAAGCCTGCCACGGCCATACAGTTTGTAACCAATGTAAGTCTCTGTGTTTACTTGATCGGGTCTGAGCGCCTGTGGGACTGGCAGATGAGAGAGATTTGTCCTGACTGTGGGCCAGGCAGGAAAACTCAAGCTACACCCTACTGCTTTGAAGAGTCTGTGGACAAGACATCAGGGGCATCAAAGCTGGGATATAACATATGACACTGCTGTCCGTACAGAGTAGGAAACCGTGCTGACTCTAATTTAGCAGTTTATTCCAGATTCCTTCTCATCTCACTTTTCACCAGGAAAACGGATATAATTCAAAGCACTGGGCAATGATAATGGCACTAGCATGCAGGACCTACTGAGTACGGGTGTTCACAAGCCCACGTACGTGTGATCAGTAAGATAATGGCAGAACTGGCAGCATGTGGGCCCCAGTTTACAAACACAGAAAGCGCTGAGGTCCAGAAAGATCCACTAGTTATCACGTCCCCAGTGAGTCCTGGCAGGGGTGGGTCTGAAGCCCCCATGTGCTTCCAAAAGGCGTATCAATGGCTGCATTCTTCATCCATCCCGTCTCTGCAGTGGCAGCCCATCTAACAAATGAGCAATGATGGCAACTACCTGACATCCCAGCTGGCAGATCTTGGAACAAAGGATGATAGCTCGTGTCGGGGTAACTTAGATCCCAACAGCCAAAGCCTTTCTACTTTGTGTCAGTAAAGGTACCGGAGGAAGAATGGAGGACAGCAGAATGCCTTTTACCTCGAGCCCAGGGAGAAGTAACTGTATAAAGCTCCAGGGCTGTCCACGAGGAGACATGTCAATGGCAGGGCAGGATGACATGGCCACCCGGCCTGGGCAGTCCAATCGGAGCAGATGCCTGCTGTCACTGGGGCAGAGTGCGAGCCCAGCCTGGAGGCTGCCGGGCCGGGGGCTGCCTGCTATTGATTATCTCCTCCGTGATCTCCCCTGCTGGGGAGGAACAGGGAAGGCTGCCAGGAGGCCAGGAAGGATGGCAGCATCCCCTCCTGCTCACAGCAGGCACACAGCCACTGCCAACCACAAATGCCAACGCCAGCTTCCACAGTGGAAATTCTTTCCTCGCTGTTTTCTTCTCTGGCACCTGCTTCGCTCTGCTCCTGCTCAAGGCGATGGTAGGAGGCAATACTTTTAAATGTTTACCTCCGTTTACAGTCCTAGACCAGGGTCCCCACACATCAAGAGCTCCAGCTTTCTTCTGGACTGGGTCCAGAGTGTTATTCTGGCTCCTGGCATCTCCCTCAAGTTTCGCCTGCACAGAAGAGCAGGACTGGAGCTAATTATTTTTACCTAACAGAAACTGTTGGCCAGAACTGGCTTCATTTATTTCCCTCAGGGGTTCTGATCTTTCCAGGAACTAAAGGCAAACCTTGACATTTGTCTCCTTTCAAAGGTGGGATCCATATTTGTTCTGGGGTTCACACAGAGGGATCCTTTCTGGCTCTTTCCTGATGACATGTTTACAGCTCCAGGGTGGTCATTAGGAAAATTCCTAGGAGCATCAGTAACATATACCAGAGGCCAGCAGTGAAAACAGATTCAGTAGAGTGAACTCTAAAATCTGGGTAAGTCAGAAATAAAGTGTGTGAGGAGCTGAGCTCCTGACAAGCTGTAAACACAAGGTACAAGTAAACAGGAGGACAGCCATACTGTCAGACTTCCCAGCACAGCCTCTGGGTGTCAAGACTGAGCCCAAGAAAGCAAAAGCTTTGACGAATATTGGGGAACTCATTATGTTAAAAAAAACATCCAGTGGGGGCTGTTGAAATAGCTTAGCAGGTAAACGTGCTTGCTGCCAAACCAGAGGACCTGATTTCAGTCCCTAGAAGCACATGGTAGAAGGAGAGGACAGACTTCTCCAGGCTGTTCTTCACATGGCACCATACCACGGGTATCTTTCCCCAAGGTGGATAGAGAGACAGACAGATAGACAGGGGGACAGAAGAAAGATAGATGAAATTAAAGCATAATCCAGTGGCCTCAACTTTCACTTTCAAGTGGCTTTTGGACAGCAGTTCCTCTGTGTTTTTAAATTGTGTGTTAAAAGAACCCAGAAGGAAATTTTAAAGAAATGTGTAACATACTAACAAATATAAAACAGGAGGCAGACTCATGCCAGGATCTGGGAAGTGTGAGAACACCCAGGAAAGATCTGCTCAAATTGCACAAAATCAATGGTTAAAATCAAACCCCAAACAAAAAGACTTCACTTCATTTTATAGACCCGTCACAAAAACCATTGAGTAGATTCCGTATGCCTGCTATCTGCCCAGGTCTTGGAACCAGGGTCTGTACTCTGTGGGGTGGATTTTGAGGGGACCTGAGCCCGTCTGCCCCCTTGTCCCTCTGACTCCCCTCTCCTGTGTCTCTCACATCTTGGTAAACCTCTCATAGCTGATGTCTTTCCAAAAATGACTAAGTAGAATTAGAGTATAGATGGGGTTGCCCCGGAGAATTCCGAGTCCAGCCCCATTCATAAAGGAGTATGTAACTGTCTGGTGCATTCTTTTTTGTCTATTTTGGGAGACAGGGTCTTGGTTGTAACAATGGCCATCTTGGTACTTGCTGTGCAGACCAGGCTGGTCTTGAACTTGCAAACTTTCCACCCGTGCCTCTTAAATGCTGGGATTGGAGGTGTGTATCACTGCTCCTGACCTTCTACTGTGGTCTTTGATGTAACTGGTGGCTCTGGGGTCCTGGGGACCCAAAGGGTGAGCTTTTGCAAAGACATCATTATGGTCTGGTGAAGGCTGCTGTATTCTCACCAGACTATCCTTTTATTGTGATTTTAAAAATGTATTATCATGGGGGATATGGCTTGTGCTTTATTTCCTGTGCATTCATTATATTTATCAAGTTTTAGTACAAATTTTTCTATCTTAAAACATATGTTTTTTTAAATTTTTGTGTATGTTTGTGTGGGGGCATGCACGTCTATGCCCGTGCATATGGATGCCCAAGGTATCCCAAAGAGGACACGGGATCCATTGAAGCTGAGTTACAGGGAATTTTGAGCCACTTAACATGGGTCTTGGGAACCAAACTTGGGTCCTCTGGAAGAGCAGCAAAGGCACTCAACCACTGAGGCATCTTTCCAGTCTCAAGATTTTCCATCTCACTATAATGAACTAAGTAACTTCCACCTTAGCGTACGTGCCCAGACATTTTGTATATGACATGGCAATTGTTTGTTCTTTAAAGGTTTAAAAGGGTGAACGCATGTGCCTAAGCTTCTAGCATTGTTTAGTCATGATTCTTGGGCCATTTCTTCTATCATTACTACTCAGTGCAATTCAAGGTTTTACTGTTTCCTTGCTAATTATAATCATTTAGATCTTAAACACTCATCAAGATATAAAATGTATTAGCATCACATTGATATAATGTATGCCGTGCTTCTCTAAATTGTTTGGGAATGGTCTTTTGATTAGCAGGCCCCTTCATCAATAAATATTTGTCTCCAATAAACATCTACTTGGAATATGGAATATGGAATTCTCCAGGTGAGGTCCATATTCTCAAAGATGGATGGTCTTGAAATCCAAGGAAAGGTTGCTATTACCTTCATTTCAACAGACAGCTGGGGAATGCCACATACTCTGAGGAAAGCTAACCCTTCATGGTTTCCCGCTCCCCGTACTTCTGGCTGTTGTCCTTTGGAACTCGGCTCATGCAGACATTCATGTGTGAAGTGGTCTGTCATTTCACAATCCAGCAGCCACACTAGACAGACAGTAAGTTCTGAGGATGCCTTTGGGAGGTAGCGGAGGCTGTGCTCTCTGAGGAACACAAACAAATTATCTGTGCCTGTCTCATCCTCGAGCCCTATGTCAGTGGACTGGGCACTCCATTTGGAATATGGCTTGCCATCAGAGATGGCAAGATGAATAAGTCAATGCCTTAGGGAGGAGTTAGAATGGACTCAAGAAGGCGGGGTAGGCAGGGACTGAAAATGGGAGACAGCTAAGTCAGGTGTCCAACCCAAACAGGAAGGAGGGAGAGCAAGCTGGGTAGAGCAACTTCTCTGGACAGCTCATTCTTTAGTTCCAGAGCACTGCAGGCCTTAGACTATGTCAGGTGAAAAGAACAGACACCCCACAAAGCAGCTGCACCCCAGTTCCTGATCAGTACTCTGAGAAATGTCAGGACTTCCAGACAGTAAAAAGAAAGAAAACATTCCAGTCCAGGGAATCCTGACAGCCTTCGGCCCGGGCTTCAGGTGGGAAGGGAGCACCTAATGAGGGAATGCCTATCTGGACAGATAATCCTCAGCTCCCTCCATAGCCTCTCTCATCCTCCCCCTCACCCCGTCTCTCCAGATTCAGTGCCCCAAACCTCTCTTCAGTGCACTCTCTCTCTGTCTCTGAAACAGAAACTGGAAAGGACATAGGGGAGAAATTGAGTTTATCCTTTGTTAATTTCTGAAAAACATCATAATATTAGGAACATGTGGCCATCTTACTTACACAATAAATGGTTATTTTGAAAAGTGAAAACAAGCAAAGACCCACTGCGTTCTCCCTAGGGAAAACTTGGCCAGGCCAAAGCTGTTCCTATACTTTCACATTTAAAGCAACTTAAGAGGTTTTATTTGTTAATCTTTGTCCTTTGGGGCAGAATGGGAGTGGGGAGACCTAGTTATTACCCATCACAGAGGAGGGAGTCTGCTCTGCATCTGTCCTCTCTCCAGGTTGGCTCATGACTGTCTCTATCATGTGGCCTCTCTTGTCTGTGTCTGTGTCCAGGGTGGGGCCTCTGTTGACAAGCACCACACATCTTTCTATGATCCCTGAACATAGATCTGGTGCACCACCCTGTCACAATGTGTGTGGCCCCTTTGAGGGGTTGACAAACTCCATGCTGTAAACCAGGGGTCACTTCTGACTTTATGACCTGCATTGGAAAAATACAAAAAGTGAATGATTCTCTAAAAAAGAAATTACAACAAATTATGCATTAAAAAACTAACCACAAACCAGGACAGGCTCCAAAGCTACATAGAGAAACCCTGTCTCGAAAAACCAAAAAAAAAAAAAAAAAAAAAAAAAAAAAAAAACCAAAAAAACAACACATTAAAAATCTAGGAAAATATTTGCTGATTTACAATTTCTGTTCAGTTATATTTTGTCCTTTATTTCAACTGTCTTGTATATGATAAAATTTTCAGAATATCTTTCAACCATATAGACTAGGGAGAGAAGTCAGGCTTTCCTTTAACAGAGTTGATAAAATGTTGGACTTCACACACAAACACACTTTCTAGGATGCTATTCAGAAAGTGTATACCTTGTCAATAAATTTTCCTTTGTATTGTTACATATAGTAGCGAACAAATAAGGAGATGGGGAGGCTTCTGTGTTAGTCAGTTTTCCGTTGCTGTAACAATGCCTGAGATAAGCAACCTTAAAAAAGGAAAGAGTTACGACAGTTCCTAGTTTCAGTTCATGGTCTCTTAGAATCTTTGTTTCTATGTTGAGGCAAAATATCATGCTGGGGAGTGTTTGGTAGTGCATAGCTGCTCACCTCATGGTGTCCAGGAAGGAAGAGAGGGATGAGAGAGGGGGAGGATGCAGAAGCAGGAGGAGGAGAAGATGAAGAGGAGGAGAGTCACCACCACCACAATCATCATCTAGGGTCCCCATCCCTGTCTTTCAGGAACACACTCCTACTGACCTACTTCCTCCAATTGGACCCTACCTCCTGAGGTTTCTACCACCCCCCAATAACACCATCAGCTGAGGATCAAGTCCTTAAAACATGAGCCTTTTGGGGGAGGTGCATTCCACACCCAAAATAATGTTTTCCAATGGGAAGAACATCCAGTGTTTCTGATACAGCAAAGATCCAATTTTTCTATTTACAATGTGACACATCTGTTATGGAAACAATTTCCACACATTAGTTTCTGGTGCCATGTATTTCCAAATTGTTTCTTCCCCTATTGATGTATTTCCAGTAGTTCTAGGCATCAGAGGACATGTCCATGTTAAATTTGACCTTTAACTCTTTATTTAAGGCGGCAGATGTCGTCTAAAAAGTTAAGCCTTCACCAGCATGACTATTCAAGTAAGTGTGTGCAAGCTATGGAAACATGTCCCAGCATTCCTGTGATGGTTAACAATGTCAAATGGGTGGTATCTAAAGCCCCAGGGAGACAAAGGTCTGAGCATGTCTGTGAGGGAGTTTCTAGACTGGACTCATGGAAGTAGGAAGACCCATCTTAATAATGGGAAAGATTTAGTCCCAGGCTGCATAAAAAGAGGACTTTGTCCAAGCTCCAGCACCCCTTGCTGCCTGCTCTCTGACCGCAGCTGTAGTGTGACCAGTGACCCCAGGCTCCCACTTCTATGGCTTTCCAGCAGGGATGGACTGTGCCCTTGAACTTCAAGCCAAAATTAATTCTTCTTGCTTTGAGTTGCTTTCATTGGGGCTTACTCAGCCCTTGTAAGTCAATAGTGCATTGGCTTTCAAAGCTGTGTGTCACAGCAACAGGACAAATGACAAACACAATACCTCACTGACATCAATCCTCAACGTAGTTTTCTTTTACACCGATCCCAAGCCATTGGTACCCACTCATTGCCACTTCACAAGAGGAAGTACGACATGGGGACCTGTCTAAGAGAACCAGACTCATCTGCGACGGGTAGTCTGATTGAAGACAACATGGTGTCTTCTTTCCCACCTCTCACATTGCAAGTGAGAGGCTCTGAACTTCACGGTAAATTCTTCTTTGCTAAAAAGAGCTGAGATGCAGTCCATCTGCCCCAGCTATCCAAAGCACTGCTACTCTGCCACCAGGGGCCACAGAGGAGAGGCTTGCACATTCCTGGGCTATTCTCTGATGTGTGAACCACAGTCACACATCTGCCCTAATGATGGCTCTCAAATATGCCTGGGGTTCCTGTCCTACACACAGCGCCTGGCACTTGATTTGGGGGGTGAACCCACTTTTGGAGATCTAGGCTGTGTTAACAATCCCATCAAATTCCTTCTAGTTTTTCTTCCTGCTGTTTAGACCCTTACCTTATTTAGAAAAGAAAAACTCCATGAAATCCTATATTTTAAGTCTGTGTACTTTATGGTATAAACTCTGTGCACCTTGTCCTTTCTGAACCAAAACTTTTTTTTTTAATTCAAAACAAGACCTATTTTCCTGCTACACCCTCAGCCCTTGTAAGTCAATAGCTCGCTGGCTTTCAACGCTGTGCACTTGATGCTCAACTTGTAATGCTGTTGAGCCAAGCCAAAGTCAAGAGTGTGACTCATTTTCTACATGCTCACTTCTCAGTCAAGTGATTACCATGCAGGTTTGAGAACCAGAGTTCAAATTCCCAGAACTCTTACATTCTAGTTTGCTTTTCTGTTGCTGTGATAAAAAACAAAACAAAACAAAACAAACTAAAAACACCCTGACAAAACACAACTTGGGGAGGAAAGGATTTACCCACACTTCTAGGTAACAGAGGAGAATCAGGGCAGGAGCTCAAGCAGAGACTAAGGAAAAAAGCTGCCTACTGGCTTGATCACTCATTTCTTGACTCATGCTCAACTATCTTTCCTATGAATCCCAGGCTCATCTGCCTCCACCTCGAGATAATGCCACCCACATTAAACATTATGTCCCACCCTCCTACACCGACCATCAATCAAGACAACAGCCCTTGGACATTGTCCACAGGCCAATCCCATCTAGGCAATTCTTCAATTGAAATTCCATCCTCCCAGGTGACTCTGTTGTTGCATCAGACTGACATCAAGACTAACCAGCCTGCCATATAAAAATCTGGAGGAGTATGTCAGCTGATCTATAATCCCAGCCAAGAAGGCAAAGACAGGGGAAGCCTCCAGGAAAGCTGCTTAGCTAAGCAAGCTCTACTCAGTAAATCAAGTGGAGAGCGAATGCAGGAAGACATGTTCCTCTCTGAATATGCATATACACAAATACATACATGCTGAGGGGTGCAGAGGGAGGGAGGGCAAAAGAGAAGAGGGAGGGAGAAAGGAAGGAAGGAAGGAAGGGAGGGAGGAAGGAAGGAAGGAAGGAAGGAAAGAGGAAAATGAAGCTAGTTTTGAACACTGCAAGAGAAGGGGAATGAGAAGCAAGACAGAAGAAATCAATCTATTACTATTTCAATATTTCTTCTCTAAGGTATTGGTTTGGGCTCCCAGGCATGAGAGAGATCAGAATAACTGGTCCTATGGAAGGCTGTGGTCCCAGGGTCCAATTGCTCACTAATAGACAGGGGCTGGAAGGCAGGAAGTGGGTGATTCCAAACATTTGGAAGGATCATAACCACAAACACTAGTCTGGGTCTTTAGGACCAAGTTGTTCAAAAGCAAAACAAAACAAAATGAAATGAAACAAAACAAAAAACAAACAAACAAACAAAAAAACCCCAGAAAACCCTTGCAACTTATGCCTTAATTAGAAAGTCTGTGGGCCATGAAGCCACTATATCCCATGATGGATTCAGGATCAGGCACCTTTCAAGCCTCACTGGGACAGGGGAGTCAAGATGAGTTAATACCAGAGAGTTCTGTGTGGTTCTAAATTTCAGTTATGCAAAGTTGCACCTGATTATCTCAGTGTGGGGAAGTCTGGGATGCATGGTCTCCAGCTTTCTTGTCTCTAGAGTAGAGAGAAAACCACATCAGGAGTGGCGGGAGCAAGGACAGTGTTGTAGATTGCCACCTATCTACTGGAGGTGTGGACTTTCACTGAGTCCTGGTACCTAAGCCCCTCTTCAGACCAGATGCCCCAGGCCACACACAAAAGGAACAGCTTCCACATGCCCAGCATCTTTGGGTTTATCTCCACAGCTGCCCAGCATGGCCATGGAATCTCCCAGCCACCCCATCTACGGCTCATCCCATCTGCTTTTTATGTAATTCGCTCATCTTGGCCCTTCTCCCATGTAGGCCTATGCCAGTTTGGGCCTGATGGAACTTTCACAGATGGCCTGCAAAGCACTAGGACTATCTCTTCACCCAAGATGTCCTAAAGGTAAGCATCCTCTTCCCCTTCCATCCAGTTTATCTCAGCTTCAGGGTTGAACTTAATTACAACCAAATCCTAATGGTGAAAGCAAGTTAGTTTTGACTAATACCAAGCTGGGAAAACAGCGTTGTTTTGACATGATTTCATAAAATTCTATGCTTCTAGAAAGAATCTAGTGTGGATGATCAAAAATCTGATTTTCTCTCTTTAAATGTGTGTGTGTGTGTGTGTGTGTGTGTGTGTGTGTGTGTGTGTGTGTGTGTAGAAGGGTGGTCAGGAGATAACCTGAGATGTACTTCCTCAGGCTCCATCTACTTTAAAAAGTTTTTTTAATTCATTTTACATGCAAACCACAGTCCCCCTCCTACCCCTCCTCTCCCTCCCTCTCTCCGCCCCCACCTTCCCTCTGCTCCTCAGAGAGGGTAAGGCTTCCAGTGGAGAGTGAACAAAGCCTGGTACATTAAGTTGAGGCAGGAGCAAGCCCCTCCCCCTGCATCAAGGCTGAGCAACGCATCCGACCACAGGTAATGGGCTCCAAAATGCCAGCTCATGCACCAGGGACAGATCCTGATCCCACTGCCAGGGGCCCCTCAAACAGACCCAGCTACACAACTGTGTCGCACATGCAGAGGGCCCAGTTCAGTCCCATGCAGGCTCCACAGCTGTCAGTCTAGAGTTCCTGAGTTCCCACAAGCTTGGTTCGATTGTCTCTTTAGATTTCCCATCATGATCTTGACCGCCGCCCCCCCCACCCCCACCCCCGCCAGCTCATATAAAACTCCCCCTCTTTGACTGGACTCCTGGAGCTCGGCCTGGTGCTTAGCTGTGGATCTCTGCATCTATTTCCATCAGTTACCGGATGAAGGCTTTATGATGACAGGGTATTCACCCTGCTCAGCTATGTTCATAGCAGCGTTATTCGTAATAGTCAGAACCTGGAAACAAATTAGATGCCCCTCAACCGAAGAATGGATAAAGAATATGTGGTATATTTACACATTTATGGAGTATTACTCAGCTGAAAAAAATAATGACACCATGAAATTTGCAGGCAAATGGATGGAACTAAAAAAAAAAAAAAAAAAAAAAAACATCCTGAGTGAGGTAACTCAGACCCAGAAAGACAAACATGGTATGTACTTACTCATAAGTGGATACTAGATATAAAGCAAAGGATAACCAGACTACAACCCGCAGCTCCAGAGAAGCTATGTAACAAAGAAGATCCATCCACTTTTGAGTCAGGGTCTCTCACTGGCCTGGATCTCACCAAGTAGACTAGGCTAGCTGGCTGGCAAGTCCCAGGAATCCTCTCATCTAGACCTTCCCACCACTTTTTTTTTTAATGTAGGTTCTGGGGGTCAAATTCAGGTCAAATGAAGGACAAGCATTCTCCTGTCCCCAAACTCTGATTTCCTGAAGGCACATGCAGAGAGACTCAGATCCTATTAGTAAATCCCACTGAGAGAATCTTGCTTTTCCTCAACAAACTTGCATCTTGGCTGCAAGACGTTATGGTGAGGTCATGACCCCATTAATTTTCATAAATGAAATTTCAATTCAGTTTATTATATTACACTAAATGATGTCAGACCTATATTAAATGAGCCCTTGGAAACAATCATCCTTCAATCATGGAGAAATTGAAAGCTGTGTGCTCATGACTGAGCACGATTGGTGTAGTTCATCTTCATTGTTTTGTAAAAATGATGTATAAATCACCCTTTATCCTAATTGTGGCTCCGTTCAGGCATGCCATTTTAATTCCTCTTAATTCACTCCTTCATGGAGTTAATACAGGAAGGTATGAAAGACATTAATCTTCGCCTCACAATCATTTTAGCAAAGGTCCCTTTGAATCTACGTATATAGGTGCTATTTTCTTTCCTTCCCACATGGACATTAAGTGAAACTCAGTATGCTGATCAGGAGGTGACCCTGGTGGCTACGGCTAGGCATGCTGCTGCCTCCAACATGCTTGCTGTTAGCTGACGTACCCTGCTCATAGCCCTCTGCCCTGACGCTCGGCAGTGTCCGTGGGTGGGATCCACCAGAGAAGCTGTAGCCGGGCCCTTGTTGGAGAAGGGCATCCCCCTTCAGCAGAGGGCTCCTTTTACCCCCTCAGTCAGAGCAAAGAGACTGAGTGCCCAGTTTACCACTATGTTTCTCCCACTTGGTTGTCCTGGGAAAAAAAAAGACTTAAAAAGGCAGCATGAAGCATAGGGGTTCTAAAAGCATCAGTCTTCTGTATCAAAAGTGAAAGGTGGCACTCAGACATTGGTCATTTATCTGCCTGCTTACTGTGGAGGCGCTGAACTTATCTAGATTCCCTCTAGCTCCCTCAACACACACACACACACACACACACACACACATACACACACACACACAGCGCCTGCAGAATGGCAGGACACAGTGCACAGGGCTCTGGGGCGAATATTTCTGAGACCTCATACAACAATACCTTAGAACTGGGTTCCTGGGTGACAGTAGAGACCACTGTCTCCGCAGCCTCATGACAGAAAACAGCCCGTTGCCTGCTTCCGGCCAGTGTTTACAGATGACCCAGCATCACTTATCTCCCTGTTGCTGCAGGACTTCAGTTTAGTTAACATTTAAACTTTTGTTTTCATTTCATATGGGAAAAAAAAACACAAAAAAATTAGCCTCTTCATAGTTCTCACGTATATCACTTGAGGCCGATATACCACGGTCCCACACAGCTTATCTCTCTAGCACAGCAGGATAGCACATGCCTTTTTAAATGTATTGTAGAACCATCTAGACAGAGAAGAATGAAAAGTAATATAGCAAGTAGGTGCCATCTAACTTACAATGGGAAATAGCACTGATTTTTTGAGACCTCTATCTGCCCCTCAGTTAAATAAATCCCTCCTCGCCCAGAGTTAAGCACTGTCTTTCAGTGACTCATTTTCCAACTCTTCCCATCTCCCTGATCTTTCAGACAAACTCAGTCAACATACATCAGTTTCCACATCTTCCTCTACCCCAGTGATGTCCGGTTTCCGCTTAGCTTTGACTAACTCTGGGAATGGAGGGAGGCATGTGGTGCCAATTCATAACAACCCCTGCCCAGTTCTCACCTGCTTCTCCACTCAGCCACCCTCTGGGCTGGAGGAAAGCAACGTGTCCACATCTCCAACCAGTTCCTGCTGGTTTTCTGTCCACCCCCTGGATGTTGTGAGCTTTTGCAGCTGGGGGCTTCTGCTTCCTATCTCATCAAAAAGAAACCCATCTTCTAGTGTGCCAGGCTCTTGGAAGTGGCTATTCTGGGTTTAAGAAGTATCTTGAGTGTTTTGTCTTTTCATCTGGAGATGTACTTGCTTTGATAAGCATAGAGCAACAGTAATGGCTGATCGTCAACTGATGGTTGATTGTCTACCTGATGGGATTTGGAATTAAGAGGCACACCTGTGTGTGAGTCTGTGCGGACATTTCCAGAAAGAATTAGCTGAGGGGAGAAGACCCTCCCTCAGAGGGGGCAACACTTCCAGGTGACCCAAATACAAACGAGATCTGAGAAAAAGGCAATGCTGATTGTCTGACTCTTCGTTTCCTTAAAAAAACTTTTAAATTTCGTGTGTGTGTATGAGAGTGTGTGAGTGTGTGTGAGAGTGTATGTGAGTGTGTTTGAGTGTGTGTGTGAGAGTGTGAGTGTATGTGTGTGAGTGTGTTTGTGTGTGAGTGTGAGAGTGTGAACATTTGTGAGTGTGTTTGAGTGTGTGAACATGTTTGAGTGTGTGAGCATGTAAGTGAGTGTGTGTGCATTTGTAGATCAGAGGGCAACTTGAGGTCTACTGTGTAAGACCCAGGGATTGAACTCAGGTCATCAGGTTTCATGGTTGATGGCTTTACCCACCGAGCCATCACGCCAGCCCTGGATTGTTTTACATTGGTTCCAAGTATTGGATTTAAGTCATCAGGTTTGTGCAACAAGTGGTCCTACTGATTGAGCCATCTCACCAGCCCTAGCTTTGCCTCTTACTGGTGAGGAAGTATCTCCCTGTTGCTGCTGAAGCCATCCTCCTCCTCTATCAGCAGACTTTTTCAGCCTACCGACATGGACTGAAGACCAGTAACTCTCCAGGAATCCTCCAGACCATCAGCACCGGACTGGAATTGCTGAGACATCTAGCTAGCTTCACAGCCTGAGTAGCTACCAGATTCTCAGTGAGCAGATGGCCACTGTTGAGCTACCCATTAGCAAGCCAATCCATTGACTCTCCCTTTACACTACACATTCATCCTATCAGTTCTGTTTGTCTAGAGAACACTGGCTGACAGAGACACTGACTTATTTAACTAGTATTAATTAGCTAGTACTGGACACATGTGGACACATGGTACATGCTTTACTCACTCTCTGTGTGAACAACTCAGTCAACAATATAAACCTCCAAGAATAAAAATATCTCAGTATCCAAGAATATGAACATTAGGTACACATTTGCAAACTGCCCTCTGGAAAGCTGTGTCTATTTAAACCATGTCGTACAGTTGTGTCCGCCCAGTAAAACAGCTGCCATTTTCATCAGAACAGCTGTGTTTACTTGTGACCGAATTCCCCACAGCTGGGCCTGTGGAGTATGGTAATTCCCTCACAGATGGAGGAGGCTATGAGTGTCCAAAGACTCACACCTGAGTATTTAGCCATTCCTCTAGCCAATTGGATGCAATTCTGCTCTAATTGCACATGGCCTCAGGCTGGAAGAGGTTAATTGAGAGGGCTCCACCTATGTGGCTAAGGGAACCCGTTGTTCATACTGGTTGAAGACTTCCCAGTATAACTGCTTTGAGGTCACCCACACTCCCATGCTCTTTAGGTAGGCCCAATAAATGCATTGGTTCCCTGCAGTGAACTTGTGGAATCAAACTTTGATTTGTCACTGAGACCTTAGAATGAGAGGGTAGATGTTGTTCATGTCTTTCCCAGGGAGAAAATTCTAACAACGAACCACCATCATTTGAGGGTTAACATGGATATGTTATATCCATGGGGGTTATATGTTCTATCAATCATCCTTAAAGCCTTCCCCGCTTAGGTTCTACCACTTTGCTAACTGATTGGTGGCATGCCAAGATCCCCTGCCATTGTCTTCCTACGTAGGATGATGATTCACAGAAGATATAACAGATGTTGGACTCCAGGTGGCCCATACACATTATCAATACTACCCAGCCCTGTGCATCCTAGCCAATGTTTTAGCTTGAAATCTTCGTGCAGGAAGGCCTTAAAGAAATTACATGTTAAAGAAACCAGTGGCAGCGGGCTGGCCAAGTCCCTGGCCTGAGGTATGTTCAGAATCAGTGGGCCTGCCTCTCAGGAGCCCTTACCATTGTGAGGTGGGGCTGCCTCCCTTCACAGCGAGCTCTTTGAACATGTCCTTGTTGCAAATGTGATTTTTCTCATCTTCCCATGAGTGGTTCCTCCTCCCTCATATGCTTTTATCCTATTTATCCAGCTCTTTTATCTGATCAAAGGGTGAGACAAGGTTAACCTCTACCCCGATTTCCTGGCCTCGTTCTGAAGCCTTGGTGGCTGCTTAGAAACCAGGACAAAAGGCTCTTGGGAGGGGGTTTTCATAATTCACAGTGCGAAAGAATTGCCCAGGGAGCTTGTTAAGGTGTAGAAGCCTGCCTTCCTGTTACAGAATCAGATCAGTAGATTGAAGGGTGATAATATGTTAGCTACTTTTCTCACTGTGTGACAAAATTCCTGTCAAAAGAACTTAAGGAAGGAAGGGTTTATCTGGCTCCTGGTATGAGGGCTCAGTCCATCATGGGGGGATATCAAGATGGCGGGAACTTGAGGCAGCTGGTCACACTGCAGCAGCAGTCAGTCAGGTGGTCACACTGCAGCCTTGGTCAGCTGGTCACACTGCAGCAGCTGGTCACACTGCAGCCTCAGGCAGCTGGTCACATTGCAGCTGCAGTCAAGAAGCAGGGAAGTGAATCTGACACTCAGTTCCCTTCTCTTTTCTAGTCAGGACCCCAGCCCGTGGAATGCTGGTGCCCACACTTAGGATGGGTTCTCCCACTTCAATGAATCCAATCTAGACACTACCAACATACCCAGAGGTTTTTCTCCTAGGTAGTTAGTTCTAAACCCTGTCAAGTTGACAATCAGTATCAAGCACCACAGTGTATTAGTTACTTTAACACTGATGCGGACGTAAGACCTGGTAGAAACAGGTTAAGGGAGGGATTACTGATTTTGGCTCACGGTTTCTGGGGAGTTCAGTTCCTCATGGTGGGAAGGTGTGGGAGGGCAGCTCAGATCACGGCCTCAGGGGCATGTGGTGGAGGCTGCTTCCTTCAGAAAACAGAGAGTGTCATAGAAATGAGGACCTAGTGACACTTTCCATGGCCCACCCCCAGGGACCTGCCACCATTAGCCAGTCACCACTTCCTAAATGTCCCCATCTCACAAATTCACAGCAGCCAGGATGGAGCATTCAAAACACAAGCCTTAAGGGACATTTCAGCCTCAAACCACAATTGTTGGACCTGGGAATCTGTATTAAAACCATCTCCAGGTGATTTTGCTGGAGGCAGCTTTGCAGGACACTTGAAGAGCGTGGCCCTCAGAAAGCTCTGTGGTTCCCCTGCTACTTGGGGATTTCAGTTTCCAAATCTCTGTAGCACAAGATGGTCAAGTCTCCCTCTTTTGTGACATGTTAAGAGGCCTCCCTGTTAATTTATGTGAGCAACTTCATTCCGCATAAAAGGAAATTACCACTGATTGTGGTGTTCAGCTCTGTGTCCCCGAGACAGCATGCCTGAGGAAACTCACTCACAGGAAGAAACGGCTGGTTCACGGTCTAAGGTTTCAATCCACGGCTGCCTAGCTCCGTTGCTGTTCAGCTACGGTGAGGCTGGACATCAGGACTGAAGAGTGAAAAAAAGCTGCATGCCTCATGGCTGCCAGGAAGCGGTGGGAGCGAAAGATGTATGAGACGCACTTCAGAACCGCGGGCTGGAAAGATGGCTCAGCAGGTAAAGGTGCTTACCACTGACCCTGGTGACCTGAGCTCAGGATTTGGGGCTCACACAATAGGAGAGAAACTGATCTGTCAAAGTCAGCTTTGTTTGTCAATTGGACACAACCAGGAAAGGTGAGCCTCCCTGCAGACTATTCTCAGCACAGCAGCCGTCTTGAGACCTTATCTAACCACATCACTCCTCTTCAGAGTTTTCAATTCTTCCCACATCTTACGATAAAAACCCGAGTCTCTGCTGGGACTTTACATGTCCGGCTTCCGCCTCCACAGCTGTCTTTAGTGCACTTAGCACTGAACTTCCCTCATCTTCCCACAGGTTAGTCACACTGTGTGCTTGCACATTCTGTTCCTTTTGTCTGAATGTGTTGTTGTTGTTGTTGTTTTTTTTTCAAGTAGGGATTTTCATGACTAACTCCTTTGCTGCTTTAAACATTTTATCCAAATATTTGGCAGTGGTTTGTACATAACGGGAAATCATTTCATGTTTGTCGAGTTTCTCAATACCAGTGTTCTCTGCCCTTCTGTGGGAAGGATAGACGCATTTGCTGAGGACAGTCCCCTCTGTTTACTTCTCTCCAAGGTAGTGATTGTGGAGTACGGTAGGAAAGTTTAAAATCGATTCCTAAGAAAACACCTTGTCTCGCACTCAGAGATCCATGTCTTAAGTGTGAGCCCTAATTTTTTTTCTCTTATGACAGCTGTTTTCTGACAGCCATCTCCTGGTGTGACTGTCCTCCACTTCCAGTCACACTCCTGTGTCACCAACGCCAGCTCTGGATTACATTCCCACAGTCCGCTGCCAACCGTTTCCTGACAGTGTGTTGAGCTTTGAGAGCAGAAAGCAGTGCAGCCGGGACGAACACACTATCTAAAGGTGCTTCCCTCCGCTAGGTTCTGTAATCTTAAGTAGCTGAGGCAGGAGGATCATGAGTTTGGGGCAAGCCTGGGCTACATGGCAAGAACCTGTAGCACAAACAAAACAAGACAAAAATGCTGTTCCCAACCAGGACAAATATCACATGAAATGTGTCCTATATTCCTGACAGACTACAAGGAGCGACCGAGTGGAAGACTTGGTTAGAAACGTGAGAATTTTTCTAGCTTAAGCACACTGCTGCAAGTCTGCACTGTCCCTTTGAACAGGACATGCACCCCGAGCTTTCTCTGGGACAGAGGGCTAAGAACATCTCCATGCTGTAGCCTAACAGCACCCCTTGATCTACGGTCCTAACCAGCACATGGCTCCTCCACGCCTTGTCATATACACTACATTGAACTAAATCATGTGTTGTGAAATTTCCTACCAGCCCCCCCAAACTTATGAGTCTGATATTTCCTTTGTTCTTGGGGTTTCCTTGGGTAGGGGGAAGTTCTGTGAAGGCTGTTCTCTGAAAAGGCTCCTCTGCCCCTGCCATCCTGGCTAGGGTATCTGTCTGTCTGTCATCTGCCTGTCTTTCTCTCTCTCCCTCTCTCCTATTCTCACGCTGATGAAGCTCCTCTACAGTTCTAGAGCAGTGGTTCTCAACCTTCCTAATGCTGTGACCCTTTAATATAGTCCCTCGTGTGGTGATGGCCCCCAACCATAAAATTATTTTGTTTGACTTTATAGCCCTAATTTTGCGATTGTTGTGAATCCTAATGCAAATATCTGTGTATTCTGATGATCTTAGGCAAACCCCATGAAAGGGTCATTAGACCCCCCCAAATGGGTTGTAATCCACAGGTTGAGAACTGCTGCTTGAAAGGAAAGCCCCTGCTTCACTTTTTGAAAATGAAATGCTGCCGGGCGTTGGTGGCACACGCCTTTAATCCCAGCACTCGGGAGGCAGAGTCAGGCGGATCTCTGTGAGTTCAAGGCCAGCCTGGTCTCCAAAGCGAGTTCCAGGAAAGGCGCAAAGCTACACAGAGAAACCCTGTCTCGGAAAACCAAAAAAAAGAAAAAAGAAAAAAAAAAAGAAAATGAAATGCTGCTAAATGGTTTGCTATAAGCTATCATTTTTATTATTCCTGCTATTTAATTCCGTATTTTCATTATTTGTGTATATGTGCGTTTATCTACATTTACCTCTCTCTCTATGTACATATACATCATGTGCAAGAGAAGGAAGTTAAATACGTAAATGTAAACAAGCACCACGAATACACATATACACTCACATGTGTTTAGGTATTTATTGATTTTCTGTTATTTCGGGTCAATTTCTTTTTTTTTAAAAAAAGATTTACTTATATTTTGTATTTGTAAGTGTTTTGTCTGCATGTGTGTCTGTGTGGGCAGTGCCTGTGGAGGCCAGGAGAGGGCGTCAGAGCTGAAGCTACACACTGTTGTGAGCTGCCATGTTGGTCCTGGGAACTGAACTCAGGTCCTCTGGAAAAGCAGCCAGTGCTCTTAACCATGGAGCCATCTCTCCAGCCCCCACAGATTAAGTTCTTATCTGCTCTTCTGTCACCTTGACCTCTGATCCTCCTTGCTCTTAACATCATGCTTATACAGCACTCTGAGCTCGGTCTGTATTTCCTGGTTTCAGCATTTTGACTGGGCAGTTATTGTTCCCGGCTGAGCAGAACAACGGCCATTTTTAACTTTCTTTTCCTAGAGGGGTGGTTCAGAGCTGGACCGGCTGTTTGAATCCAGGTTGGTATGACTTCATATCCCCTCTCTATTCTTTTCTTCCTATATAATGGAGGCATCAATCATAAGGAAATGGTAAATATTGAATGAGCTAATATGCATAAAAGGAATTAGAACTTAAGTGACATATCTTTTACTGAGAAGTGTTCCATAAAATGCAAACAAATGGCTCTGATTGTTACCTGCTTTCTCATTTCCTTGGTGTCCGTGTTGCCTAATTGCTTCATTGACTTTGAATCTTTGTTCTTTATCAGTTGCATGAAACATTTCTCATAGCATCTCCCTTATGTTCCACTTGCCACACAGCCAGTATGGCTTGGGGTTTGTATCAGGTGTTGGTAGTTATGACAAACAGGGCGACACCCCCCCCCCCCCAGAGATCCTCTCTCTACCCAACTTTACCAACAGAGGTTTCCTGTCAGATGTTGCTCTAACTGGGATGTGGTCTGGCCCCCAGTGGTATGTATGTGTTTTTGAAACACGGCCCTCCGTGGGCCCACATTGAGGTAGTGAACCTGGTTAAGTCCTTGCCTACAGTTATGGAGGTCCTGTATCCAGCCCTCTCAGTGTAACGGCTCACTAAGAGGTGATTGGATCACTGGGGACTCAGAAGGGATTAACTCATTCTCATGGGACTCTTTATTCCCAGTAGAATGAGTTATTGCAAAAGAACAAAACTTACCCCATAGTGAGTCAAGTGCTTGTCTTGCAAGCACGAAGACCTGAATTTAATCCCCCAGAATCCACATTACAAAGCCACTAGACATAGTGGCTCATGCTTGTAATTCCAGCATAGGGGAGGGAGGTCAAGACAGGCTTCCCTGGGGCTCTCCAGTCAGTCAGTGTAGCCTCATTAGTGAGCTATTATTTCAAATGGGGTAGGCAGTGTTCCTGAGGAGGACACCTGAGCTTTTACTCTGGTCTCCATACACACATGTGCATGCACACCCCTGTGCCTACACGTACACACACACACACACACACACACATATGTACATAAAATTTAGAAACGTAGAAGGCCAATTCTGACCTCTCCCATTCTTTCTAGCTTCCTGCCTTTCTCTCTGGTCTCCTCTGCATCCCTCTTCATAATTTCACTGCCCATGATGCCACATAGCTCAAGAGATCCTTGACAGACTGGGTAATCGCTGGCACCATGTTCTTGGCCCTCTCAAACCACAGACCTTCCTTCTTTATATCTCACCTAACAATGGGTGTTTTTGTTACAGCAGTGAGAACACGATGTATAAATGTGCTGCAAAGCTCTCTGCTCGGGTGCTGTCCTCCTCAGCACCCCGGGTTCCCCTCGTCACTGTCTGGGTTAATATCCTTTCTTCCTAAAGCCTACATTTCCCAGTTCTTACTATGACTCCTTGCCTGAAAACCAAACGTTTTCCTGTGGTTTCTAGAAAAGATTTGAACAATGATAAATGTAGGTATATTTTGAGATTCTGTTAGGAGGAGGAAGGAGGAGGAGGAAGGGAAGATGAAGAAATCCCTTTATTCTATTCTACCTGATTGATAGTTTGGTTGGACATAGAATTTCAGGTTGAAAAGTAATTATTCCAAGGATCAGATTTTAAAAATTTATTTCAGTTTTATTTTTTTGAGACTTTCACACATAGGTATGTTATTTACATCATTTCTGCCTCTACCTCTCCTCCTTACAACTTCCATGTCCCCTCTCAAATTCATGACCTGTTCATTAATTATCATTGTTATACACAACACACACACACACACACACACACACACACACACACACACACCCTACCAAATTCATTGAGTGTTTCTCACATGTATATGTGTTCAGGGCCAACCACGGGGATTGGATAGCCTACCAGGAGGCTCATTGCTGGAGAAAACCGATTCCCCATCTCTCAGTAGCCATTGACCTCTTAATCTAAGTGTGGAGCCTGGGGAAATTTCTCCTATCACATCAGCATGTGTTGTTCTTGTGCAGATCTCTTTAGGCAACCACATTGTTGGGATTTCATGGGTGCTGCATCCCCACCATGTCTAGATGACACTGTCTATCAGCAGACGTCCTGGTCCTGTTTTTAAAACACATTGGTTCTTTAGCTTCCAATGCTACTGTTAAGAAAGCCAGCTGCCACTTTAGTTCCAGTTTTTCATCTGACATCCGATCTATTTTTTTTCCTCCAATCTGGAACCATCTAGAAACTTCTCTGAGTCAGTCAAGGTTAACTGTTTCAAATGAAGTCTCCAATTTCCTTATTTTCCTCATCTTTCTCTTTGTTACCTAATTTCTAGAAATGTCCTTGATTTTGCCTTAGAAATTTTGTATTAAAAGTTTTCTTAGCTGTCATATTTTTTATTCCAAAATGATGCCATTGCTCACAGCAGCACATTTAGTTTGTGATGAGTACACACCTGACCTAAATCATCTCCTTAGAATTGACGCTGAGTCTGCCAACAGACTGTTTATAGCTAACGGTGCAGTAAAAGTGCTTGTACATTCGTCTGTCACAACACCTCTAACAGTACAGTGTAATGTCCCAAACTAGATTTACTAAGATAAGAAATATAGATATCTTATAGTTCTTGATCCATAGCATATTAACAAGTTGTTTGCTAGCATTTTGTTCATTTGTCAATCACCAGACAGTCTTACAATTTATTTTATTGCTAGTACAAACTATTCCCTGAGTTTATTGTTTATTTATCCAATTTGCATCTATTTATTGAATTTTAATATTTTAGTAGATTTGTTGAGATATAAATGTTAAACATTTTAATATCATGTTGGAAATATCTGGTGAAAACATTTATTATTTTATATACTTTTATATTACATTGTAAAAATTATTTTATTATGTGTATGGATGCTTTGCCTGCACATATGCCTGTGTACTACATGTATGTAGTGAGTGCCCATGGTGGCCAGAAGAGGTCATAAGATCCCCTGGAACTGGAGTTACAGAGGGTTGTGAGCTGCTATTTGGATGCTGGGAATTGAACCCAGGTTCTCTAGAAGAGCAACCAGTGCTTTTAACTGCTAAGTCATCTCTCCAGTCCTAAACATTTTATTTTCATATTATTTTATAACATGAAGAGAATTAAAATTTATAACATTAAGTTTGTCAGCACTGTTCCTGGTATGTGAAAAAAGATCAACAACAAAATCGAAGAGCAGAGGCAATGAGGAAAAGACTCTCCCACAGTGGCTCAAGAAAGCCAAACAAGTCTCATTCTTACTGTGTAGAAGAGAATAGGTTCAAATTAACAACAACAACAACAAATCCTGAAAAGCACAAGTGAGGAATTAAGAAGCACCTGAAACTTTGTTACCCCCCAATCGGAAGCTAAGGAAATAAATAAAAGGCAACACCAGTTTTTGTCCATGAAATTAAAATGACTGAGGATTATATTGTTAGCTCAGAGTGCAGTAAGATTGAATTCAGATGAGATTGGGCGTGTTCAGGGTGGTAAACATTTCATGAAATATGTGCCTTTTCTCAGTGATAATGTCTGAAGTTGTCCTCAGTATGAATTGAGTTTCAATATTCATCTCTAATATCAGAAAATTTGTAAATACTTCAGATCATGAACTCATGTAGAAAAGTCATATTGGGAAATAAAAGAGGCAGGAAAGAATTGAAATCAGGATGTAGAACAGAAATGATGTGATAATAAAATATTTATTTAAAAAAAAAGATTGGATTCAAGTGAGTTTGACCATTCCTGAAATTGATTTTTAATATGCATCCCAAATTATGAAATCTCCCTCAATTCAGCATAGCGATTAGACTTAGAAAATTCCACCCCAAGTAAATGTCAGGTGAGAAGAATCCACCACAGTCCATTCTTCACAGAGTCCTTCACAACTGAAGAGACACTCAACAAACACCAGGGACATGCCCCAGCAGAAGACTTTGTAAGTTTGAGACACTTGCACTAATAATGTTCCACTAGCCAATGATACTGCAAATAATTTTAAATAATGTGGGAGCATTTAATACGTTAGGTAAAAGGGGAAATAAAGTTGTATGACAGCAAGACTTTGTTTTTAATATTTATTTTTATTATTTATTTGTGTGTAAGTATATGTGCATGTAAGTGCAGTCGCCCATAGAGGCCACAAGAGAGCATAGGATCTCCTGGAGTTGGAGTTATGGGCAGTTGTCAGTCACATGATATGGGTACTGGAAACTGAACTCATGTCCTCTGCAAGAACAGCAGGATTTCAATAACTAATATGAAAATAGCATTAGTGATACTGATGATATATATTTAAGAAAATTATGGGTAATCTCTTTCTCATTTGACTTAATTTTCTTCCTTATTTGACTTCTAATTTTCTAAAGTCTTACTATGTGTATGTAAAATGCCTTTAAAAGCATTGAGGAAAGGCTTGGGATGTATCTCAGTTGATAGAGTTTGCCTAGCATGTGTGAAGCCCTGGTTTTGATTCATGGTGCCACATAAACTGGGTGAGGTGGCATATCTCTCTAATCTCAGCACTTGGGATGTAGAGGGAAGAAGATCACAAGTTCAGGGTACTCCTCTTGAGGTCAGCCTGGGCTACATGAGACCCGGTTAAAGAGAGAGGAACTGAGGATGGAGGTGGTGTAGAGTGGTACAATTGCAGAGGGCTTGCCTTGCATGCATAAATCCTGGGGTTTGCACCTCAGTACTGAAGGACATAAAAACAGAATATGGATTCCTATGTTAACAATTCTAGCAAAAGAGAACCTGTTAATGTCCAGACGATTCCCTCTTCACAGACAACTGACTGTTGAGAATTTTACTTGGTCCTTAAGCACCGAAGAAAAGGAGGCTACTGGGGGCTCCTAATCTTTATACCTTCTTCCTTGGGGGCTATCAGTGTACGTCTCACAGCTCTTCTAAATAATACTGGCCAGCTATTGCAACTTTCTGGAATCTTCTCTTCCCAGAATGGAGCATTTGTCTCAGACTGTATCACAGTAGCAATGACAACCCTTGGTATTAACCAACCACATAACAAATTTTTATTGAATAAATTAAACATAACTCTGGTCTTCTAAATCTTAAATATGGTTTTCAGTCTTTCTCTTAGCTAAACCCCTTAATTTCTATTTGTCAATATTCTTGAGTTGTGACTCCAAAGAGATCAAATGTGGTCTCACTAATATTTCTCCCTGGGTAATAGATCACTAATATCACCCAGGCTTGCATTAATTTCCCTCGGCAGTCACGTCAGCCTGTGGGCTAGTATTGATCTCTGAATGCTGAAGGCTCCAAGGCCTTTGCTTAGATATGTCTGCCCGCTCCTAACCCTCTGCACTTGGATTTGATCAGCTGTCCTTTTGGGATCCATGTGGAAGTCTGTGTGTGAAACATTACTATATTAAGCTCAGTCGGCACAAATGCAATAGCTTTGCACCCTGGTTCTGTCTTTTATGTAGGCATGCCTCTTTGCAGCCTCATGGTATATGTTAACTTCATCAGCAAGCCTTCTATATCTTCAAGCTATGGGCAGGTTTCTGGGTTCACAAAACCTCCCTCAAAGCTGCAGTTGGAAATTTTTGGTAGTCAGGATAAATTTTCTCAAAAAGTTTTGAATCTCTTTATTATCTACCCTGTAGGGTTTTTTGGTTTTGTCTTAATTTTAAAGGTATCAACAGGAATAATTTTATTTTTTAAAGGTATCAACAGAATAACAATCTTAAAAGGATAAATGGAATAATACTGGCTGGCTACCTGGCTCGCATTTAAATGTGCCTCTGCTGCTGCTTAGCCATGGAGGACAGAATACAAAAGTCAATACCCTTGCTTTAAGAACCAAAAAATACAAGCCAGGTGTCGTGATTCATGCCTCTCTCTAATCCCAGCACTGTGGAGGCAGAAACAGGTGGATCTCTGTGAGTTCAAAGCCATCCTGGTCTACGTAGTGAGACACTATCTCAAAAACAAGTGTACTAGAAAAATCACATACCGAGGAAGAAAATTATTCCTGGTCTTCATTGGAGGTGATAGTCCAGTTGTCTCCCAAACTGCTGGGTTCTCTATACCCATTTCTACAACTACATTATCTTTTTTACAGCCCAAATATAACTTACTAATCATTTCCATCAGGGCCATTTCTAAATTGCACATAATATGGAGATAGGGAGGTGGCTCAGTGGTTAAGAGCATTTGCTGCTCTTGCAGAGGACCTGAGTTTGGTTTCTAGTACCTACTTGACAGTTCTCAACCACCTGTTTAAATACATATACCTAATTAAAATAATAAAAAATAGTGAAACAATAACAAAACCCAAACATACAAAGTTGGTCAGGTCATGAGAAATAAAGTCTGATGATGATTCTTAGCCTCCACATACACCTCTGTGCACATGTGCCTGTGCACACACACATACATGTACACATGCAAATTACCTCCTCTCCCTCTTGACCTGATTTCCTAGTTGGTTAGATCTTCTTTTTGCTTCTCAACTTCACCAAGCACCTTCCAGGACCTTGGCACAGGCTGCCCTCTCTGCTTAAGTCACCCTTAAAGATCTTTAAAGAGTATGTCTGTGCCCCCCCAAACCTCCCCCCATTCCCACTTCCTCCAAGGCAAGGTCTCCCATGGGGAGTCAGTAGAGCCTGGTACATTCAGTTGAGGCAGGTCTAAACCCCTCCTCCCTGCACCAAGGCTTCGCAGTGTCTCAGCATAGGCACTAGGCTCCAAAAAGCCGGCTCATGCACTAGGGACAGGTCCCAAGATGGGGAAGGCTGGGGGGGGTGCGAGAGGAGGGAGGACAGGGTGATCTGTGGTTGGTATGTAAAATGAATAGAAAATCTCTTAATAAAAAATAAAATAAAATAAAATACCAGCAGTATCAATCTAAATAAAAAAATAGATAAGATAAAACTCTTGACCCAGTGTCTAACAGTTGTAGCTGTTTCACAAATGTTAGTCCTCCTGTTCCAGAGTTAACAAGTCCACAAACTAGGACAAATCTTCAATAAATCATATAAAAAGCAGAAAAAAAAGAACAATATGTCTGTGTGAGCTATTACTTGGCAGCTGCATCTGAGTTACACCGAGGCTGAGCTTTCAGATCACTGTCTTTCTTCTCTGCTAAATTAAATTCCTGAAAACGTAACGTCTCCTCACTGTATTTATCAGCAGAAAGATGGCAATGTGGCGATTTTGATTTTCTAGTTCGCATGGCATCTGTCCCACCTCAGGGAGGTATGGGGGTTGCTCTTTCAGTTTACATATCCCCTCAACCCATTAGCCACAGGGGACACCTTGAGGCCTGCAGGTGGTGTCCAAGACACAGAAGAGAGCATCAAGCTCTACGTTTACGTGTTCCTTGTTCTATGCGACCATCACCTACTTGCAGTGTCCCATGCCAGTTACCTCAGGGCATCTGCTGAGTCTTTTTTGAGGCTTTTCCTTTCCTACTCAATGCATTGTTGTTAGGAAGACATTTCCTGTTCATGTCTTCTACCCACAAATTTGAAGTGTTTTCCACTTAAGGAAGCATTTATCCTACAACTGTGGCTAAACCTATCACAACCTGAGGTATGACAACGTAACTAGGCTTGAATTTTTTTATGCTTCATAATTTCATGAATAGAAGATTCATTTTTTATCGTACAGCTTAGCAATTTCCGTATATAATTTTTTCTTTATTAAGTCAAGAAATTCTGTCTTTTTCCCACTCAGATAAAGGGTTCTTTTGGTATATCTTAGCTGCCAGCATCACTACTTTTGGTCTTGGGGTCATTAGTAAGTAAAATAAAGCTTAACTGGACACAGTCTTATAGTTCCAAGACAAGTCAATCCAAAAAAACAAGATGGGTACTAAATAGTTAGTCATTGGGGAGCATAAATGGCCTGGATACCCTGAACCCAGTCAGAGTCACATCCCAAGGATGGGACAAAATTCCGCCATCCTCCCACAATGCAGCATAATTTAAATTTGTGCTTGTGGATCATTTATTTCTAGAAATTTCCATTTAACTCCAGCAAGGGCAAATCAATGAGAAGGTAGGGTCAGTGAAATAAATTACTAGGAGAAAATATTGAGGATAGAAAATTCTAGTCAAACTATGACGTCATGAAGGCTGATAAAATACCCATGGTGGTGATATGGGGTGGAATGGGTAGGAGCATATACTAAAATGAGTTAGCACAGTTCTTTCTAAACATGGATTCTACAAGGACAGAAGGGAAGTTAAAAGTTATAGCTGATTAGACAATAGTGTGAATAGTGTCAGTAACCAAGACCATGAGTAGGAGTCAACTTATACTGCTTTGATAAAATTTCTGAGACAGACAACTTACGGAGGAATTGTTTACTTGGCTCATGGTCTTTAAGGTTTCAGTCCATGGTCTTTTGACTCCAGTGCTTCCAGGTCTGTGGTGAGGAAGGACACGGTGGCAGGGGACACATGATGAAACAGAGCTGCTCACTGTGGAGGAGGAGCAGAAACACAGAGCGCTTTTAAAACAGAGTCCCTCCCTCAAATATCTGTGAGCTATACATTCATAAGTGAATTAATCCACTTGATGAAGTCAGGGAGCTCATAGACCAGTTACTTCCCCAATGCCTCACTGCTGCATTGTGTACACACCTTGAACAAATAAGATTGGGGGGATATTTAATATCAAAGCCCTAATAACATGATAAGTAAAAATAAAAAACCAAAAAACCAAAACGTAGGCATCAATCAACTTATTGATGTATCTATCAATCATCTAGAACATATCACACCTATCATCTATCTGTCATATATTTTATCATCTGTGTATGTATGTATGTATGCATGTATGTATGTATGTATGTATGTATGTATCTATCTATCTATCTATCTATCTATCTATCTATCATCTATCTACCTATTTAACTACCTACCTATCTACCTATCCAAAGATTTCCTCTTTCCATTGTAAATTTATTCACACTATTGTCTAATCAGCTATAACTTTTAACTTCCCTTCTGTCCTTGTAGAATCCATGTTTAGAAAGAACTGTGCTAACTCATTTTAGTATATGCTCCTACCCATCCCACCCCATATCACCACCATGGGTATTTTATCAGCCTTCATGACGTCATAGTTTGACTAGAATTTTCTATCCTCAATATTTTCTCCTAGTAATTTATTTCACTGACCCTACCTTCTCATTGATTTGCCCTTGCTGGAGTTTGTGTTGAGTCTAGACTCTTCTTTCTCATGTAAGACCCCATTGCAGTGGCCTCTGCTCCAAGCCCCATGGCCCTTCTTGAGTCAAGCCTGTCCTCCCAATTTTAAAATACTAACTTTCTTTTACTTATTTTATGTGTATGGGTGTTCTGCCTGCATGAATTTTGTGTTCAGTGCCTGTAGAGTCCAGAAGAGGATCCCCTGGGACTAGAGTTACAGACAGTGTGGGTGCTAAGAATTGAATCCAGACATTCTAGGAGAGCAGCCAGTGCTCTTAACCATTGATCAATCTTTCCAGCCCGTCTCCCCAGCTACAGCAAGCTTTACAATTTTGGCCCCAGAGTTAACGTTTCCTACTGCATCTTTCACATACTTATGTGTCTCTGGGGCTCCTCCTTTAGCACTTGCAAAGGAGATCTCTTCATAATACTTACATGCATATGCCACCTGGATTTTCAAACATTAAACTTAACTATGCTTATATAAATATAAGTAGGAGTCATAAAATGAAGTCTGTCTCTTCCCAGGGAAAGGAGACATTGAATATAGCTTGTTCTACCATCTGTGAAATTGTGAATGACCCAAGTCCAAATCAATTAAACCCTGGTACACAAAGCCAAAGCCAATAAGACAAAATACGCATCCTGGACCATACAGGGCTTCTGTCCCCTTTTGTTGCCTTTAGGCTGTCATTTAGGGGGGTGTTCAGCTGTCAGGCTAGAAGAGAGATGTAGACTGAGTAGAATTAGAGCTCTTTCCTCCATAGTATAGTATCTGTACATCCTGGGGTCTTCATTGTGTCAAACTCTTATTTACTAAGATACTGTGAATATTTGGTGCAGTCCTGGGATATTGTCCTATCCAGACCATCCTGGTAATCCATAGTTGTGGACAGAGCTGTGCTACCCACCCCCATACACTAACTTATAGACTGGAACTCTAACCTCCAATGCGACTGTATTAGGGCCAAGGCCTTGCCAGAGGTTATCAGAACAGAATGAGATCATAATATGGCCCTAACTCAATAAGACTGATGTCCTTATAAGAAGAGGAAGAGACAGCAGGCAATAGGCCATGTAAGGACACAGCAAGAAGGCTGCTGTGAGCCTAGGAGAGAGATCTCAGGAGATAGCAAGTCTGCTGTACCTTGATTTGGACTGCTAGTCTCTTGTGAGATATGACTTCCTCCTGCTTAGATTAACTTGTCTATGGCTTACTATGACATTTCTAGCCGCCTAATCTCCCCCACTCCCATCCTGCTCCCTCCCATTCTCTCTTTCTGCCCTCATCAACAGGGTCTTGCAATCCACACTGGGCTGGAACTCACTGTGTAGCTCAAGCTAGCTTTGAACTCATCTCCTGCCTCTGTCTCTTGAGTACTGGGACTACAGGCATGTGGGGTTCTTAGGGTCTAAGCCTTTCTGTGGTGTTTTGGCTAGCCTCTAAAGCCTTAGTGGGTGAAGATGAAGTTTTTTCCTGTGAAGCTGCTAGCTGCCGTGAATGGCTTCCTCTGGGTCAGAGGCTTTGGACAGCTTCCTTCACTTGTTTGTACTGTCTGGGTGATCCTCTGGTCCCCTATTCACCAGCTGCCTCCCTCTGTTTCTCCTTTCTTATTTTTTTCCCCTCACTTCCTAGACAGACAGGCTGAATAATGGTCCCCCACAGGCATTCACAGTCTAATACCCAGAACCAATGGAATGCTTCCCTACCAACAAAGTAGGCTTTATAGGCATGATTAAGCAAACATTTCGAGTCAAATCCAAGATTATCTGACTGGGCCCAGTGCCATCACCCTTGTCTTAGTTTCATTCCTGTTGCCGCGAGAAAACACCATGACAAAAAACAGCTGAGGGGCAGAAGGGTTTATTTGGCTCCCAGTGCCAGGTTCAAGTTCATCATTGTAGGGAAGTCAAGGTAGGGACCCCAAATAACCAGCCACATCACATTCACAGCCAAGAAGAGAGAAAAATTAACATGCTTATATGTACTTGCTGTGGGCATGCAGCTTATTTCTCCACTCTGAAACAGCTCAGGGCACTCTGCCTAGGGAATAGTACTGCCTACAGTGAGCTGGGTCTTACCAAATCAGTTAGCGTAGTTGAGACAATCTTTCATAGATGAGCCCAACCTAATGTAGACAATCTCTCACTGAGACTCTCTTCCTAGGTGACTCTAAGGTGTTTCATGCTGACAAATGAATGGTAACCATCATGAGCACCAGCCACCTAAAAGGGAGACAGGAACACCAAACACACAGGCAGCAAAGTGGTGGCTGAAGCATGAAAGAAAGAGGGAGAGAAAAAGACAGATTACACATGTTGGTTTAAAAAAAAAAAAAAAAAAAAAACAAGAGCCAAAGGATACATGAGGCATTGGGTAACAGACACAGACTTAGCCTAGAACCTCCCTGAAGAGCCCAATCCAATCATCTAAAACTTCAGACGTGCAGAATTGCAAGATAATAAATGTGAAGCTATTAAGCTCGGTTCAGAGCGGTAAGAAACACACAGCAGGTGTCTGAGAAAGAGAGTGAAGTATATTAATGTTTTTCAGTTATTGTTTGGGAAACACAAGGACACAAATAGGTTTTCATTTTAGCAAGAGTTCTGCTGATGATTATTAGAAATCAGCTACATGAAAATTTTTAACGTCCTGCCGGGTCTGGGGAGAAGAAAGGTGACATGACTGGCATGTCTCTAGGGAGAGTTTAATGTGCGACGTAACCCATATTGTGAGACTGTAATTCACAATAAACAGACGTTTCTTTGGCCCACAGTCCTATGGATTGGGAAGTTCAAGCTCAATATCAAGTTCAAGCTAATATCTGGCTGGGGCCTTCTTGTTGTGTTATCACACGGCAGAAGGGATCTGGGGAGAGACCTCCAAAGATGTTGAAGTCTCTCCTACAATACACCTACCCTAATTTTAGCCAGCCCACTCTGGACATGATGGTGTGGATCCAGGCATGTGGTGGAGCCCTCAAGCCCCAAACCACCAAGAAAGGCCCTATATCCCAACACTGCTGCATTGACACCGAAGTTTCCAATAGGTAACTTCCCTTCACTCCCCTCTACATGGTCCTTTGATTCTAATCTAGTCACTTTATAGAATGTTTTTGTCTTAGGGTCTTTGCATTGGCTGTTCTCCTGTCCTATAAACTCTTTCTGAGAAAGCCACAGGACTAGTCTCCATTAAAGACTTTGATCAAGAAGCAGGAAAGATGGCTTAGTGGTTAGGAGCATTTGCTGCTCTTGCTGAGGACCCAGGTTTGGTTACCACACAACATCAGGTAGCTCACATTCTACCTCTTGCTCCAGAGGGTGTGATGCCTTCTGGCCTCTGTAGGTACTGCATGCATGTGTTGCACATATAGACAAGCAGGCACACACACATACATGAAAATAATTTTTAAAAGACTGGTCAAGTGTCACTTTCTTAGTTAGAGATTTTGTTGCTGTGAAGAGACACCATGACCACAGCAACTCTTCTAAAGAGAAAACATCTGATTGGGGTGGATCATTTGCAGTTTCAGATGTTCAGTCCATTATGATGGTGGGAGCACGGCAGTGCACAGGCAGACAGGAGTTGAGAGTCCTACATTTTGCAGGCAACAGGAAGTTGACTGAAACACTAGGCAGTATCCTGTGCTTAGGAAACCTCAAAGTCTGCCCCCACAGAGACACACTTCCTCCAAAAAGGCCATACCCATTCCATTAGTGACCACCTAATAGTGTCACTCCTATGAGATTATGGAAGTCAATTACATTCAAACTACCACAGTCACCTTCAAAGTAAAGTGAGCTATGCTGACTATCTCATTTAAAATCAAATTTCCAAGTAGCCAAGATGGCTTAGCAAGTAAAGGAATGTGCCTCCATCCTGCTTGATGATTTGAGTTCAATTCCTGAGACCTACATGGTGGAAGGAGAGAATGGAGTCACCCAAATTGTCCTCTGATCTCCACACAGGCATGGTGGCACTTGTGTATACACACACACACACACACATACACACACACACACACACACACATACACACACTCAAACTAGGAGTTACCCCCACAGCATACACAAGCTCTGATTTCTAGTTCTATTATTATCAGAACATGAATTTTACTCATCATCATTATTTTCTCTTTTCACTGGAATATAAAGCACACATGGGCAGTACTGTTTTCTTTCTTACTTGCTGATGAATCCTGACAGGGAGAATCACATGACAGAATAAAGTTATATTCAACATAAATGTTTATAGAATAGACTATTCAACTCCATAATTATTGGAAGTTGGAAGGAATCCGTAAATCAGAGCAATTCTTGTTCTTGTGACTACTGAGCCTCAGCCCAGAGGTTACAGTCTTAATTGTCCATTTCCATCCTCAAAACCAGGTCCTGAATTCAATGTGGCCACCTGAGCCCTGCTGGAGATCTGAGGTGCCAACAGGTCTGTTGTAAACTGCAAATGTTGCATTTTTTAGTCTAACACTTGCAGTCCTCACAACACCATTTATCCTCATCTCTGGTTCCAAAGCTGACATTGATGCAGAAAGCTTAGGGCCATGGTGTTTTTGGTCAGTTCCCCAATTCCTCCCATGTCCTGTTTGATATCTTGCCTGAACATATCTGCTCCATGTTAATCAATATGATCTCCATTCCATAAACAAATGTCTGATTTCTTTTATGTGACTGTTGATTCCACTGGTTATTCTATTGCCCGCCCCCATCCTTCTGATGTTTGACCCATTGATCTCCTAAAATCAAAGCAAAGCCAGCCCTAGCTTCATAATCATGGAGTGCCTTGTGAGATACTCCCATGAAGAACCTGGATGACACCCATTCTCTTGGACTATTCTTAGTGAGACTGCCCCACCTCATCATATCCCAAGTACACTGGTGATCAGCAAAGGAGCCCTGCCTGACGTCTGCATCTTCTTTCTCCTTCCAGCCCTGCCTCAAGGTTGGGCCAGCCACTGTCCCTCTTCTGCATTATCTTTGAATGGACAGCTGGGATGCCTGGCTCTGCTGTGGATTTGGGAGTTACACAGGTCTGGAGTTTACCCTTGCCTTTGAAGTTTGTTGGTTGTAGGATTATCTTATCTCCAGTCTCCTCACTTTTGAAGCTGTAATAACAGTAACTACTGAATTGTCAAGAAACTTAATGAGACAGCATATGGAATGTCTTGGATATGCATCTGTTAGTGCTGACAATTTAATGATGGCCTTTGTAATATAAATTTTAAAAACATTAAGAACTGGCCACAATTTGAGCCTCTTGGCAGTGGTTCTCAAATGCAAATGAGATCTATTCAACAGCATAATGCTACTTAAGTCATGACTGTGTGCTGGTTGCTGTTTGTCAATTTGACGCAAAATAGAGTCACCTCCAATGAAGGAACCTCGGTTATGGAATCGCCTTCATCATATTGCCCTGTGGAGCATTGTCTTGATTAATTATTAACATGGAAGGGTCCAGCAGGCTGTGGGTGATTCCATTCCTGGGTAAGTGAGCCTGGGTTGTATAAGAATGCAGGCTAGGAGAGCCAAGGGGAGTAAGCCAGTAAGCAATGTTCCTTCATGGTTTCTGCTTCAGTTCCTGCCCCCAGGTTTCTGGTTGAGTTGCTGCCATCAATGATGTACTGTGATATGGAAGTGTAAGACAAATAAACCCTTTCCTCCCTCACATTGGGTGTTTTACCACAGCAACAGAAGGCAAACTAAGACACCTTCCAAGAATCTATAATTTGAACCGTATCATAAGGAAACAATCAGGCAAATTCATTAGAAGAACATTCTATAAAACAAATGTCTCATACTCTTCAGAAGAAAGGGTGTCATAAAAGGCAGAAGTATTAGTTTAGATTAAAGGAGACTAATATATGATAATCAAATATAATGCAAACCATACTGTATCCTAGATATTTTAAAAACAGCATAGAGGACTGTAAGAACAACTGAGAAAGTTAGAACATGTGGATCTCTCTCTCTCTCTCTCTCTCTCTCTCTCTCTCTCTCACACACACACACACACACACACACACACACACACACACAGGGGGTGGTTTATGAGACAGAGTCTCATTTTATCTCAGGCTGGCCTGGGATTCACTATGTAGCCCAGGCTGGCCTCAAACTCACAGCACTTCTCCTGCCTCCATAGTATTGGGATCACAGGCCTAAAGCACCATGTCTGGCTTAGAATATATTGAACACTATATTGACTTTTCTGAGCTCCACAATGGCATTGTCACTATTTCTGAAATTGTCTTAATCGGAGTGGTATATGTTGAAATACTTAGAATAAAATGTACTGACACCAAGAAATTTACTCTCATAAAATTCACAAAAGTGTGTATGTCACAGAGAGAGAGAGAGAGAGAGAGAGAGAGAGAGAGAGAGAGAGAGAGAGAGAGAGTATTGATTGAGACAAAACAATGCAAATAGCAAAGCTAGAAACATTATGATTATTTGTTGTTCATTTTTACAGATTTTATATGGACTATGACATCTTAGTTTTATTGTTTATTTTTATTTTTTTCCTGTGTAGTGCTTGGACTGAGCCTAAAGCCCCACGCATGCTGGGCAAGTAGTCTACCATTGCTCTATCTCCACAGCTCTGGACCTTTTCTTTTAAAAGTGAAAATTTGTAAACAGGCCTCTGAGAGGTTTATTGAAAATGGAAGAAACAGATTTACTTAAGATAACAGAGAATCAATTCTCAACAAACTAGTCCAACTGTGTGTCAAGTCACGTTCCCAGAAACTCATCTGTCAATCTCATTGAGGAAGGCTTTTCTCACAGTTAGGAACTTTCTTAGAGAAATCTACCAAGCAAACTGTTTTCCCCAGTGTTTCTGAGCCAAGTGGTCCTTCCAGAACTCCCATTTGTCCCTCCTGAGGAATGGGGGAGCTGACATCTGAGACATTCTGAAGGTCCCCCTTGCTGTCTATCTTCTAGGCTCAGGAAATGGAGATGAGGGAAAGGAGGGAGAATGGAGTGGTTTTGCCCTGGTCCCCTGCCCCGAGATGCTGCTTTGCTTGGGGATGACTTGGGGCCTCTCTCCTCTTCAGCAAGCATCATTCACATGAGTCTTGTTCTTGCTTGGAGTACCCGCTCTTGCTCTTTCGGAATGGTGAGTGGCAATAGTTTGTACTGTGTGTGATGGTTGATCTTGATTACCAGCTTGGCAGGATTTAGAATCACCATAGAAATGAGTCTGATTAGCTTTATTGAGGTGGGAAGACCCGCCCTGAATGTAGGTGGTATCATTCTACCTGCTGGGGTCTCACACTAAATCAGAAGAAGGCAAGCTGACAATCATCATCATCTCTTTCTGTTTCTTGACTGGACACAAAGTCCCATATGTTGTCCCCATGACTCCCTGACACAGTTGGACAGTACCCTCAAACTGTGAGCCAAAACAGGCCCACCCTCCTCAGGTTGCTTTGGTCAGGTATTTCTTTGCAGCAGCAAAAAAAGTAACAGATATACTCCGAGTTACCCTTGAAAAGAAATAAAGCAAAGACTTAAGTCATTCCATATTATAAATTAATAGGAATTTGGGGTCTAACCCTCAGATCTAAGCAGAGCAAGGAGGGAAGCCAGGGAAAAGGAAAGAATCAATAGAAAGACTCCACAGCTCCCTGTAGCCCAAACAACACAGAAGAATCAGAAGCTTAAGAAAGAACAGAGTCAGTGGGAAATCCCTTGGTCAATTAGATTGACTAATAACTTCTAGGAACGCTGTCTGACATGTAGCCTCGCCACGCTGTATAGAATTTATTCTCTATTTTCTTGGGTACATTTCTCTCTTACAGTAACCTTGAGTTAGTAGCACTTCAGGGAATGGATTGAAAGTAATTGGTTCTACTCCTGGAGTGGAGAAAAAGAGAGAGAGAGAGACGAGACAGCAACTGTCAGAGATAAGGTGGCAAATTAATACCAATAAGTAGAGTGAGCGTATATACACACAGAGAAAGAGAGAGAGAGAGAGAGAGACAGAGAGAGACAGAGAGAGACAGAGAGAGACAGACAGACAGACAGACAGACAGAGAAGAGACCATGTAGTCATGTGTTTGGGCTTGAAATGCATCAAGGACTTAAGCAATTTTATTTGAATATTAAAGGAAAGTTGACACCAGAGGGCTGGGTGGCTTGGGAAAACAGGGTTATACATGGCCATCATTGTCTAACTTTTCCTCTGTCGCTAACATTGCTGAGCTGATTCTCCCACCTACCATCTCCTAGACAACATCCTCATTAGATTTGCCTGCACAGAAATGGACTGAGTCACTACGTCCCTTGCCAAGCCTGGCATCTTATTGTCCACTTTTAAGAGGCTGCCCATTGCCTGTGTAATAGCGTAATGAGTAAGAGGCTTGCTCTTAATCTCTGTCATTACAGTCTGTGGGGTGTAATTAAGGCAGATTTCTAACTATTAGCTATAGAGTATTCTGTGACTGAGCCGTGACTCACAGCTGGCTGCATGGAAGGTACTGTTTCTCTCCTCTGTTGCTCTAGTAAGAAGTCAGATGTGGCTGGCATCATTTCTCTCTATCTATAATACATCATTTTTCTCTGCCTACTTTCACATCTTCCTTTGGGCTTTTAGAACTTGTCAGCTTGATTGTGATGTGTGATGATGTGATTTTTTTCTTTTTCATTTTCTGCTAGCGTATGTTACATTTTGGATCTCTACAATACCATTCATAAAATTCATTCATTATCTCTATAAACACATTTTTACTCCATTCTTTTTTTCTCCAGTAGTATTTATATTATTATTATTATTATTCATAAAATTGCTTAATAAATGGTTCCAGTGCTCTATAAGTGATTTAACCTTTTTGGAAATTATTTATTTATTTTATTTTATGTGTATGAGTGTTTTGCCTGTATGTAAGTGCACCATGAATGTTTGTGTCTAGAGGACACAAAAGGGTGCCAGATCCTCTGGAATTGGAGTTATGGACATTTGTAAGCCACCATGTGGGTGCTGGGAGCCAAACTTGGGTTCTCTGCAAGGGCAGCAAGAGCTTTTAACCACTGAACCAAGAGCGAGTGTGCGAGCGTGTGTGTGTGTGTGTGTGTGTGTGTGTGTGTGTGTGTGTGTGTGTCTGTGTGTCTGTGTGTCTGTGTATGTGTCAATGCAGTTCCCCTCAGAAACCTTCACACATAGATGTCCACCAAAATTGGCATGAGGAGGACAAATGTCCCCCTCCAGTGTAAGAAAGGGCACAGCACTTTCTTCAGGTCGAGGTTGGAAGAATAAGTTTAGAATTTTGACCTGAAGCTACCTTCCCAACAGAGGCTTTTGATTCGGCACAATTTACATTTCTAAAACAGGGATTAGGTCAGAAGACTCAGATTCCAGACTTCTTACTTGCATCACTAGTAAGTCTGAAATGTCCCCTCAGAGTTTTCCATCTTCCGACATTGTTTTTTGACTAAGTGCTCTTGGCTCTCACCCTTCAGTGTACGGCTTGACAGCTAGTCAAAGCTTTGAGCACATTTTAAGAGTGTATTTTCAGCCTTGGTCTCTCTGAACAATCCTTCCTTCTGGATTTTCCTTGGATATCAGACTGGCTGATACTCTCCTGTCGTAGTCGGGGTTACTCTTCCTGTGATGAAACACCGTGATCCAAAGCAGCTTGAGGAGGAAAGGGTTTATTTGGCTTCCAACTTCCACATCACTGAAGGAAGTCAGGACAGGAACTCAAATAGGACCAGAACCTGGCGGCCATGGAGGAGTGTTGCTTATTGGCTTGCTCTCATGGCTTGCCTACAACCCAATCTTGTGAAGGCATTTTCTCAATCAAGATTTGCTCTTGTGGAGGCATTTTCTCAAACAAGATTTGCTCTTGTGGAGGCATTTTCTCAATCAAGATTTGCTCTTGTGGAGGCATTTTCTCAATCAAGATTTGCTCTTGTGGAGGCATTTTCTCAATCAAGATTTGCTCTTGTGGAGGCATTTTCTCAATCAAGATTTGCTCCTGTCTGTTGACTATAATTTGTATCAAGCTGACAAAAAAACTAGATAGCACATCTCCCAAAAGACATGTCTGTGTTTTAATCCTTGGAGCCTGTGAATGTTATTTTATGTGACCCAAGATGTGATTAAGCTAAGTAAGTATCTTTTGTAAATATTTGTTTTTTTGTGTGTGTAGATGTGTGTCTCTGCATATATGCAGGTGAGTGCAGGTGCCTAAGGAAGCCAGAAGCATTGGATCCCCTGGAGCTGAAGTTACAGATGGTTCTGAGCTTCCTATATGGGTGCTGGAAACTGAACTTAGGTCCTCTGGAAGAGCAGCAAGTGCTGTTAACTGATGAGCCATCTCACGAGCCCCTAAGGTAAATATCTTAAAAATTTTAATAATTTTTATTTATGTATTACTTTTATGTGGGGAGGGGTTGTATAGGGGGTGCACAGAGGGCAGTTTGCAGGGGTCAGCTATCATCTTCCACCACGTAGGTCCTGGGGATGGAACGCAGGTGATCAGACTTGGTGGCAAGCACCTTTAGCAGATCCAGATGACACTGCTATGTCATCTCACTGACCAAGTTAAGGATCTCAAGAGGGGAAGGCTATCTTTGATTATCTGGTTAAACCTAAGTTCAATCACATGCCACTTAATATGAGAGAGGCGGCGGGGGGGGGGGATTTGGGGAGGGCCATGAGAGGAGAAGCCAGGCAGGAGAGGAGTAGGTGATGTGACCCTGGGTTATAGGAATAAGATGAGAGAAGGGAAGAGCAAGGAATGGATTTTCTCTAGAGCCTCTAGAGGGAGCACGGCCCTGCTGATGCCTGGACTTCAGACTTCCAGACTCTAGAAAGCAAGAAAATACATTTCTGATATTTCAGTCCACCTATTTATGGTCATTTGTGACTTCAGGTGAAAGGAGACCAGTTCACCTTGAGCTCTGTGGTTGTTCCCAGACACAAGACAGCCAGGCTGTAGCTGCATCAAGGAAGATCCTCAAACAAAAAGCCTGAAACTACATCCCTGTGCCCTCTGGAACCAGGTACTAGCACTCAGGTTGTGTGGGCAGCTCCGGGGTGAGGAGCTGATATCACAAACTATACATACATTTTCCAGCACTGTTTCCCCACCCTGGAAAGAGTACTTCAGTCACAGGGCATGGGACAGTATGCCTAATATGTGCAGTGTTGCTAGCTGGTCAAGTGCACTACTGTGCAAATTGCTACACACCAATTGGTGTGCTTCCCCTAGACATAAGCAGAAAATCAAGTGTGCATCCTAGCAGCGCCTCTGACTCACTTTTTCTTCCTCAAGAACCCACCTAGGTTATCTGCAAACTTTCCACCAATGGCAACTGTGGGGGTTGCATTAGTTTCTTTTCTCAATGGGGTGACCAAACGCCTGACAAGAAGAAATGTAAAGGAGAAAGGTTTATCTGGGCTCATGATTCAGGGGATACAGTCATCCACAGTGGGGCGGTGGGGCAGAGCAGTCTGTGGCTAGACTGAGAACTCGCTCATGTCTCTGCAGACCAGGGATGCTGGCTCTGTTGACTTCCCCCTTTCTTCCTTTGATTAAGTCTGGGACCCCAGTCCCAGGGAAGGGACCCCTCACATTCAATTTGTGTCTTCCCTCCTCCATTAAATCTCTCTGGGAGTATCTTCATAGACGCTCCCAAGAAGTGTGTCTCCTAGGCGATTCCAAACCAGTCAGGCCGCCACAAAACTGAAGCACCATGGGGACCATCGGGCAGCTTATTGAGCTTTTCTCTTTGATGAGCAACAAACAGTGCCCTTCTTTCCTTTCTGCTGGGTACTGCCTCCTTGCTGTCGAAATGGGCAAGTTCATGAAACCCAGGAAAGTGGTGCTGGTCCTGGCTGGACACTACTCCGGACGCAAAGCCGTCATCGTGAAGAACATTGATGATGGTACCTCAGACCGCTATCCCCAAAAAGTGACAGCTGCCATGGGCAAGAAGAAAATCGCCAAGAGGTCAAAGATCAAGTC
The DNA here is from genome assembly GCF_949786415.1 of Peromyscus eremicus. Lineage (NCBI taxonomy): Eukaryota > Metazoa > Chordata > Mammalia > Rodentia > Cricetidae > Peromyscus > Peromyscus eremicus. The sequence goes on from NC_081418.1 coordinate 94,210,247, forward strand.
CTTTGTGAAAGTTTATAACTACAATCACCTCATGCCCACAAGGTACTCTGTGGACATCCCCTTGGACAAAACAGTTGTCAACAAGGATGTCTTTAGAGGCCCAGCCCTGAAACGCAAGGCCAGGCGGGAAGCCAAGGTCAAGTTTGAGGAAAGATACAAGACAGGGAAGAACAAATGGTTTTTCCAGAAGCTTTGCTTTTAGGTATATTTTTGTTCCCATCATTAAAAAAAAAATGCATCATTCCTTGGCTAGTCACACACATTCAGCCTCCCACTCTCCAGGAACATGGAAGAGAGACTGTTCCCCCTCCCTACTTGAAGTCAGATGTGACATATGACTTACAAGTTGAGTCCAGGTGCTGTTTTCAGAGCCAGGACATTTTTCTGTGTTTGCTTGCTTTATTTTTCCTACTTGTCTCCCTGTACAGCCAGGGCAGTCTTTGAGCTTGTGATCCTCCTGCCTCAGCCTCCCAAGTACTTGGATTAGAGGCAGGCAGCACCATGCCCTGAGTCGTGTTTACTTTTGTTGTTGTTTCTGCTATCAGCAGACAAACAGCATTCCTGCATGACCACGAGGAAGAGGGTGCCGGCAAACAGGGAAGGGTCACAGAGTGTGGGCCCAACTGAAGTTTGTCATTTTCAGCTACGACTGTTTGTTGGCTGCTTGCTATAGAAACATTGCTAGTGTCCCTTTACTCTTAGTAGGTCTGGAAGCATTCTAGTCTTCCAGCATCCCATGCCTGGGGAAAGTGGCCCCTCTGTGAAACCGCATCTCACTTCACCTCCTCTTCTGTACACCTGTGGTTAACGTTTTCCCAATATGCACAATTAACTGGTAGTTTCAGTTTTAACCCAGTGTTCTAAACGTGAAAGCGACTGGTGCCTTTTGTGTATTTGCTTTACAGCGAGAAAATGCTCTCTGTCTTGTTTTGTTTTTCTTTACGGTACAGAGCCCTAGTTCAGTCAGTCGTATCTTCCCTGACGCGTTTTCCTCCTGTCCCAGGAACTGGAGCGTTGCTAAGATGCCCAAGGTTACCCTGAGGCTTGAGGCTTGCTTCCAGCTCTAAAGCTAGCCCCATTGCTCTCTGTCACAACACTAGGCTGCCTCTGTGCCTTTTCCAAACATGATGCTTTAGCTGTTTTTCTCATTCCTATGACCAAATGCCTGACAACAAGCAACTTGAGAACGTGTTCATGAATGAACTTGCCCATGCTGCTTCGCCCAGCCTGGAAGCAGTGCTCCTGTCCCTCCCAGCCTGGAAGCAGTGCTCCTGTCCCTCCCAGCCTGGAAGCAGTGCTCCTGTCCCTCCCAGCCTGGAAGCAGTGCTCCTGTCCCTCCCAGCCTGGAAGCAGTGCTCCTGTCCCTCCCAGCCTGGAAGCAGTGCTCCTGTTCCTTCCAGCCTGGAAGCAGTGCTCCTATTCCTCCCAGCCTGGAAGCAGTGCTCCTGTTCCTCCCAGCCTGGAAGCAGTGCTCCTGTTCCTCCCAGCCTGGAAGCAGTGCTCCTGTTCCTCCCAGCCTGGAAGCAGTGCTCCTGTTCCTCCCAGCCAGGAAGCAGTGCTCCTGTTCCTTCCAGCCTGGAAGCAGTGCTCCTGTTCCTCCCAGCCTGGAAGCAGTGCTCCTGTTCCTCCCAGCCTGGAAGCAGTGCTCCTGTTCCTCCCAGCCTGGAAGCAGTACTCCTGTTCCTCCCAGCCTGGAAGCAGTGCTCCTGTTCCTCCCAGCCTGGAAGCAGTGCTCCTGTTCCTCCCAGCCTGGAAGCAGTGCTCCTGTTCCTCCCAGCCTGGAAGCAGTGCTCCTGTTCCTCCCAGCCTGGAAGCAGTACTCCTGTTCCTCCCAGCTAGGAAGCAGTGCTCCTGTTCCTCCCAGCCTGGAAGCAGTGCTCCTGTTCCTGGACACGCTCTGGCACTTGGAAGGCATACAGCCTGTCCTGGCAGTGCAGGCATGGGAACAGGAGTGAGACGTTACTGCTCACCCCGTCCCTCCAGTCAGAAAACAGAGTGTGGGTAGGAAGTGGAGCTAAGCTCTCACATCCCAAGGCCCACAACTAGTGATTTCTATCTCCAAGCTCCATTTCTTAAGGGTTCCACAACCTTTCAAAACAGAGCCATATGCTAAGGACCAATTTACAAACACTGGAGCCTACAAAGGGTGTGTCCCACCCCAACCATTAACACATGCTAAAAGAGAAGCTGCCATAGCAATAAAGACCATCAGAACCTTAGAAGACCTGCTGTTCCTCTGGGGTTTCACTCGTCCTGTGTGGAACTGGCTCTCAGCTCTACCATGACCAAAAGGAAGTTACGGAAGGAGTTTCCTTCAGTTTCCGTTCCTGACAGATAAGGAGCCATCATGCTGGGAAGCATTGCAGCAAGTGGCTGGCACAGTGAAAGCAGCTGGAAGCTGAGAGATCACATCTTAACTGCAAGCTCAAGGCAGAGGGGGTGAGCTAAAATGGGGATCCAGTGTTCAAATACCTCAACCTATGCGGACATTTCTCAATCACACCACCACAGAGGCTTTCTCTATTCCTACCACTAAGGAATAATTTGCTTTGGATTGTGAAGTTCAGGTTTCTTTGCTATGTGTAGGCACCTTGGGAGGAGATAACAACTTCCCCCACTCACTAATGGCAGTTTTGAAAATGAGCAGAAATCGGAGCTCTATAGGAAAAGCATAAGGCTAGGCATTAATGGAGAAGTTGGGATGCAGCCCACGCCCCTTCTTCATACTTCAGTGTCTGATTTGCAAAGTATTTGGTTTCGATATTTAGCTGCCAGAGCCAGATCTGAGCATGCAGAGGGGGAAGAAATAACCCCGGAAGGGAAGAAGCATCAGCTAGATATGTAAAATAGCTGATTTGAAATTAGCCTCTGATTCAAATTAAGGTGCATTAATTTCTCCAGAGGCTGGTGGGGTGCTCTGTCTATGTGGGGTGAGCTAAATGAAGCTGTTCTGTGATTCATCACCGAAGTGGCTGCCTAGCACCGTCATTCCTCATGGGGGCCCAGCCATCGGTAAGCTGGTTACACTGCTTGCGCCACACAGGGTCGGAGTGTGCTTGCTTTACTTCTATTTAGATTCTGAGTTGAGTCCAAGTCCAGCGGTGGTGTAATTGCTTGTGTCCTCGATGGGAGATTGTTCCTCAATAAGTTGGAACGGGTCCAAGTTGTCCTGGCCATGCTGAGCCTAGATGGATGTGAATGACATGGCCAATTAAGAACATCATCCATCAGTTAGTCAATTAATATGCACTAATTGAAGAACTATAGCACAGTGGGTTACACATTATGGGGGATATAAATATGCATGAGACTGTTCTCTATCCTCAGGTTACATAGGCATTACTGGAGAGTCATTTTCAGTTATGTTGACCCTCGCTCTCGGCCAACAGTAACCATGGGAGGCAGACTCAGATAGGCACTCCTTTCTCTGAATGGGCTCTGGAGTCATCTGCTATGGCCAAGTTACTGGAACTAACAGATGTATGGAAGACGTTAAGCACGAAGACACAACCTCCCTTTCTGCCAATGTTTGTAGTGGGTGCATCCAATTGGCCCTCAGCTTTTGTTTCCAGGGTTTGGTTTGGTTTGTTCTTCTTCCTATTGTTACTGGATCTTCGCCCTGAACTCCTGCTCAGTCAGCAAGAAGCTTGTTGTCTTCAGTCTCTTTATTGTCTCATTAACCAGGATTTTTCAAACTCAGCACACGTGACATCTGGGGCCAGAGACCTCCAGTGCGGTCTTTACCCTCTCCACTGTAGAGTGTTTAGCAGCCTCCTTTGTCTATTAGATGCCATCAGTAGCTCTTTAGCCCCATCTTGACAATAAAAAATGTTTCCAGACATTACCAAATGTCCCTGGGGTGGGGACAAAATCACCCCATCTCTCCATTGATTCAAAAAGACCTCCTTAGATCCCTGGGGCTTTCTGGTCAGTCAATCTAGCCGAATCAATGAGATCCAGATTCATTAAGAGTTTCTGTCTCAAAAAATAAGGTTGAAGAAGACTGAAGAAAACACCCAAAATTAATCTCAGGCCTACATACACACATGTACACTCAACACACACACACACACACACACACACACACACACACACACACCGCCTTGTTCTAGGAGTCCATGATTGAAGTCATAAAGCCTGTTCCTTTGCTTTTCTTTCTCCTCCCACTTATGAGCACCATGGGTCAACAGGGCTAGCCTTTTCTCATTTCTAAGAAGAAGACATCTGACATCGAATAGGCACCTAATCTCATCTTTCTAAATTCCAGAGAGCCTTTGCACTTCTCTCTTCAAAGGGAGAAGCCCTAGAGACGCTGCCGGCTGGAATCAAACCCAGTGGGGGAGTCCTCTCCGTCAGTCCGAGAGCACTCTTTACTGCTGTTCTTTGGCAGAGAGCAGGCTAGTCATGCCTGCAGACAAGCTGGTGTGCCCATCCTGCTCTCTGATCTGTCTCTCCAGCCCCACACCCTATTTTTGAACAAGAGAGAATTTAATGCTTGGTTTTTTTTTTTTCAAGTCCGAACTCTAAGATCAAAGTTAAGAAAAGAGAAAGTCTCCTGATACATCCTTGTAAGTGTATCCTTAACACCCCAGGTTGAGATACCAACAAATGCTGATAATGAAGTGGGAACGTGAGTGAAGTGGGAAATGACAGATTAGTTCTTGTCTGTTGTTCCTTTGAAAGCAACACAATATTAACCGATCACCAAATCCTCCCAACAGCACAAGGGTCCATTGGTGGGTAGGGAATAAAGAAAACGTAGGGGTTGGGAATGATGGAGTGAGGGGGAGGGTCATCTGCTATAACAATAAGCACTGGGAACATTATTCAAAGTCAGACAAAGCAGCAATAAAACAAAAACAAAAGATAAACCTTCCCCAGTCCCACTCCTGTGAAGTGTCTAGAGTAGTCGGCTTAGAGAGACTTCAGGAAAGAGAACTGAAGTCCCCAGTTCCACTCCTGTGAAGTGTCTGGAGCAGTCGGCTTACAGAGACTTCAGGAATGAGAACTGAAGGGCGGAGGGAAGGCAGCCTCCATTTCAGCTGGGGAACATCAAGAGTTCTGGGTACAAAGGGTAGTGATGGTCATGTGACGGGAATGTATGTAGTTACACATTCTGTAAACTTCAAAGGGGAGCAAATGGCAAGTTTTATTTTATGTCTACTTTACTTCAATTTTAAAAATTCTAAAGAAAAAACAGAAGTGGCCACAGAAGAATGACTTCTTACGCACCCCTGAGGAGGTGGACAGCCTGGAACTTCAGGTTGCTGGACCTAGAAACACCCAGACACATGACTTTTGGAGTAAACCTTGGGCTAAAAGCCAAAAACACTAATAATAATTAAAATCAAGTTTTTCATACCTACCCCATTAACAGACTTTCTCATATTCCAGATTTGGTTTATAAATTGTTTGTTTCATTTAGCAAGGTCTTGCTGAATAATCCGGGCGGTGCTGGAATTTCAGGTCTTCATGCCTCAGTCTCCAGAAGGCTGGGGTCACTGGCCTGTTACCTCCACATCCAGCCACAGATGTCTTTTTAAAAAGGTTCCCTGGAGGGACAGCTCTGCTGGTTTCTCCTGAGGTGTGCCTCCTTCAGTGCTGAGCTGGGAGACATTAAGCATGGTCCCCTGAGCTCCGCATCCTCACTACAGGAGCCAGCAGGGAAAGCATCAGGACTAGGCTCATGGCTGCTGCGGGGCTCCTCACCAGAAGAAACACTGTGACTTCTTGGGTCTTTTCCGGAACACTTTCAGCCGCTGTTGCATACCTACGTTCCTTACCGTATTGTTGTCCTGAAATCCTACAGTTCTGTCTTCACTTATTCCTGTCATACTTCCACAGAGAGGAACTCCTTCCGTCAGTCACTGGATTCTGTTTATCATTTTTCAAACTAATAGGTCCAGCCCCCAATGTTCTCTGGGGTTGATCAATTCAATTTCTTTGATTTGCTTATGAGCTCACGATTTTAAACATGTCTAATGTGTCTCAATCCATTGCACGTACTTCCCTCTGTGATACTCAGCTGTCTGAGCTCCAGCTATAAGGGCTTTTTAAAGTCAGCTTCTGAGTCCCTTGGACAGGCTGTCATTAATCGTTCGTGGTTTTTTTTTTTTGTTTTTTTTTTTGTTTTTTTTTTTTTTTTGCTTGCTGTCTGTCTGACAGTTTGTTATGGGCCAGGAATCAGCCAAATCTCTAAAGGTTATTGGCTGCTTTTACTGGGAAATGTTAGCCTAAGATTGTCTACCTGGCAGCTAGAAATAGTTATCAACACTGGGTTGGTGACTGTTTCTGGGTGTTTTCAGTAGATAGTACTTGGATTTTTAAAACATAAAATACATGATCAATGCAAAACATGTGCTTTCAATTCAGATCTCAAGCACAGCCTTTGTTCCCTCCCCTCCGTCTTCTTTCTCACGTGCAGGGACTGTTTTCAACAACGCTGAAGACGAAATCTGAATTTTACGTGATTAATTATTTATTTTACATCACAGTTCATACCCTATTGTCTTAGCATATTAAAATCAGTCTCTACAAGTAATATTGCTAGGAAGAGTTTAAATATATTTTGAGTAGTTTTCTCCTGATGTGTAAAACACATTAGAATTACATAGTCATATTACTGGGTTTTGAAAATACCTGGCATAGTCTCCTAAGTAGTCTGGGGGTTTGTTTGTTTGTGGCTTGTTTTTTTTTTTTTTTTACAGCTGGGGATCTATCCTGGTCCTAGTGTGCTAAGCAAATGCCCTCCCACTGAGCTGTGCCCAATCTCACAATTAGTAGTTTTTAAAATGTTCTCTTTAAAAATACAAGCAGACGGGTTAAGATCAGAACCTGTTTTGTTTTGTTTTTTAAAGAAACACTCAAAGTGGAAATTAAAAACAAAAACAAAACCTTATCCAATCAAGTTGACATGAAGAAGAACAGCCATATTTTTCTAGAAGTAGCTTCAGTATTAACCCTGATTGTCCGTGTGGCTAGACTAAGAGACACTTAAGAGACCAGAAGCTCAACCACTGGGTGTGTTGGGGGCAGGGGGGTGTGTTTCCAGAGACCTTAGATCCAGAGAGCTCTGTCCTAACAAATTGTCTAAAATCCGATAGAGTATTAGGTGCAATGGAACTATAGGGAGTATGGCCTGGTTGGAGGAAGTGTGTCTTTGAAGGGTATATATTGCCCTTGCCCCTTCCTGAGTCTTTCTCTGCTTCCTGTCCATAACACAGTGAGAAATCTTCGCTACACACTTCTGCCACCATGATGTTTCTTACTGTGGACCCAGAATCTACTGAGCCAACAACCATAGACGGATATTGGTGAAATTATTAAGGCCACTCCACGTAGTTAAAAGGGAGATTTATTTAATAGCGTAACTTATAAATGAAGGGATAGATAGGTTGAGGGTTCTGGGAAAGACGCAGCGCAGTCCGGCGGTGTTCTCTGGAGAACTCTTCTCGGTCCACCTCTAGCATCTGGGCTCCCAGCAGGAAGAGAGTGTGGCGCATTCTGCATTCTGATCTCAGGTCTTCAGGGCCCTCTCTTGGCCCCGCCTTGTAGGCATGATAGTTACCGAAGCCTCAATAGGGGTTGGAACTTCCAGACCAAAGCTGGAATGGCTACCCACTACATCTCCCCCTTTTGTCTAAATAAGAAGGTTCTAACTTGATACAAGATTATATACAAAGGAATGGTTATCAAATATTGTCCAGGAGTAATGAGGGATAATGACCTAGATAAGATGGAACTACAATCAATGCAAACAACATCAAGCAAGAAACACATACTAAAATCCAGAGAAGTCTAGAGCGTAGGTAAATGGTATATTACAAAGATCATTCCAAAAGGTGTCCTATCCTAAAGAACCTGAATCTAATACTTAATATGTTCTAAGATGTTATATATATATATATATATATATATATATATATATATATATATATATATATATACTAAGTTGTAACTATAACTGCTAGTCTTCAATCCCATCAAAGACCTGAGAAGGAATATAATGGTACCTGAGAAATGCCCTCCCACAACAATTAACAGTTGTTTTAACCCCCAATGTACCTATTTGTGCACAAGCCAATCTGACCCAGGCAATCTTGGAAGCTTCCTCTCAAATGACTCTAGGCTGTGTCAAGTTGACAATTAAAGCTAACTGGGGCAGCCAGGAATCCAGGAAAAGACAAAAACAACATGGAGGGGAGGGAATTCTGGATAAACAAAGTCAAGTTAGAACAATAGAACTAAAGTCTTAAGGAAGGGGATGCCAGAGCAAACATATTTAGCTTGAAGATATCAAATGTACATGGACTGTAGGATTGATAGACAGGTGTCATATTTGTTAAGCAGATTCCCTGGAGGATTTGGAAAACAATTAAATAAATTTAAAATGAGGCACATATTAACTCAAAAAATTTAAATTACAAAGGAAATAATTCTAGTATACTTAATAGTGTGTGTGTGCGTGCATGTTTGTGTATGTCTCCTAGTTAGGACTACCATTGCTATGATGAAATACCATGACCAAAGAAACTTAGAAAGGAAAGGGTTTATTTGGCTTATGCTTCCACATCAACAGAACTTAGCATGATCTCACGAAGGCACTTTCTTAATTGGTATTCCCTCCTCTCAGATGACTCCAGCTTGTGTCAAGTTGACATCCAGCACAGTGTGTGTATACTAAAAAGGGGGCCAGCTGCCCTCTGACCTCCCACACGCTCATACACATACACTGTGCTATGTACATAAACCTCCAATAACTGAATAAATAAAATTTTATTTTAAAAGTTTTAATATGATACATGGATTTCAATAAGCCAAAAAGACCAAAGGTTATGAACAAACTGCCTTCATTAAAAATTTAAAATGAATGTTTTGTGCCTCTCCCCAGGCCCAGAGAAGTGAATCAATCCGGCTGACCTAAGACTGAAATGGCTAGCCTCAAACTTACAAGGATGCTCCTGCCTCAGCCCTCAGCAAACCAGTGATACACATGGATCAAATGTTAGAAAGAGAGTCAATGCATTAATAAACAACAAAAATAAATGCTCAGACTGTCTCCTTATGCTATATTGGAAACACTAATGGCATAATCTTAATTCTAGACAATGAATGTAAGTTTGTGTGTATGCATAGGATGGCTCAAAATGTGAAAGAAATTCAACAGATGAAAGCTTAAACATATTTGCTCATATTGAAATCGATGACTATTGTCACAAGGTAGACTCTCATTTTGTTTTTTTTTATATGTACTCTAATTTATGCATTACTTTATGTTTAGAAAATGTGGTAATTAACCTTCAGTGCTTCAAGAACTTGGGGTACATGCAGCTGGCAAAAAGCAGAAGTTTTGGCAGTGTGCCTTTGTTTCCTCTTTTGCTCTGATGTCTGAACCCCACATCCTGTCCACCCCTCCCCTAACACTCTGTCTCCAGCCTCTGGGGCCTTGGTTGGAGAAAACCTAACTTTTTCAAGCATCAGCTATTCAATGCCTACATCCAGCTCCTCCAGGATGTCATAGTCTGGGTAGATCCAGGCAGAAGAAAGCCATTTTTTGTTTGTTTGTTTTGTTTTGTTTTGTTTTGTTTTTCGAGACAGGGTTTCTCTGTATAGCTTTGGGCCTTTCCTGGAACTCGCTTTGTAGACCAGGCTAGCCTCGAACTCACAGAGATCCGCCTGCCTCTGACTCCCAAGTGCTGGGATTAAAGGCGTGTGCCACCACTGCCCAGCAAAAAAAAAGCCATTTTCTAAAGTAATAGTTTGAGTTTCATGGTGATACACAAATCTATCAAGAATTACAAGGTTATAAATGCTAGTAAAGTGAGTCAGATGAAGCCCAAACATTTGTAGGCCAAGGACAGCCAATTAATGGCAAATGACACTTTTATAAATACTGTGGGAACAGAGAGGTAGGGCAAGGGCTGGGTGCCTGACAGTAGTGGTATTTTTGTGGTGGATGATAAGCACCAGGGAGGTTGCTAGGTGATGTGAAATGATATGATGCTGTGAAGGGCCTTTGATTCTCCTGGGCTTGTTATCTGTAGAGGACAAACCACTGAGTTGGGGTGCTGGAGAGTAGAGTGAGCTGAAGAGCCAGTTAAGAGCCCTGCAGAGAGGCTGTAATGGAAACCAGGAGAGAGGGAGTACTCACTCAGAAGGGACAATGTCAAGACGTGGCATCTTGTGATGGGAAGCCAGGAAGGGAGACAGAATCAAATCGGGAAAGAGCTCCATCAGGCACCCAGCCATGTCTCAGAGTGGGGAGAGGTGCTGGCAGCTGATGAAATTGAACAGGTCTATTTACAGACAGGTACTGACTAACAGGGAAGACCGTGCAGACTAGGGAGGTGGGAGGAGAAATCAGATTCCAAAGGGTTAAAGTGGCAGCTAGGCAATGCACATTAAACCAGACTTCTTAAACATTTCCCACTCTTGACCCCTTTACACCCAGGAAAGTTCTACATGACCCTAGAAATATAGGTATGTAAAACAGTTTTTCAAACATTTACTGTTAAGTCATAAAGAAGTCCACCTTAAAATAATTCTTTGGTATACACATTGTTTTATGATGTATTAAAGACGGAAGCAAAGCTGCATACTACTAAGATAAATGTGGTTATTTTTACATTGAAGAATTAAATCTTAACGTAATGCTTGATACTGAAGAACACAGAGTATCTTCAATGCTGCTGTTTAGCAGAACGACGTAGTACAAGATGGCAGAAGAATTGTCTGGGGCTCTTTCAGAAACTATTAGAAATTTTGTTCTAATCCTAAGCTCAAGTTCAATGTAACAGTTTTTAAATGTCACATCCTATTTATTTGGGTGTATATATATGGACTCTCAGGTGCCATCGCTTGGGTGTGGAGGTCAGAGGACAACTTACTGGAGTGGGTTCTCTCTATCGTGTTGGTCCTTGGGATCGAATTCAGGTTGTTGCACTTGGTAGCAAGTGCCTTCACCTGCTGAGCCGTATCACCAGGGCCCTCACCCTCATTTTTACCTAAAAGAAGCAAAATATTGCTTCATCCAGGTAATATTTGATTCCAGTGTCATTTCCGGGCCACAGCGAGTCAGAATATCATGGTAGAGGGGCATGGCAGAGATGTGCTCATACATAGCAGTTGGGAAGCAGAAAGAGGAGGTCAGGACAGGGCCAAAAGGAAGCTGTGCCCTTCAAAGACAGGTCCTCTAGGACCCACTTCCTCCATAAAGGCCTGTCTTCTAATTTCTACTACCTCCCAAGAAAGCCAATAAATGGCAAACTGTACAAGGCACAAACAGCTGATGAAGTCAGAGCCGCCATGATCCAGTCTCCTCTTGAGCAAATTTTCCAGCTGAGAGATCAAGCCTTCAACACAGGGGAAGCTTCCTATCCTACCTGCAAGAGATCGTTTGGGGTTGTCTGAATTTCTTTTCAGCTGCTGTGATAAAACACCCTGGCAAAAGCAACTTAGTGGAGAGAGGTCTATTTTGGCTCAAGAATCCAGGGCATAGTCCATCCTTGTGGGGAAGCTGCAGCAGCAGGTGCCAGGGGAAAATGACCACATGGTAACTACAGTGAGGAAGCAGAGCAACAAATCTCTGTGCTCAGCCAACCTTCTCCTGTGTACAGAGCCCAGAATCCCAACACAGGGAGTGGGGCCACCCACAATAGGTGGGTTTTCCCACTTCAGTTAGGCTAATCAATATAATCACCCATATAAATGCCCAGAGGCCTTTTTTTCTGGTGATTCTAGATACCATCAAGCTGACAAATCAGAGTAACCACCACAGAATTAAATGTGTACAGATACTTAGAATGGGACCAAACACACAAGAACTGTCGAGACAAGTATACATGGTGTCTTAGGGTAACAATTGCTGTGATGAAACACCATGACCAAAAGCAACTTGGGGAGGAAAGGGTTTATTCACTTACAGTTCCAAATAACAGTTTGTCATCAAAAGCAGTGAGGGCAGGAACTCAAGCAGGGCAGGAACTTGGAGGAAGGAGTTGATGCAGAGGCCATGGGGAAGCGCTGCTTACTAGCTTGCTCATCGTAGCTTGCTCAGCCTGCTTTCTCACAGAACCCAAGGCCACCAGCCCAGGGATGGCACCACATACAATGGGTTGGTCCTTTCCCCATCAATTACTAATTTAAAAAATACCCTACAGGCCTGCCTGCAGACCAGACTTACGGAGGTATTTTCTTTTTCTTTTGTTTTTTTTTCCCCTATTCTTACTCATTTTTATTTATTCTTTTCTTATACAGAGATATCCTGACCACAGTTTCCCCTCCCTCCTCTCTACCCAGTTCCCTTCCCCACCTTCCCTCTCCCCAAGATCCACACTTCTTCTGTTTCTCTTCAGAAAAGAGCAGCCCCCTCCCAGGGATTTCAACCAAACTCCACATAACAAGATGCAATAAGATTAGGCACAAACCCTCATATCAAAGCTGAATGAGGCAACCCAGTAGGAGGAAAAGGGTTCCAAGAACAGGTAAAAGAATTAGAGATACCCCACTTCCACTGTTAGGAGTCCCACAAAAACACGAAGCTAACAACCACAACATATATGCAGAGGACCTAGCACAGACCCATGCAGGTTCCATAATTGCTGCTTCAGTCTCTGTGAGCCCCTATGAGCCCTGCTTAGTTGATTCTGTGGGCCCTGTTCTCCTAGTGTTCTTGACTCCTCAGGCTCCTACATTTCTTCCTCCCCACTCTTCTGCAGGGTTCCCTAAGCTTCAAGGGAAGGCACCAGATGGAGATCTCCAATTTGGGCTCTCTCTCTCTCTCTGTCTAATGGTTGACGGTGGGTCTCTGCATCTGCTCCCATCAGCTGCCAGAGGAAGCTTCTCTGATGACTGGACTAGACACTGATCTATGAGTACAGAAGAATATCATTAGGAATTATTTCATTGTGAGGCATTTTTCTTAATTGAGGTTCCCTTGTCTCAGACGACTTTAGTTTGTCAAGTTGACATCAAACTATCCAGCACAATTGACTCCTTGTCAACTTGACACACAAACACATCACTGTAAAGCCAAAACCTTTCCTTTCTTGCTCATCCCCAAGATCACACATTAGTATAAACTCCACAATATAAAATATTTTCCAAATGTAGAAAAATCTCAGTCTTACAAGTTCAAAAACTTTAAAAATTCAATTTTTTCAAAAAAATTCAAAGTCTCTCTTAAAATTGAAAGTCTCTCAACTGTAGGTTCCTAGGAAATAAAAAAAAATAAGTTAAATACTGTTATTTGAACAGGGAAGAACCAGGGCACAGTCACACTCAGATCAAAGTAAAAACAAACTCTAATAGGTTAAATCACTCAATGTCCAGTATCTGGGATTCACTCATGATCTTCTGGGCTCCTCCAAAGAGCTGGGGTCACTTCTCTAGCTTCACCCTCTGCAACACACATAGTTTGTCTTCTAGGCTCAGGCTGGCTCCACTCCATGCCCGCGTCTGTTCTTGGGGATCATCCCTGGTACTGGCATCTCCAAAACGCTGGGGTCTTCTGCTGCAACTGGGCTTCACTCTCAACAATAGCCTCTTCCAGGCTCTCTTCATGGTACAAAGCCTCAACTTTCTCCATGACCCCTTAAATCCTGAGGCTTCCACTGCTACCCTGGCTGCACTTTCACCTCTCCTGACCTCTCACAGTGCCAAGCCTCGGCTGCTCTCCATGACCTCTTCATGCCTTCAGAACCAGTGCCACTGAGAGGCGCTTACACATGACCAAGTTTGGCTACCAGCACAAGGTACAACCTTGGCCACCTCTGGAACACAGCTTGTATGTGCTGACTCTGAGGAAACACTTCCAAGCCTCAATGATGCTGGTCCCTTATTAATCACTGCCAGTTTCTCTGCTCCAGCTGACCAGTATCAATTGTTCCAATAAAGCAAAGGTTTTGTCAGGTGGTGGTGGCGCACACCTTTAATCCCAGCACTCGGGAGGCAGAGCCAGGCGGATCTCTGTGAGTTTGAAGCCAGCCTGGGCTACCAAGTGAGTTCCAGGAAAGGCGCAAAGCTACACAGAGAAACCTGTCTCGAAAAACCAATAAAAAAATAAAAAATAAAAAAGCAAAGGTTTCACTTCAATGGTTCTGGTATCTTGCTAGTCACAGCTGATTCTTCAGCCCCAGCTAACCAGAACCACAGACTCTTAACACAAATGACCCTGATAGAGTCATCAAAGGACTCTCAAACTTCCCTCTGAAACTTCATAAGTCAGCTCTTCATCATCTGCATTACTCTCAACAATCTTATCTTCAAAATTCCCATGGAACAGCTCACCAAGCTTTGAAGACTCAATGGCTTTTCTTGCCCAAAGTTCCAGAGTCCTTCCATAATCCTCTCAAACACACATGGCCAGGTCTTTCACATCAATACCCAACTCCTGGTACCAACTTGTCTTAGGGTTTCTATTGCTACAATAGAACACTATTACCAAAATCAACTTGGGGAGGAACAGGTATATTTAGCTTACAATTCCACATTGTAGTACATCACTCAAGGAAGTCAGGGCAGGAACTGAAGCAGGGTAGGAACCTGGAGTCAGGAGCTGGCATAGAGGTCATGAGGGTGCTGCTTACTATCTTACTCCCTCTGGCTTGCTCAGCCTGCTTTTTCATAGAACCCAGGACACCAATACAGAGATGGGCACCACCCACAATGCACTGGACCTTCCCCCATCAACCACTAATTAAGAAAATACCCTACAGGCTTGCCTAAAGCCTGATCTTATGAAGATATTTTCGCAGTTCAGGTTCCATCATCTCAGATAACTCTAGCTTGTTTTAAGGGTACTTACAACTACCCAGCACACATGGTTACCATCATTACAGAGAAGGGTGGTTCCCCTGGAGCCACACAGGAGCCTTTCGAGGTACAAGGCTAGCCTTCCAGCCTCTCCAAACTGGTATTGTTTTTTCTTTCTGTCTCGTTTATTCAGCCATCAAGGAAGACAGCTGAACTTCTTTGGAGAATTAATTGTAGACAAAACTGATTGAGTTATTGGGCCAGTTCCGTTCAAGGGAGCAGAAATATAAACTAGAAACAGACAATAATAAAATAGTCAACACAACTCTGCAATTCCATTTCTTCTCCAGGGTTCCTTTGTAGTGTCCAGACAAAAGAATTTCTTGGGCAATGTATTGAAGGACATAAAACTCAGAGGAAGAAATAAGTCTCCGGTTTCCAGTAAATAACACCCAACCATGTATTATTCAGCTCTGGAAATCCGGCTGAGTGAGTCTTCTGACTCCGAGCCGTCTGATTCCACATTGAGTCATAAACATACTTGACAGAAATAGGATGTGCTCAGCAGGACACCTTTTCCTCCTTCATTTTATTCTTTCCATGAAACCAAAGTCTAGCTTTGCAGAAGCAAAGCATAGCTCCTCCTCGGTTTATTGCTATAAAGGTTTAGTATCCCTTAATTAAACAAAAGTGTTGGATACATTTACAACAAAGCCCATTGGTCTCCTGGCCTTTGGGTCATGTTTCTATGGGAGAAATGTATAATCTAGAGCACTTTTTGCAGCTTGTCCTAAAGATGCTGGTGGAGAATTCAAGTGAGGTGATATGGTATGTGAAGCCAGCATCTTTCTATCCAGTGGTTTAAGGTGATCTGGCATGGAATAGAACATTAAACAACACTGTCAGACCAAAGAGTAAGAGTCCTCTGAAATCCAACCCTGCTTTTTCAATGGGATTTTATTTTATTTTCAATTATGTATATATGTGTATGTTTGTGAGTGGCATGTGCATGTGAGTGCAACACCCACAAAAGCTAGAAGAGCGTGTAGGATTTCTGGACCTAATGTTACAGTTGTTTGTGAGTCATTCCACATGGGTGTGGGAACAGAACTCCAGTCCTCTGCAAAAACACAGCAAATGCGTTTAACTGTGGAGCCACCTCTCCAGCCCCCACCCCTTGTTCTTTTGACCTTGCCTTTCTTTCTAGTCCTAGTGGAAGAAATGCACAATGTGACTATGAACTGTTCTCAGAGGAAGAAAGGGTAACCATAAATGGCCAACTACAGCTTGGGAATTTGTATGGCAAACAAGGTCAGGGTAACTATTCAAGAAGCGTTTCTCCCTTTGACCTTCCTCATAAGGGTCAAGGAACTAGAGTCAGGACTCCTGGGAGCTGAGCTGAGTTAGAAGGAGTGTCTCTACTGTAAGTCTCTCACTGGCCCACAGATTTCAAATCTCAGTTCTATGAGGAGATGGTCTGCAGAATGGAAAAACCAGTTCTTCAAAACTGTACATCAGATAAAAGATTAATGTCTGGAATCTCTAAAAAACACCCCAAGAACTAAACACCAAAACCCAAATACTAAGTGGGTTAATGAGCTGCAAATGTTCTCAAAAGAATGATAAATGGCCAGTAAATATTTGAAAAAGTGTTCAATGTCCTTAACCATCAGGGAAATGTAAATCAAGAAGACAATTCTGGTGAGGATGTGGAGAAAGGGGATCCCTGTACACTGTTGATGGGAATGAAAATTGATGCAGCCACTGTGGAAGTCAGTATGGTGGTGTCTTGTAAAACATCATATGACCCAGCTATTCCATTCCAGGTGTGTACACCCAAAGAGCTCAAGTCCATCACAGGATTACTTACTGTCATACTACTAACCACAGCCAGGAAACTGAGACAGCCTAGACGTCCATCAACAAATGAGTGGATAAAGAAAACAAAATTGAGCTTTTCTACATTTATTTATTTATTTAATGTGTGTGTGTGTGTGTGTGTGTGTGTGTGTGTGTGTGACAGAGACAGAGACAGAGACAGACAGAGAGACAGAGAGAGAGACAGAGAGAACTAGAAAGAGGATTGTGAGAAGGGAGGAAAAGATCTTAGTGTAAAGGGGAGGAAAGGAAAAGAGTGTAATGGAATACATGTGACAGGGAGGCAAAAGCAGGGCTTATTTGGAGGGAGAAAGGGCAAGAGCAAGAGGACTGCAGAAAGGGAAGGGAGGAAGGGGAAGAGGGGGAGGAGTCACAATCAACTAGAGTGACATGTGTACTAGAACGCCATGATAAAACCTAGGACTTGGTATGCCAACTTAAATATTGGCCATGTGACCCTGGATACATTGTTTTCTCCCTGGGCTTCTGTTTGCTCAGTCGAGGTTTCCTCGTCTCAGATGATTTAAGCTTGTGCCAGGGGGCCATAAACTACCCAGCGCACATGGTTATCGTCAGTGCAGAGAAGGGTGGTTTCCCCATGGCCACACAGGGGCCCACTGAGGCACAAGGCTAATCCTCAGAGCCTCTCCAGCTGGTATTTTTCTCTCTTTCTCATTGTTTATTCCACCATCAAGGAAGAAAGACATTGAATTTCTTTGGAGAACTAACTGTAGACAAAACTGACTGACTTACTGGGCTAGTTCCATTTAAGGAAGCAGAGATATATTCTGGAAAAAGAACAACAGTGACATAGCTGGCATAGCTCTGTAATTCCATTTCTTTTCCCAGATTCTTTCGTGGTGTCCAGATAAAAGAATCTCTTGGGCAACATATTGAAGCGCTTCTGTTTTCTCATTTCTACCAAGATTATGATGATGATGATGATGATGATGATGATGATGATTGTGGTGATGCTGATGATGATTGTGATGATGGTGATGATGATTGTGATGATGGTGATAATGATGATGGTGATGATGATGATAGTGATGGTGATGATGGTGATGGTGATGATGGTGGTGGTGATGATGGTGATGGTGATGATGGTGATGGTGATGATGGTGGTGGTGGTGATGATGATGGTGATGATGATGACAGACATTTCTTTCAAGAGAAGTCTGAGAAGATTCAACTCTGATCATCTTAAAGCAGTTAGAGTCATGCCTAATACCTAGTCCATGTTCATGCAGATATTCAGGAAATATTGAGCAAAATGGGTACCAGGTACTGTCCTAGGTACTCAGCAAAACAGGCCAAGAATATCATGGATCTGCAATCTAGGAAAAGACAAACAACCATGAATAGACCACACATGTCAATGTTACAAATGAGTGATGTGAGTGACAAGGAAGAACGGACAAAAAATGAGGAGAGCAGTGCCAATCAGGGCCTGGGAAGGGCCGAAGTATTGGAAATGGTGGAGAGGATTAGAGAAGCTTCCTTATGGTAGAATCTGGAGTAAAAACCCCAGGCTTAAGGGAGTGAGCCAAATTAGTACGCAGAGGAAGTTACCCTAGGATCCGTTCAAGCATTGAAGGCAAGAATCTAGCATCGTAAGGGAAGCCGGGGAGACAACGACCCGACAGTAACAAAACTGCTTCATTTACGGCTTGAAGGCCACTTAGAGCTCCAGTTTTAACTCTGCGTGACATGATGACAGACATCCCTGCAAGTTTTCTAGCAGAGGAGCACCCTGGTCTGACTCGTCTCAAAGGAGCCACTCTGGCTCTCTACCAAGGACGGATTGCAGGGGAGAAAGTCAAGTCCGGGACCTGCTGCTGAGACAGAGTGGGGAGACCCAGCTCTCCCTAGGGCTCTGGGACAGGAACTAGGACTGCTGTACCCTGCTAAGTACTGTTGAGAATGTTAGCTTTGTGTTGTTTTCTTGAAGTCTTTTTTTGTAAGCACCCCATCTTTTTGTTGTTCTGTTTGTCTGCCTTTGAATACAAAATCACCATGAATTGGGCATTCAGGTCGTTGAGTGGTGGAACACAGTCCTTCGGTCCTTCTCTTGTCCCTGGCAGCTGGAGAGCGAGAAGCTGCTATCCCAGCAGCCCTTTCTCTGGCAACAGCTCAGACTGCCCTCATAGCAGTCTGGCTATTTGGGTGTTTTCTAATCACTCTGGCAGCACTTCGGCTGTAAGACCATGAAAACAGAAACATTCCAGGAGGCCTTGCTACAGTTAGGGCTGCTTCTGACACCCTGGAGCAGCCTGAGAAGGTGGCATCCCAGCCAGGCAGCATCCAAGCCAGCCCTGGTAAATTTCAAATGATGTCAAGGCTATCTTCACCCAAGATGGCGGGACAAAGACTTACTTCCTCATTACCTCAGCAAGAAGCCAGTGCTTGGTGAATCTGGAAGCTAGGCTGTGATTGGTGGAAACACAACCCTTTGTTTGCATAGCATATCCAAGCCGCAGCACACTAATTACATAGTTTATCTCGCCATTTAAGTCAGCAGAGAAAGATCTTCCTGTGTTTTTCCTACATTAATCCCCATAGAATGCTCCTGCTAAATGGTGTTTTATCATGAGTAGAGTGGACTAAGCCGGTAACAAAGAAGAAGCGGCAGCCCAGATGGCAGCAGCTACCACCTTGGTGGTGGCAGTATTACCAGCAATGACAGGAGTGTGGGAAGCGCAGTTGAAGAGTTCCAAAGAGCAGACCAGGGCAGACTCAGGAGGGAGCAAATGAAGTGGAGAACATGAAGAGCACTAGAATTAAGAAGAAGATGAGTGAGGCTGTTGTGTTCGTGTCGCAAGACCACCACAGAGCCGATATCTGATGCAAGACACACAGGGGTTTATTGATAACAAGCAAGCCAGGGCTTGGTCCGTGTCCAACACTCAACACAGCGGGTGGAGGAGGACGGCCCTGAGCTCTCAGGGTGAGGAGTTTTTAAAGGGAAAAACCACAAGCAGGGTGGTACAAGCCCTTGTGTCATATGATTGGGTGAGGGTGTGTAACCTTTGAATTTACTGGTTGGGGGTTACAGTTATCATTTGGGGGCAAGCCTGAACAAGTCCCAAGCTTTGTCCTTGAGCTGCCATGGGGGCTGGCTGGCCTAGCACATACTGACTGTGGGGGCTGACTCAGTGGCCCAGGTTCTGTCCTTGAGCTGCCATGGAGGCTGGCTGGCCTCACACATTCACATTGACCCATACACATAGCTCTAATTTGGTGAGGGCTCCCAGACAGTAAACAACTGGCTGAACCTTGAGCAGTCAGAGTACGTGCAGAAAGGGAGCTACTGCAAGGACTATGTCATAGCCCTCCCAGAAACTGCTTATGAAAGTCTCAGGAAACTGAAATTGAGGCCTGATCTCTGAGAGAAGACTGACAGCCTGTTATGACATCTGCTTGGTCCTTTTAAGGCAGAGCCAAGCCTGCAGAAAGCAGAAGGGGGTAGGGGAAAGACTACATGCATGGTCACTGGAAGAGCTCCTGGAAGCTGCCAAGCTTTGAAGGCCAAGGATCCCATCCTCCAAGTCTTGAGGGCAGTAACTGGTTGGTGCTGACTGCTGCCAGCTGCTGCTGGCTGCTGCTGAAGGTTAAGGATTACACTAGCTACTGAGCACCAGGCTGCTGGCAATCAGAACACTGCAAAGTACCTTCCAACTTAAGAACCTGTACATCTCTGAATACTAAGACCTGGACGCATAAAACTCTAGTTCTCAGAGTTTTGAGCTGTAAGCCTCTGGTACTGCCTACCTAGCCAGTAAACCTTCAACACTCAAAGATCCACAACTATTGGGGTCGTCAGTCTTGTCAACTTGATTGGATCTAGAGTGAACTAAGAGATATACATCTTGTCTGAGAGAAGGTGTCCCAGAAAATTTAACTGGAAGAGGAAGACTCTCCCCCAGAGTGGACAGCACTGTCCAGTCCAGATGTCAAGAGGTCTGAGGAAAAGAAGCATTGCTGTTCTCGGCCTCCAAGTCACTCTCTGTGGATGAGTGAATCTCCTCTGTTGGTGCTGCTCTTCTCAGCCTCCTGTCACTCTCTATGGGTGAGCAAATCTCCTCTGTTGATGGTGCCACTCTTTGTCACATCAGAACCCAGCTTCTCTGCCTCCCAGAGTGAGCTGAAGATCAGTGGTTCTTCAGGAATCCTCCATCACCAGATGCAGACTGCTGATGCACCCAGCTTTATGGATCAAGGAGATACCAGGTTCTCAGCCTGTCCAGAATGCTGATGGTTACTGCTTGTCTACCCAGCCCGATCTAACATAATCAATATTCCTTGTCATGTACATTCATTATCGGTTGTTTCTCTGGAGAGCCTTGGCTGGTATAACCACCAAACACCAGATTCTCTCATTTTAGTGGTTTCCATCTCAGTTGAGCAAAGCCATGCCAGTCAGCTCATTGGCAGCATTGCCACTTCTGTGGGCACAGTGAAGGATGGATGGCAGATGCACAGATGGGAGTGGAGTGAAGAACAAAGGAGGATAGCCCTGAGAACGGAAGAGGTGGTTGAATTTGGGATGCTCCTTAAAGGTAGAGCTAGCTACATTCCCTGAGACACTAGACTGGGGGATGTGAGAGAGTCAAGGAATCCAGCCCGAGCAGCTGGCAAGAAGGAATTGCTGTCCACTGAAAACCAGAACAAGCAACAGTTGAGTCCAGCCTCTGTGGAAACCTTGACTACTTAAGCTATTATCCAATGCTGCTTTGTGTTGTCAGCAAGACACATTCTTGTCTTATTTCTGTCCGGAGAGCAGGCTACTTCAGACTAGGAACTCTAAGTTCTTCCTTTAAACAGGCCCCAGTGTCCCTGCAGTTTAGCTGAGACACTGCACTGCAGACTCATGGCACGTGCCAGCCACACTTCCGGGCCTTGGAAGCCTAAGCAGCCAAAGCGACAATTATGCATCCTTCAATCTAAAATAAAATATAAAAATGGGCTTGTGGGGGAGGGATAGTTCAGTTGTTGAGAGCACGTGTTGCTTTTGCAGAGGACCCAGGTTCAGTTCCCAGAACCTATGTCAGGCACCTCACGACCGTCTGTAACTCTAGCTCCAGGAAATATAATATCCTCTTCTGGCCTTTAGAGGTATCCACATTCATGTGTGTGTGTATGTGCGCGTACCTTTAAAAGATAAAAATGAAAGTAAAAAGGAGAAAAGGGCTGGGGAAATGGCTCAGTGATCAAGAAGAGCATGTGCTGCTCTTGCAGAAAACTTTGGTTCAGTTCCCAGCACCCACACTAGGTGGCCTTTCATTCCAGTTCCATAAATTTGATGCTCTCTTCTGGCCACTACAGGAACTGCACTCATGTGGTGCACATACAAATAAGCAGGTGCATGCACATACACATAACTAAGAATAAATTGCAAAATTTTTGAAAGAGAAGTGAAAAATTGGAAGACAGTGCCATTACTTCTTGG
Organism: Peromyscus eremicus; assembly: GCF_949786415.1. Taxonomy (NCBI): domain Eukaryota; kingdom Metazoa; phylum Chordata; class Mammalia; order Rodentia; family Cricetidae; genus Peromyscus; species Peromyscus eremicus. The sequence goes on from NC_081418.1 coordinate 94,232,325, forward strand.
ATCTACAAATACCAACTCTATATTAAAACAATAATCTAAAAAACAGAACCTTGGGTTACAACCCAGAGATGCACTTAAAATACATTGCTAACAGTGCCTTAAGGTGATACTTAGGGCCAGCGTGCAGAATTGCTATGAGGAACAGCCTTTCAGTGTTGAGTTTTTTTAGATACAAACATATTAAGATCCCATTTAATACATGGCAATCTCTCTCCAGGGAACTTTCTCTTTCTGGACCTCACTTCTTCTCCCAAATGCAGTCAAATTCTTCTGCTTTTAAGATAAATCTCGAGTGTTCTCTATATCATGAGTCAGTGTTTTCTGTCTGCCTCTTCTGGTTTGCAGCTTCTGCTGGAATTACTTGATTCTTCCACAGACAACACAAAGTTAAATTGTCACAGGCTGCTAAGACTGGATTTATGAAAGCTGGATTTAGCTGGTAAGAATAGTTTGCTGGACCCTGATCATCTGTCTTAAAACTGTTCACCTCTCCATTGCCCAAGAACTGTCCTTGTTAAGATGACAGTGACCTCCATGGGCTATGGCTAACTCTCAGTCCTGTACCCTGACCACCAGCAGTGTTTGCTAGCTGCTCTCTTCTTGGGAATATTTCTTCCTGGGCCCCTGTCAGGTTCAACTCAATGTCTTCCTACCACACCCACTCTGTCCTCTAAAAGGAAATCTTTTAAAATAGATTTCCCATCGTCTCCACAATTCTTTACACAAGAGAGCCCTGAGGCTTTAGTCAGCTTCTCCTTTATTTTTACATTCATTTCCATGTACTTACTGAGTCTTGTAACCTTAAAAATAATTTATAAGCTGATCATTCTCCAATCTCCATTTCCAGCCTCAAACCTCTCCCTGGAATCATACTTCTAAGGGCTTATTAAATCCCCCTAGCTGTAATCTAATGCCTTAAACTTATATTATCCAGAATTGAACTTCTGTTCTTAACCCACAGACCTGAACTCTGCAGTTAATGGTTGTTCTGTCTTCTAAGCTTTTCAATACTTTGGAGTCCTCCCTGTGCCCTCCTTTTCTCTCTCACCCTGTATCTAAGCCAACAAATTCTTATAGAACTTACCACGATGCTGTATTGACCGGGCATGTTCTCATTAACCCTACCGCTACACCATGGGCTTAAACACACTCCCTTCTCCCTAGAAAACTGATGTAACCTCTCACCGAATTTCTCTGGTTTCTCTTTTCTTCTTAAAGTCAGCTTCAGCACACTGACTAGAAATCATTTCAAAATATGAGATGCCGTGGCACTCATTTGCCAAAGTCTTGACTTCACTCACAGTAAACACTGAAGTCTGCACCAGACACCATTTCACGTTTTGTCCATTAAGATGTAACGTTGTCCCAGGTCTGTGTTCACTCATTTTCTCATCACTGAGACCAAATTAGTGGCAAGACATGACTAAAGGGAGGAACAGTTTATTTCGGCTTATGATTGGGGAGACAGAGCCACCATGGTGTAGAAGGCAAAAACCACAAAGGGTATCTTCTTCACGACAGCAGAAGCATGAGGCTTCTTGCTCACATCCTGGTGGATGAGAAAACAGAGCAAAGGGAATTCCTTATTAAGCTGGCTTTCTCTTCCTCCCCCACCCCCTTTTACAAATTTGAGGTCCCAACCTGTGTGATAGTTCCTTCCACATGCAGGATGGAGCTCTCTTCTCTAGTTAACTCTCTCTGGAACACCCTCCTATATAAACCCAAAAGTGTGATTCACTAATACCCTTCATCCAATAAAGTTTGCAGCTCAAACCAGCCATCAGAACGTCTGTCCTCCTGCTGCTCTTAGTGTTTTCCTTGCACTCATTTGATTTGCTGCGCCCCAGTCTCACCACGCCCCCCCCAAAGTCTTCCCAATAACACCCATCCTCTTGCCACTTTCTTCCTGTAACACAGATTTGCTTCCGGTGCACGTTTCCCTGGCATGCCAGGTCTGCAGGGCAGCCGGTCCACCTGTCCTAAACATTGCCAATACCCTAGCACCCAGAATAATGCCTATGTAGAGGAAGCCATGCGAACATGTTTGAAAGGCTGATACTCAAAAGGAAATGGTTCAGTTAATGTACAGGACACATGATATAAATGACCATATTTCTTTCTTTCTTTCTTTCTTTCTTTCTTTCTTTCTTTCTTTCTTTCTTTCTTTCTTTTGAATTTTTTCTTTCTTTCTCTTTTTTCTTTCATTTTTTTATTAAGAAAATTTCTACTCACTCCACATACTATCCATAGATCCCCCCTCCTCCCTCCTCCCACCCCCAGCTCTCTTTCCCAAGCCACCTCACATCCCCACATTCCCCAAATGGAGGTCTCCCATGGGGAGTCAGCAGAGCCCAGCACACTGAGCCTAGGCAGGTCCAAGCCCCTTCCCACTGCACCAAGGCTGTGCAAGGCATCACACCACAGGCACCGGTTCCAGAAGCCTGTCCATAGACCAGGGACAGATCCCGATCTCCCTGCCTGGGTGCCCTGTGCCGCCAAACAGTTTGAGCCAAACAACCGTCTTCCGTATCCAGAGGGCCTAGTCCAGTCCCATGGGGGCTCCACAGCCACCAGTCCACAGTTCATGGGCTTCCACTAGTGTGGCCGGTCATCTCTGTACATCCTCCCATCATGATCTCGATGTCCCTCGCCTGCAGTATCTCTCCTCTCTCTCATCAATTGGATTCCCGGAGCTCAGCCTGGTGCCTGGCCATGGATCTCTGTATCTGCCTCCATCTGTCACTGGACAAAGGCTCTATGATGACAGCTAGGTTATTTGCTAGGCTGGTCTCTAGAGTAGACCAGTCCAGGCACCCTCTGGACTACTGAACGGCCATATTTCTTTTGCTACTAGGAATTGCAAAATCTGGTTAATAGCACATATGTGGGAATGCACATGTATTTGGGGGCTTCTGTTGAAGGACTCAGTTCTGGGCTTGGGGGTCTTTTGAGTCCAAGTATCATCAAATGACCACTTCAGACCAATTAACTGGGCAAGTTAATTGAGGCTATTGTACTTCAGTCTTGTTTTATAATATGATTGATTAAAAAAAATCATAGTAAATTAGCAAATAGGGCTGTTATGAGAATAGAATACTTAGAACTGGCTTGGCATATTGGAAGAAGCCAGCAATGACTTGCTGGTGTTCTGAGGGTGTTTGTGTAGGACTGAGGAATTTCCCTGAAATACGGCTTTCTGCGGTGTAACCAGAAGTCCCAGGTGTCCCATTTTACTTTTCAACACTGACATTCCTCTTTGTCCCTTTCTTATTTTTATTTATTTTCTCTTGATGAATGGATTTTTCAAAATGTACCTTATATTCTTTTTGAAACAAAGTACAATGTGAATAAATAATACATACTCCATTGTGCATATTATATACCCTTAATAGATGTGAATAACCAAAGGCTTTATGAAGGGAAAATAAATGAGTGGATTAAAGCCTAAACATTTCTCCTCTGGCAGGGTTTAAATTCACTTCCCTACACTCTTTATGCAAAGCAGAGGCAGAAAGGAAAGATGAGGCAGAGTTGACAAGACCCGAGTCCCTCCATCATGAACAAGTTTATCACCATCCAACTACTATAAGATTATGCAAATGAAAAACTAACAGTGTTAAGTGCCACACAAATGTTGGTTGATGTTATTATAACAATCTGGTCTAATGATACCCCAAGGTTCCTGGAATAACAGAGATATGCTAATGAAATGAGGCTACATATTTTTAGAAACACAATATGAAGTGTGTGTCCATAAGTCTCCTCAAATCCCCCCATGTAATTAGCTCTTCTAGTGATTGCTTCATTGGTATTTTTCCTGCTCTATGGCCCTCGCGAATATCTGAAATATGAAACAGGTCTCATCTCGTTCTTAACAAAAGGTTTTCAAGACTTTCCAAATTGCAATGTCAACAGCCCCACAGATTCTGCTCTGGAGAAACAACAGTCATTGTTGAAAACTACCTAAAATTTTTTAAGTCTCTGGAAGCTGTCTTAGGGGCCTATAAAAATGGAGGAACGCTTATTCAAGGAAATCTAATATCTTGGTAAAGAAAATGGAAGTCTGGGGCATTCCTCTGCCTTTCAGCTCAGCATGACGGAAGCTCAGTTTGATGGATGAGAACAATCCACAAACCCATCAACAGATCGAGTGTGGCTCCCACCCAAACCCCAACCTCTCTTTTCTTCTTTCCTTCTTTTCACTTATTTAATTTTGGATGAGGGAGGATAAATTGACAAACTCTTCCTAACAATCATAAGAAGCTGTGAAGGATCCAAGCAAGCCAGATCAATCTTAAGAAAGTAGGAAGAAATATGATCCCCAATTAAAAGGCTCAGCGGAGAGCCACAAGTAGCAAGGACAGTGTAACAGCAGAGCAAGGACAGACAGACCAACACCATAAAGAAGAGAGTCTGGGCCAGGGTTAGAGCTCAGTGGCTGAGGCACTCGCCGGGCAAGTTTGGAGATCAGAGGTCAGGCCCCTGGAACCCACAGAAATGCCAAGCAGACAAGGAAGCAGGTGCACTTGCAGCCTAGGAAGGCAGAGACAGGCCGGAGCAAGCTGGCAAGGGGAATCTATTGGCCAGCTCTGGGTTTCATTGAGAAGCCCTGCCAATGGATAAGGTAGATGAGGGATCAAGGATGATTCTCACTGTCAACCCCAGGCCTCCACATGCACACATATGTGTACATACATGCAAATGTGTATATACACAGATGTAGACCATACAAACATGTGGTGGTATTGTGTTCCCCAAAATATTGTGTACCTTAATAAACTTACCTGGGGTCAGAGAACAGAAAAGCCACAAGATACTTAGGCTAGAAAATGTTAGCACACGCCTTTAATCCTAGCATTCCAGAGACAGAAATCCCTCTGGATCTCTGCGAGTTCAAGGCTCATTGGAAACAACCAGGCATGGTGACTCACTCCTTTAATTCCAGAAAGCAGCCTTTAATCCCAGGGAGTGGTGGTAGAAAGCAGAAAGGTTTATAAGGCGTGAGGACCAGAAACTAGAAGCATTTGGCTGGTTAAAGCTTTTGGCTGGTTAAGCATTTGGCTGGTTAAGCATTCAGGCTTTCGACCAGCAATTCAGCTGAGACCCATTCTGGATGAGGACTTAGAGGCCTCCAGTCTGAGGAGACAAGACCAGCTGAGGATCCGGCAAGGTGAGATAGCTGTGGCTTGTTCTATCTCTCTGACCTTCCAGTGTTCACCCCATTACCTGGCTCAGGTTTGATTTTATTAATAAGACTCTTTAACATTCATGCTACACAAACACGTAAGTGGAAAAAAAAAACCCTGAGAGCCCAGCAATAAACCATTGTATACACATAGCAATTGATGTCCAAAAATGCCCAAACAATTTTAGTGGGGAAAGTATTTTTTTCTCAATCAATGGTGTTGGGACAGCTGGCTGTCTACATGTGAAGGAATAAAGCTGAACCCTAAATAAGACCCAAGTAAAATGTTTAGAAGAAACTTGGCTTGGATTAGTCAAGAACTTGGATTCATCCTCTTTTCTTTTCTTTTCTTTTTTTTTTTTTTTTGAGTTATGGCCTAGGAAACCAAACATAAAATTAAAGTTTTATTATTATTAAGCCTTATTAAAATTAAACATGTGTATACTCTCTTGAGATCTCTTAAGGATGCTCTGAAGAAAGTGAAAATATGGCCCACAGAAAGAGAGAAAGGTACAAAATATTTGAAAGTGTGCTATAGAATGGCTTTCTGTATGCTGTGAATATGTGTTGCTACCATTGGTTAATAAAGAAGCTACTCTGGCCTATGGAAGACAGGTTATAGTCAAGCAGGAAATCCAAACAAAAAGACAGGGAGAAGAAAGGCAGAGTTGGGGAGACTGACTCTACAAGCTTCCAGAGGCGCAAGATGTAATAGAACCCAGGTAAGGCCACAAAACACATAGTGATACATAGATTAGTAAAAGTGGGTTAATTTAAGATGTAATAGCTAGCTAGCAATAAGCCTGAGCCATAGACCAAACAGTTTGTAATTAATATAAGCTTCTGTGTGTTTATTTGGGATTGAGAGGCTGTGGCTGCAGGACACAGGAAAACTTCCAGCTACAATTGGTGCCCAGACATTTGGCAAGAATTTCCACATAAAATCTGAGAGCTAAATAAAAGGTTCTAAACGGAGCCAAGAGCAGCTTCCTAGTTCATGTCGCTCATTATGGCCTGCAGTACAAACACATGTCCCTGGCCATGGCAGGCTTCAGCTGCAAAAAAGCTTCTCCTCGCCACTGCCTCCCGGCTTAAAAACACACACATGCTACTTAATACTGCTTCCCAGAATTAGGATTCATTGGTACCTGTGCCATGTTGAAAAGCTGAGTGGGGCAGAGCCAGCAACCAGCTCTGCCACTTCAGTCCTAGCCATGCAGCTTAGAAATTTAAAAACTCTCCTGGTCAGAAAAGGATTAAAGATACACAATAAAACAGATTCAGATGGGGAAAACCTCTAAACGGGTTACAGTGTGTTTAAAAATATATGTAGGCTTGGGAGAAAAAAGAAAAAGGAGAAAGTCCTTAAAAAAGAAATAGAGTTTAAAAAAAAAGCTACATAAAGATGGAAAAAAAACACAGAGAGTCTGGATATTGTATATTATTGTGTTGTCTTTGGGAATTTTTTTTTTTTTAACTGAAGAGAGAGATTTGATTGTAGGGGCTGCTAAGTTAAACCAACATGTATATCTTAAAGGTATCTTGACTTCAAAATTTGGGTCTAAGGATGTGTTGCTTTGGAAAAGAAGTTCTGCTTTTGTTTCCACAGAAGATGAGAAGCTGTGGATTCCTTCCAGGTTATTATGGTTCCATCAAGGAAGACCCCCTGAGAGGTCTCCAATGGGATCTATGGCCCAGATGATCCAACATCCAGAACAGCTTCAAGCAACTGGCTGAGATGATGCAGCTTCACAGACTACTCCAGTCAGGACTTGACCATAATCCTAAATTTGCTCAGAATCCCCATAAGATTGCCAGTACCCCCAGTCAGCAGGAAGTAGTATAGGAAGCTATACCCAAATTCCCAAAATATTGTTTATGAATGTTTATTTTTATTTAAAGGAGGTTGATTATAAATGCAATATCTTTCTAAAGAAAAAAGGGATATGATATAGAAATTATAAAAGGGTAGATTATTAAATCTACTTTAATCCAAAAAACAACTGTTAATCTCAAAATACTTTACATTGGTATGGATTTTGGTTTATTGATACAAATTTAAGGTCAATTTTGTTATACTGTATGTATATTTCTACTCTTGTTTAAGGTATTATGTTTATGCAACTCATTTAAAATTGTAATGTATAATTAAGAAATACAGATTAATAATTAGTCGTCTATGATAATCAAACTTATAGTCATGTTAGTTTTCTAGGTATACAAAGATATATTTCAGTTAAGTAGGTAATCTTCAAACACTTCAAAGACTTACAGAATACAGCATTTAAAATGTTTTAAGAACTTAGACTTTTCTGGACAGTGAGACACATCTGCCCCTGGCAGCACCGATTTACTTCAAAGAAATAATAGGCATAGAAGAAACTTGTTATGGAGTTTCCTTACAATATAGAAAAGGCTAGCCATTTGGGCAAGAAACTGCTCTTGCCTGGACTGCTTGACAGTATACTGTATAAACTGGACATGCAGAACCCATAGGAAGATAACCACTGGACTTTGCCAAAACAAGGTGAGATGGTCCTTCAGCTTCCTGCTTCACAGAAGAAACTGTCAGACATTCTATAGGACACAGAGAAAAGTGACCAATGAACTTTGCCAACAGGTGGAACAGTCTTTCAAATTTCCTGCTTCACTGAGAAGTATACCGGAGAATCTAGGCCTGTAAGCTGAAGATAGATGCCCCAGTGTTACTGAGGAACACTGGATGACTGTTCAGGCAGTCAGCTGTTTCTGTCATACCTTGTATGTTTCAGAAGTTGCTTGTTTGCACTTTCTACTTACTCAAGTAATATTATATTCTTCTGGGGTCTTTGATGGAGTTGAAGACTAAATAGTTATAATTATAGTTTTCCTTAGTTATAAAAAGATAAATTAGATGTAAAACTTTAAACTCATGAAGATAGGATAGATGATAGGATATTTTCTTTAATTTTGCCAAATACAAATAGACTAGATATTGTAACTGTAATTCTTGCTTGATAACTGTTTTGTTATATGTAATTTTACTATGTTAAAATGAAAAATCTTCCTTTTTGATTAGACAGAAAAGGTAAGTGCTGTGGGATGGCTTTCTGTATGCTGTGAATATATGTTGCTATCGTTGGTTAATAAAGAAGCTGCTCTGTCCTATGGCAAGACAGGTTATAGCAGGAAATCCAAAAACAGAGACAGGGAGAAAAAAGGCGGAGTCAGGGAGACAGACACTATGAGCCCCCACGGGAGCAAAATGTAATAGAACACAGGTAAAGCCACGAAACAAGTGGTAACACATAGATTAATAAAGATGGGTTGATTATTTTATAAAAATGGTTCCTGCCAGGGTGGGACCTGTCAGGGTCTTGAAACTTCAGTCTACAAAAGTGGTATAATTAAGAAGAATCTGTCCAGTCTAACCCTCACAGGCCTGCCCAGTGCCCCATGCCCCCGGCAGGCAGGCACCACTACAAGGAACAGGTATGTGGGGGAGAAATGGGAGAGGAGAAGCAGAGAGGTTTATGCACAGTGCAGAGAAGTGGAATTGAAGATATAAAGGTGGTGAGGAACAGGTTGATATGGGTATCCTAAGCTGCCACCTAGGGTCATGTGATGTCTGGGCCTGTGCTGTTGCCAAGGGCCATGTGTGGGTCCATGGCCCTTCCACACCTGGGGTTTTTGTTGATGTCGGTGGCTTGTGTTATTGCCAAAGGCCATAGCGATGCTCAGTGTCTGGGCTGCCACCTGAGGCCATGTTGATGTCTGAGGGCCATGCTGCTGCTGTGGCCATACTAATCTGAGTGTCCTGCACTGCCTCCCAAGGCCATGGTGACACCCGGGCCCAAGCTGAGGTCAAGGGCCCTACTGCAGCCAGGGTCCTGTAATGATGTCCCTGACTTGTGTTACCACAAAAGGCCAAATGGATGCTCAGGGTCTGGGCTGCCACCTGAGGTCATGTTGGTGTCCGAGGGCCATGCTGTCACCAGGGCCATACCAATCTCAGTGGCCTAGGTGGCATCTTCCCCTGAGCTGTTGCTGAGGACCATGTCTGGGTTTGTGGTTCTACTGCAGCTGGCACTGTGGGAGAGTTGGCTCCATTCCTCACCATGCTCTCAGGAGAGCTGGCCGCATGGCATGGGGGTAGGAAAGCTGGCTCTTACCGTTGTCTGAGGGGGAGAGTCCAAGTGAAGGCCCAGACTGACAACTCAGCTACCACCCAGACCCAAATTCAGGTTGGCCCACCCTGACATCTACCCCATTTGTGACCTGCTAGAGAGCATGAAGGGACCAGTCCTGCAGAACCAGAGCCACAGGATCTCTATGACTCAGGGCAACATCAGGATATCTGAGAGGAGATTTGGTGAGGGTCCAGTGTTGATGATGGACCAGAAGCCAGAGGGCCTGAACCAACAACTCACTGCAATGAACATTTGTAAGTAACGATGTTTGGGAAAAGGGTATACTGTGTGACACACCAGAGCTTCCAAGGCCACTATGACAAATGAATATGTGATGGAGAGGTGGGAAAGATGCAGGAGAGAAATGTTTTTCTGGTTTTTTGTTTTGTTTTGTTTTTGTTTATTTGTCTGTTTTATTTTCTTTTGGGGGAGGCTTTAAGGATGGGGGATGACACGGATGGACTGGGAAATGAGTGGGATTAGGGTGCATTATAGGAAATTCTTAAGGAATCAATTTTTAAAAATTAAAAAAGAAGAATCTATTCAGAACATATAGATGAAATTATCAGAGACTAAACAAAAAACTTTTACAACTTACAGCAAAAGGACAGGACAGTATGTTAAGGAAGGTAAAAATTTCTACACTTTTTTTCAAAGATTATACACAGTCAATAAACACATCAAGAAACACTTAGCATTATTACTTGCTAAGAAATGAAAATCACAAGGAGACGCCACTTCACACACGTGGACGCAGCACATGGACTGTAATTTTAAAAAGACAGAATAGCAAACGTTCATGAGAACGTGGGGGGAATGGAGCCGTAGTCCATGGGGAAAACTGTGTCGCCGCTGGAGAATGGGCCAGTGGTTTTGCCCAAGAGTTACATGCAAGGCTGCTGAATGACTCCGTATCTCCACTCCTGTGTACAAACCAGAGGAGGCTGCAAGCAGGTGTCCACACAAACCCATGCACGGCCTTGCTTCCCCAGTGCTCGGGCTTGGTGTTAGTGGTCGAAATGACAGAGGCAGGCTGGGGATGAGATGCACTCAGTTGGTAGAGGGTCTTCCTAGAACTTACAAAGCTCTAGAACAGGTCTCCAGCACTGTATAGCGGAGGTGTGATGGTGCATGCCTGTTGTCCCAGCATCTGGGAGGTAGCAGGAGGAAGATCAGGGGTTCAAGGCTATCCTCCACTACTTAGCCAGTTGGTTACTAAATGTATGAGTGTTGACCTTCCTGGAGGGGGGGTGGGGAGAATTCATTATTGGAATTGATTAGCTCAGCAACATATTAAATCATAAGTCTGTGTGTGTGTGTGTGTGTGTGTGTGTGTGTGTGTGTGTGTGTGCACCAAAAGTGAGATGTTTAAGCAGGCAAGTGTTTCAGGACCCTTTCCACCATTTATGTCTTTCAGTCACTGATAAAGGTGTACATTATCTCCTCCAGTGCTCCAACTGCCCCGAGGAAGCTACCGTTAACGCTATTCACATTTCACACTCGGGAAAATCAAGGTGGTAATAACTCGCCTGAGTTACACAGCACATAGCTGGCAGAGATACAATGACAGCCCAAGTGCTCCTGGCTCGAAAGGCTGAGCCCTCTCTGTACACCTTCTCCCATGTCAACTACTGTGAAGAAAGCAAGACACGGCGGTCCCTACCTTTGAGGGATAGATGTGGCCTTCAAAAGAGAAGGTGCATGCAAATCTCGGCGCTGGAATCAGATTGGGTGTGCTTATTTATCAGGTGTGAAATTGATTTTTAATGCTGGTAAGCACAAGCACGCTCCTCTTTAGAGCCAGATTTTCTCAATCTTAACTTTCATGGCTTCAAGAAGATTGAACACCAGCAGCTGCTGCCTTCCTTGCCTGCTCCTACACAAATGGATGACGCCGCTGATAGTGTTGTGTCAACTTGGCTGCATAACGGCTTTCCCAGGTATCTAGATGGACATTTTCCTGGTTTTATTTGAGTGAATGTCTAGACCAAGGGACTGAATAGAGGAGGAATTCCTTCCCAGTGCAGGCAGACAATCCACCGAGCTCCAGGTTGGGCAAATAAACAGGGCAAGTTTGATTTTGTCCTCCACAGACTATCTTATAGTGTGTGTATGAATGTGTGTGTGTACATGCATGTGCACACACATGCACTGTGTGTGTACACATTGTGTGTGTCGGATGTATTTGCTTTCCCTAGGATATGTACATGTGTACATACATGCATTAGGGCTATGTAGGGGAACAGAACTGACAGGATAAACATTACAGGGGAGTCTGCTAGTCTGGCTCTCATGATGGAATCCGAACAGTCCAACAAGAGCTGCCTCATCAGAGAGAGGCCAGGAGCTCAGTAAGAGCTGGGTCCACAAGCCTGGGTGTTCCACAGTCTTCCTTCAGTGAAGTAATCAGCAGCGACAACAGGGGAGAGCTCACAAGCCAGCGGAAAGCAAAGACTTCCTCCGACCGTGTCCGTTTATCTGGGTTGCTGTCAAGTGGTGCTTCCCACATTTAACATTGATGTACCACATCAATCAAGGCAATCAGGATCCCCCGGCCAACGTGGTATAGGCCATCCCTCACCAGGGCTCTCTTCTCAGGTGGTTCTAGGTAGTGTAACAGTGACAATCAAAATTAACTATCACAATACACTAATAACATGTACTATAGAGATAAATCTATGTATTTATCACACACACACACACACACACACACACACACACACACACACACACAAAATATTTGTGTCTCAGCTCCACTGATGCAGTTACTGCCCTGTTCCAGCATCCCTAAAACTAAGATCAGCACATACTGGCAATCTCAGAGCCATTAGGAACCTCATGTCACTTCACAATTCTAAAACACTAGAGAAAAGGAATGGGCTAAAGTTGGCCCTTTTAGGCCTTGGATTTCAATTCCAAATGGAGCAGTGTCCCTAGACAGTGATTCTCCCAGGTTTTGGTGTATTTTAAAATAACTGCCACTGCAAACATTTGCATAATTTCCTCAGAAGTCAGCTAGGAAAACTTAGGTGACAAGATGCTATATGAATGGACAAAAAATTTCTGATAGTGTGCATTTTCAGAGGGCTGTGCAGTTTAGAATAGCACATAATGAATTTGCAATTCATATCATTCTGTTAGGATAGCTTTGACGGTACCTAGGAAAGGGGAAGGAAGAAGGAAAGGTAAACCAGTTATCCCAACGGTGTAGAGCTGTTGGGGAATGGGGCAGGTGTGTGATGCCTGGAGCAATTGTCTGTCCGGTCCACACAGACACAAACCTGACTAAGGCTGTTCTTTGTTTTCCTTAAACTGAAAACTGAAACAGGAAGTTCTTGATGCTGTGTGAACTGGTCAGGTGTCTATTCCGTCTCCCATGATGAATGATCGACATGACCACAGCTGGGAGAAGAACACTGAGTAGTGGTCCCTGGGTTTACTAATGCAGTGTGACACCCATGCTATTGGCAACTGCCTTTGTCTGGTGCTCTTGTAGATAGAATTAAAAACTCAAGGTTGGGGATTTAGCTCAGTGGTAGAGCGCTTGCCTAGCAAGCGCAAGGCCCTGGGTTCAGTCCTCAGCTCCCGGAAAGAAAAAAAAAAACCCTCCATAATATGTCCCCATCTTACCAACTTACAGGACATTCTCCCTCAGGGAACCTTGAACCATTTAGTCTACCAAACCAACCGACTCTGTAACTCTGCTCCACATTTCATCTTCTGGAACATTCTTTCACTGTGCTTCTTGCCTGGAGTTCTTTGCTTCCTAAATATAATTCTTTATCTTCCTACTCAATCTCTTGTTTTGTTGAAAAATATTCTCTGTGAATTCCCCAAAAGGGCAAAAGGGAAGTAGGCTTTTTTTCAGTCATTGGAATACACAAATGGATTTAATTGTCCACACTACATTAATTACATAGCAGGCAGAGAATCCTAGTCTTGAACTCCTCATATTTGGGAAAGCACTTGATCAACTCTGCTTGGATATTTGAAGTCACTATGATGAAGACATTTATATGAGGATATTTGAAACTGTACTCAAAGTGTCCTTTCTCTGAGACTTTTCACTGAGATTTTCTCCTGAGGAAACATCTCTACTTCCCTGCTTTGAGGTGGGAGTCAGTGTCTCTGTCAATGACACTCTGGAAGTGGGATTAGTGGAGGGTATTAGAGTCTTCCTTGAGAAGATAAAGTTTTACCTTACATGTTCTCTTCCAGTCCGCTGACACGTGAGGGTGTGAGGCCTTGAGACACCTCTGCTCAGTTTTCTCAAACACTCCATGAGGTAGGTGACGATGGCGGATGTTAGTAGAAATAACCAAAAGGCTGAGTGTGTAGCTTGGTTGGCAGAGGGCTTGCCCACCATGCATGAAGCCCTGGGTTTGATCCCAGCTCTGCACACTGGAGGTGTGGAGGTTCACACCTGCAGTCCCAGCACTCGGGAAATAGAGGCAAAAGTTCAAGATCATGCATCAGATATAGACTAGGTTTGATGCTAGCCTTAGCTACATGAGACCTTTCCTCAAAACAAACCAAAGGCTGGGGACAGGAAGAGAACCTAGTTTTCATCTTATTAGTTCCCAGACTTTCAAATTATTCTCAATTCCTGTATGGACCCCCGCATTCCAGAGGCTACTGGGTCTTCCAAGTAGCCAGATTGTCAGCGTTCCGAAGAGAGTTCTAGAGGTTTGTTCATAATGTATACACAGTTAGTACTCCAGTATTGTACATTTTAAAGGGTCGAGATAGTAAATTTTAGTTTATACTTCAAATAGTCAGCAAGAATCTAACTGACACAAAAGAAGACTGCCTGAAGATCAATAAATATGACTTTTGAAAAATTCAGTCAATTTTTCCAAAAGGAAATGGATCAGTTTCACACAACCTTGTTATTTTGCAAGTATGGTACAAATTTTCCATTTGTTTTAGGTAAACAAAATTAAAAAAATAAAATCCGGGCTCTGCCCCCACCCCTTGATGGAACCCCAACTTCTGGTGGCGCAGAGCACGTAGGCCAGAGCAGCTGGAAAAGGGGCTGCAGGCCAGGAGGAGAAGGCAAGGATAGCCTACAGGTAATGGAGTCTAAAGAACAAGGAGTTAAATATCTTGACGTAGAGGGTGGCCACCAGCAAAGAAAACAAGCGGCAAGATGAAGGGAAGGAAGCGAAGGCCCGGCCTTTGAGGGCGGGTGAAACCTGAGAGAAGGCAGCAGGTGGTCCCATGGTGGACCACCCATCCTGTACTACAGACGGGAGCTGACACACAGCACTGGAGAGCACGAGGCAAGGGTGAAAAGGGAGAGCATGGGAATAATGTAGATGTAACCAACCGTCTTATTAAATAAGAAACACAGAGCCGATTCAGAGAAGAAAGCCAAGAGGTCAGAACTAAGAGCCTTACCCTTCCTGCTTCAGCCAAGAAAGCTCTCCGAAAAGGGGGGCCTACTTCCTGTGTGTATGTCTTTATATAGTATAGCTGTTCTGCCTTCTCATTGGTTGTAAACCCAAACACGTGACTGCCTTGTCACTGCCTGTATGTACAGCCCTCCAGGTCCTCTATGGTATTGAGATTAAAGGCGTGTGTCTCCAATGTTGGCTGTATCCTTGAACACACAGAGATCTACCTAGCTCTGTCTACCAAGTGCTGGGATTAAAGGCGTGCGCCACCACCGCCACGCTCTTGCTATGGCTCTAATAGCTCTGACCCCTGGGCAACTTTATTTATTAACATACAATTAAAATCACATTTCAGTACAAATAAAATACCACCATATTTCCCCTTTTCTATTTTAACAAAAAGAAAAAAAGAAAAAGGTTATAACTAACAAAAGAAAAACTATATACAAAAGTACAATAACTATATACAATATATACAAACAATAAATGTCTAAACAATGTCTAGTCCATTTGTATTTGACAAATTCAGAGAAGATAATTTCATTATCTATCCTATTTTGTTAAGTCCAAAATGTATCTAATTCACTTTCTATCCTAATTAATCTTCAACTATAACTAACTAACCTTCAACTATAACTAACTAATCTTCAACTATAACTAATCTTCAACTATAACTAACTAATCTTCAATTCCCTCAGAGACCAAAGAAGGACATAATATTAGCTAACAAAAATAAAAACAGGAAGTACATGCAAGCAACTTCCAAAAAATTTGTGAGTTGACAGAAACAGCCAGCTGATTTGTGAGTTGACAGAAACAGCCAGCTGCCTGGACAGTCCCTGAGGTTTCTCTGCAGTGCTGGGGCATCATCTTCAGCCTATAGGCTTAGCATATCTGACAGACTCATTTGTGAAGTAGGATGTACACAAGGTCAACAGTTCAACCTCACATTGGGTGAGAGCAGTCCATGTACCAGAAACACCTGAATTCCACTAGTGTCATGTCATGATTCAGGATTTTAAATTCTGGAAATTGTTGATGGTTTTTTAATTCAGCTGTCCATTCTTCTTGGCTGTGTATATATGGCTTCATCTCAGCATCCCGTTCTTCTCCACATCCCTCTATCAAATGCCAGTCTACTATTGAGAGGCGTGAGCTTAGTTACTCTTCAAGAATAACTGTTTCAGCTGCTGTTCATCAGAAGCCATCGGCCTTCGAAGAAAAGGGCACTGTATCTTTTCCGAATTGCGAAGGCCAGTTCAGGGATGGTGCCATATTGTCCTGGCCTCAGAAGATGCCTTTTGATAAAGCCATAACCACACTTGTTTTGGCAAGAATCAGTAGTCCTTTGTTTCATGTCCTGTCTGTCCATTTTGTCAGCGGTTGATTCGAGGATACTTTGTTGTCCAGTGGCTAACTTTTGCCACAATGAAAGTTAACTCCATATGCAGTTTCTTCAATGCCCATATTTTCTCTGAAGTAGATTGGTACTGCCAGGAGCCGACATGTCTCATAGTCATAACAAAAAAGAAAAATTTTCTAAGTTATTAAAACATTTTAAATGCCATATTCTGTAGATCTCTGAAGGCTTTGAAGATGACCTGTCTAAAATATATCTGCTCAATTTTTAAAACATATCTAATATAACTACAAGTTCTATTATAATGTCTAACTACTAACTTTCATTTCTTTATATCCTAATAGTTGGTAATAATAACATTCAAGGATCAGAAAATTGCATTGTTAAATGAATGGAAGGTTTGGGAGGATGTGAGGCAGCTGGCGGAGAATGAGGGAAAGGCAGTGAGCAGTTAGCGCTGAGCCCCTTACTGTGACCTTCAGGATGGTTTTTCCTTGTACCTCAAAGTCTGAGGGTCTCTCTAAGGATGATATGGGACCCTGCCTCTGAAGCCTGTACTGTTGTGATTTTTTTTTGGCATTACTTCATTCTTTTGGGTCTCTCCCCACGCCCCACCCACCCCCACTGCCAGCTCCTGATCGAATATTGAGTTTTTGACACAGTCTGTTATTCTTACGTTGCAAGGAAAGATGCACACTACATACAGTGAAGCTAATAAAGCAGCTTGTAAAATAATAATAAAATCTGATGCCCATGAATCTGTTATTGTAGGCTTCCATGTGGGTAATGACTTTCCTGACTTTTGCTTTTCAGGTTTTTGTTGTTGTGGTTGTTGTTAGAGTTTGTTTGTATATTTGTTCTGAGACAAGATCTCATTGGCTGGCCTGCAACTTGCAACGTAAATCATGTTGGCCTTGAACTTACTCAGATCCACTTGCCTCTGTCTTCAGTATGCTGGGATTAAAAGTGTGCACCATCATGCCTGGTGGGATTGTTTTAAATCCATTACAAAGGAAGTATTTCCCTTTTAACTCCCAGGTGGCAGGGCTCCTCTGAAGGATCAACAAAACCCTCAGAACTGGGTGTCTGGGATTCAGTCACTAGAGGCAGTAAAGCTGGGGTCTCTGCTCAGCTGCTGCCCACACTAGTGATCTGTTTGTGTGGGGTCTGTTTGATCCTGGGGCTTGTTTTGTTTTTTTGTTTGGTTGTGTTTTGTTTTGTCCTTTTCATGACAAGGCAGAGTTCAGATGTCACAGATCCTTCCAGCATAAAAGAGCAAGTGATCTTAGAATCTAGGGACACCACCTCTACTCTGCTTGATTTCAGTTTGATGAGATTCGATGTGATTTGTCCCAGGCACTTGCTTTGATTCTCTGTGAAATGAGTTCAAAGGTCAGCCGTGTTCCCACCTTTAGCCTTCTCTCTTCCAAACCACGTTTTCGAACCTGCTTCAGAATTCTCTGCTCACTTTGTGGAAGAAATATTTCATCCATAATACAGGCTTCTCACTTTGTTTCTGCCTGATACAGATGATTATATAGGCTTTTTATAGAGTGAAACTCTAGCAGCATTTATCTGTATGTCCCTTACCCCTCACTGTTAACATCTGTATATCACACTCACTGCGGATGCCCTGGGCAGAAGATAAATACATGGGCAAAATGCCACTAAAAGCTAATCCAAAAATACTCTCAGGGAGAGATGAAGAGTGCTGTGCGGAGGAAGGATTAATCAGTCCAGGAGCACTTGTGTGTGTCTAAGTCAGTGTCCCACTGTGTCCTCTCATACCACCTGGGTTTTCCCTCAGAGCTGTTAGGATGATTCCTAACTAGGAATCTATTTACAGAATCACGTGCTCAATGTCTGTCTGCACCCCAGCTTCCCTGTTCCTTTGCCGAAGTGAGCATCTGCAACATGGTAGGTTCTTGATAAACATTTATTGAGCAAATCAAAGAACACTCTGGCAGCTTCTTTTCCTGTTTAAAAATTTAAGTCAGCTGCTTCTCTTTGGGGCAATAGCTTCTCACACTTACAGGGGATTTAAACTTCCGGGGTGTATCTCAGTAATATTGAGAGTCTTTTTTTTCCCCCCGATGGGAAGAACATGTGTCAAGAACATCAAGACCTGGAAGTGAGAAAGAGAAAGCAAGGGATCCTGGGAAGAACAAGGGGTTCAGAGATGTCCAGGAAAAGGAAAGAGTTGGCTCTCCCTCACTGGAGAATTCCATTTCCTCAACTCATAAAGACAAAGAGGGTCAAAATGGACCAGATCTTCTTGCCTCAAACAGAGACCAGGGAGCAGGGGAAGCTTCCTGCGGATGGCAGTCAGGATGCTTTCTGGAGCAGGCTCCTACCAGCTGTAGGATTACAGCGGTGGAGAGTAGTCTCATCACCAGCCCTTGTGATCCAGCAGAGTGACAACCTGCTTCACAGAACAAAGAGGAACACAGCGAGAAGAAAGACAGCGCTGGTGAGCAGGTGGGCCCTGTGGAGTCTCACTTTCAGCTGTGACAGAGCAATGCCATAGAGCAGTTGACGAACATTTCCAGAAGGATCTGATACTGATATGTTGAAGGCCATACACTGTCTGCTACAAGTATTCAATTATGCAATTTTAGTGTGAAATTGCACAAATTATTAAAAAATAGAACTTTCTCTGATCAATTCTACTCAGGTTAGATTTTACTGATAGGCCATGATTTTCTGATCCTCTATAGAAGGTAAAACTATCTCTGTACCTTCCCTAATGATCTGTTAAATGGGGCCTTAACAAGACCCTCAGGGAAATCAGAATTGGAGAGTTGACTTTCATCCCATAAGGCTAAGAGTTACACCTTAGACATCTCATGGATTTGCCCTAAGCATAAAACCAAGTCCATACAACCATTTAACTGGCAACTAAAAAACATAAACATTCCTCATGAAAAATAAAAACCCAGGATCTCAAGTTCATTGCCCATAAGGTCTAGTGTATAACATAAAAGTGCTAGATGTTTTAAGAAGCAGGGAAATGCCACTCAGTCTAGAAGGCGATATCAATAGAAAGTCTCTCAGGACACTGTTGATGATTGGAGATACAAGTCTGCACAGTGTTGGTGGCCATGTGGCCTGTGCTAACAATTGCAACAAATGAAAATAAAAAGCAATCATGACCACAACTTCCCAGAACTCTGAGACACAGTCAAAAGACCAAACCTTAAATATCTTGGTGTAGAAAAATGGTGAGATACAAACTAAACACACAGAAGACAGTTCGGCAGCACAGGGAAGCCTCCATTTGCTCTGCAGCCCAACCTGGCCTTGATCCTGGAGTCCTCCTGCCCTGATGGCTCAGGGTTTAAAAGGGCTTGCTACACAATCATAAGAGTTTGGATCCTCATACTCATAAAACAAGCTGGCACCCCCAAACATCTATAAGTACAGCTCTAAAGGGCCTCCCTGTGTGCAGAGAGAATGCATTCACACACACACACACACACACACACACACACACACACACGCACACGCACACGCACACGCGCACACACACACGCGTGCGTGAACATTTATACACACATAATTAATTAAAGCTTTAAAAATTAGTACAAAAATAATAAAGACCATCAATTGTATTAGTGAAGTGGAGAATAAAATAAGAATATGATGGATTCATGAAAGAAACAAGTGTTTCTTTGAAAAGATAAACAAGATTTGGCAAACCCTCACACAAACCAACACAAAGAAAAGACCCAAATTAATAAGATTAGAGACCAAACAGGTAGCACCAAAATCCAGTGGAAGAATAGAGAATACCTTGTAAACAAACACCAGTAAACTAGGAGAAATGGACACATGTGGCCTACCCAAAAGATCGCAGGTCTTACACTATGACCAAGTTGGTTTCAGTTTAAGAAGGAGAGAAATGTTCAACATATAGAAGCCATACAAGGAGAATCAATGATAAAAGTCACATGGTCATCTCAAAAGATCCAGAGAAAAGCCTTTGTAAAAACTCAACATCCCTTCATAATAAAAATCCCCAAAGAAACAAAGAGAAGGAACGCATCTTGGACAACACTAAGCACAGCAGTGTCCAACGTTACACCAAGTGGCAAAGCTCTCGAGGCATTTTCTCTAAGATGAAAAGTGAGACCAGTGTGCCCTTTCTTCACTATTATCAATGCTGGGAACCATCCTCAACTGTTCTTCAACCTTATTCTTAGACACAAGGACTCTCAGTCAAACCCAGCACTGAGCCATCTCCTCAACTCTGTCTCAAAAAAGCTAACACCTGATGAATGTAAATTGAAAACACTGTTTATTACACTATTTTTCCATATTTTAATAGGTTTGAAAATTTTTAAATGCAGAATTTTTGAAAAGAATTCTTATTATAATTTTTAAGGAGTTCTAAAACATAAGTTGTACATTTTACATTGTGTTTGATTTTTTTTTTCTTTAATGAGATCCAGAGGACAAATACAGCCCCTTGAACATGTCTCTATTTTGTGCTTCTGGCTTTACCTATTCACTGCAGTCCATCTGCTTTTGTAGGGGCAAAAGATTTTAAAGGCTTGCATTAGCAGCTCTTTCTGTTAGTTAATATCAAATGCAAGTCGCTCTCCTCCTGAGAATTAGAGAGATGAATTAATCAGGTTTGGTAGCTGGGGAAAGATGGAAACTTCTTTTCCAGTTCACAAGTGATAAGTCAGTCTAATCTACCCCTCCCCCATTTCTTCATGTGGCCTTTCCCAACTAGCTGATAATTGACCACCACTGGCAACGGATACCATTCTTCACCATCTAGGACACAAGACAAAAAAGAGATGATTGACTCTGCAGGTCCCCCAGGAGCAGGAAGTTGGAGAGAACGGTTTCCAACAAGATGAGGTGATGTATGGGATGGCTTGAGTGTTGATCACAGTTGGTCAGCTCTCCCCACAGAGACGCCATTTCACCACTCACCAGAGGGTATTATCGACATGGATTTGAGATGACTTAAAGCATGGCAAATTTCATAATCACTGCTCAAGAAAGCCATGACTGGGGCTGGAATGATGGCTGGGAGTTAAGACTACTTGCAGCTCTTTCAGAAGGTCCAGGTTTGGCTCCCGCACCTACATGGACATCTCACACCTGCTTGTAATTCCAGCTCTGGCAGATCCAGTGTCCTCTTCTGGCCTCTGAGGACACCTGCACCCGCATGCACACACTCGAATAGAAAGAGGCATATGCACATATGCATAATTAAAAAGAAAATAGATATTTTTTAAAAGATTGGCCCAGCCCCCATCCCACCCCCATTTCTCTGGTGATCATGACTGCTTTCACTATGCATTGAGAGCTCTAAGAATGACTTCATCATATCATCTCTATAATTGGGTAAGGATTTCTTATGAGAAATAGGGTAGTCAAGAGCCTGTTGGTCTCCATAGATAGCATACGCATTTGAGATCCCAGTCCCTAAGAAACTAACTATAAGCAAAGTTATCCTTCAATCATGAGTTATCATATCCCATCTGCTCATTCTCTTGACTTATTTGGTGTGTATGCACCTCTGTGTTTATATATATGGGGTCTGAGGTCAACCTCTAATGTCCTCCTCAACCAATCTCTACCTTAGTTTTTGAGACAGGGTCTTTCACTGAACCCAGAGCTCATGGGATTACAGGCAATCACTGCCCATTGAGCTTTTCTTCCCCGTGGATTCTGGGAGATCAGGCTAGGGTCCTCATGCTCACTCAGCAAGCACTTTACCAACTGAGCCATCTCTCCCTCAAGCCCTCCCACCTCCTGACTTCTTAATATCAATTATTTTCCCTTTCTGCCCTGCCCACAGGGAAGCTCAACCTCGACAGACTACATCAGTTAGTGTCCTTTGCCAGCTGATTGTACTGAGTTTGGCCCTGAGTATAGGGTAATAGCCTCAGGTCATGAGGAATTGTGTCAGGTTGTATGGAGCAATAGCCCTACCCATAAGGGTCAGCCCCATCCTGACCCTTCGGCTCCACCTGCAGAAACAGTATGCCCAGATATCAAAAACAACCCACCCTGCTTCTAGTCAAAACACACACACACACACACACACACACACACACACACACACACACACACACAGTAGATATAACTTCCTGGTAGCTACCCATGTATGTGTGTATATACATATATCTGTTCCTCGGCCCCTCTAAGTGCATACACCCTTCATCCCAGAAAACAGTTGCAGGTTCTCGCTGTTCAGATAGGGCAGTCTCAGCCTGTTGAGATGGAGTCCATCTGCCTCTATGTTTCATTTTTCTTACATCATTAAACACTGGAAGCTACTGAAGGGCAGAAGGGAGAAGTACCCAAGTTGAATTTTTTTCCCAGCTCCCTATTGTGCTCTGGCTGTAGCAGCCCGCCTGCCTCTCTACAGAGTTCCTAGTAGGTACCCTGCTCCCACCTCCAGGATACCGACCTCCACCATCCTCCTCCACTTGATCTTTCCAGCTTAAGGCTGACATGGATGCATCTATGCCTGGTTTCTGTGTGCACTGGCTTTTTGTTGTTGTTGTTGTTGGTGGTCCCTATAGCCCTCCCCAGATCTCACTGTGTAGTTCCTTGGCTTACAGTTGATTGATCTAAAGGCACAAGGTTTGGTTGCCTTCCTGTTCTTTTCCCAACACTCGGGGGATGGAAACAGCTGTCCTCTCAGTCACAGTAACCTGAGGAGTTAAGGAAGGTCCCTTAACTTTTTAGGAACCTTGAATTGGATAAAAGTAAAGCCTTGGCTTCGATGTGTTGTTCAAGGCAGCAGGATTGAGAGCCACTGAAAGAAAACAGTCGTGAGGGCTGAACAATGCCTTTAAATACACATAAACTTGACCAAATCCCTCTGGCAACCCCCTCTTTGCTCAGTAAACCTTCCCAGTGACCTTGAAGATAGAGCAGAGATTCTGCTGTGTGGTTTAGTCTCTTCCAAAACGCTAGCCTGAGGCCTGCTGCATCCCCAGAGGCCTCCAGCCCATCTTTAGAACCCCACTATAAGGATTTAAAACAACCAATAAAAATATAAATTACCATATATGGAAGACAGCGACGCAAAAATTGTATGAGAAGTCCTGTTTTCCTGTGTTTGTCACTCGGTTTCTTTACAAGCAAGTTCAGCTGAGCTCTTCCCTTCCAGAGGCTTCAGTGCCCGTTTCTTTTTTCAAAATCCCACACTTCCAGAAAAGGATTTCTTGACTATGAAACAGAGTTGGGGTTGATTAAAAGACATTTTTAAAAGGTTTGTTTTAATTGCGTGTAAGTGAGGAGGTATTGCTTATGAAAGCCATTGCCTACAGAGGCTGCAAGCACTGGCTCTCCCTGCAGGTGGAGACTGTGAGTCATTAGGCACAGGTGCTGGGAACCAACCTTGGGTCCTCTGTAAGAGCAATTAGCACTCAACTGATTGCGGAGCCTTCTCCCCAGGCCTCTAAAAGATATTTAATATAGATTTGAAGCATGAAGATTAAGAGGAGGCATTCAGGAGGAAAGTCAGACATGCCCGAGAGCATAAGTGTGGCCTCTGAAGAGCCAACATAGCATCAGGGCGATTTTTGAAGTTACTGTCTTTAATGAATGTGCATTAGCTACCTCTCTGTTGCTGTTGTAATATACCATGACCAAAACACCGTATAGAAGAAAGAGTTTATTTGGGCTTCTGGCTCCAGGGGGACAGGAGTCCATAATGTCAGGGGAGGCATAGCGGCGGCTTGCCAGAGCAGGAAGCTGAAAGATTTCCGGAGAATGTTTGGGAGGGAAATGAGGTCCTACCCAAGGTCATATACACTCACGCCTTCAATTCTGGGTCATTGCTCATTTAGCATAAAATGCCCATATATGAAAGGACTGTTCACTCCATGTCGGCAGTTTTCACAGTAAATGTTAACTGTGCTAAAATCTTCTTCTCGCCTGGCAATGGGCTTCAAGCAGACTCTGACTGAGGCTCCTTTCTTTTCCCCATAATTTTCCTTATCTTTCTGCCTTGCCTCACTCTGACTGGTGCCCTGGGCCTCCTCTCTTCGCTCTTCCCTCACTCCATACTGTAACCATTTTCCTGGACCTTACCCTGCACCATCAGCCGCCTTCTCGTCACTTTGCACTGCGCTGGAGAATCCTGCCATGAGTAACAAAATCTTCTCTACCGTCACACTTACCAAAGAACCCACCTTGTTTCGGAGGTAACGTCCTTCCCCTGCCTCTTTGTAGGAAAGAGCTGCCCACAGCCAACAACCTATCAGTATGAAAGCTAGAGTCCAAATGGTCTCTGCTCCTCACAGCTGTTTGAAAACTACCAGTCCACCATCTTCACAGTAAGCCAGTTTCATTTGGAGATTAATGGGGCAGAACTTTGTGAGCTGAGCTTTTCTTGAGAGCGTTCGCCCACCTCTTTTTCAGTCTTTGAAGATATTGACACTTAGAGCAAAGTCTTTGTTTAAAGTGACCCTGAGGCTAGTCGGCATCATGTATGTTCACTTCTATTTCATTACAGTCAAACATGCCTCTGTTGACAAGGTAAAGGGCAGCTTTAGTTGTATGAATGGACCTGTAGCTTGGAAGTGGCTTAATTAAACCAAATTCAGATTTCCTTTTTTTCTGTCCCATGTTAGTGTCAGCTTCTCTGTTAGATGTTCTATGGAATCTTCTAGAAGAGGCCTGAAAGGGAGGGGGAGGGGATAAAAGACAAGTAGGAAAGAAGAAAAGAGACAATAATTGCATGTTTTCTCTCATATGCAGAATCAATCATCTATCTATATCTATCTGTCCGTCTATCTGTCTATCTACTCGTCTATCTACTGATCTTTTCTAATGAGTGTAGAAAGAACTGTATTAGCAATGAAAGGAGACCATTAGGAAAAAGGGTGGGTGACAAGCAAGAGCAATGGGGAGGCTATCGTGAGCAAAGCACAAGGGTGTATATCTACGACAATGTCAGCAAAATCCACTGTTATTTGCACTATCAAGAAGAAAAAAGTCCTTTGATGCCCCAAAGAAAATCTACCTGTCCTAGCCACTGTTCTATCGCTGTGAAGAGACACCATGACCAAGACAACTCTTATAAAGGAAAGCATTTAACTGGGGGCTTGCTCACAGTTTTAGAGGTTTGGTCCACTATCATCATGGTGGGGGACATGGAGGCATGCAGGCAGTTGCTGTAACAGTAGCTAACGGCTACATCGTGATTCATAGGTGGACAGAAGGAGAGCCAGACATTGCTTTGGTCTGGTGTGGGCTTTTGAAACCTCAAAGCCCACCCCCAGTGACATGCTTCTTTTAACAAAGATACACCTACTCAAACAAGAATACACCTCCTAATCCTTCTAATCCTTCCCAAATAGTGCCACTCCTTAATGACTAAGCAATCAAATGCATGAGCCTATTGGGGCCATTCTTATGCAAACCACCATATAATTAGCAAAAATATAATTCTACCTTTTTTTAAATCAGTGGTTCTCAACCTGAAGGTTGCAATCCCTTTTGGGCTAAATGACCTTTACATAGGGATCATCTAAGACCATAGGAAACACAGAGATTTATATTATAATTCATAACAGTTACAAAATTGCAGTTACAAAGTAGCAATGAAAATAATTTTATGGTGAGGGGTCACCACAATGTGAGGAAGTGTACTAAAGAGTTGCTTTAAACACTTTCTTTAGCATGCTCCAATATATTTTCTGGCTAATCATTATCATGCCTACTACTGAGTTTTACAAATGTCTTTATTTAACTATTGATCTTTGCTTCTCACTTCTTTTCTCTGAGTTCAATTTACATCTTACTGGTTCTCATCCATCAGTGATTATTTGAGGTTGGGGTTGCTGACAATAAGCTCATTATAATAATATTTCTACATGTATGAAATTGTCACTTAACAAATCCAATAAAAGTTAAAAAATAGTTCTATGTAGCCTTCCCTCTTGAATATTTATTTATTTTGAGATAGAATTCTAGAAGTCCCCATTCACAACAGCAGTTTGAAGATGTCATATATCTTTGTCCCTGACACCCCTTATTAGAGAGAAATCTGCTGTCCTCTACTCATTTACAAAGAGAGTCTCATCAGCAGCTTTAAGATCTTTTCAATATTCATGGTATCTGTATTTTTTAAAAATAAATTGTCTATATATTTGTTTTACTTATCCTGCTGAGGTATACCATTTGTCTCTACAGATTTTTGTCTCTCCAATTTTTAATATTGGAAAAAAATCTCAGCACCATTTATTTTTGACATTATTCTCTTTATCTGTCCTTGAACTGCATTCACACAGACTTGGAAGCTTCTCATGAGATTTTTTCCTGTCTCTTAGTTTTTCTTTCCTGTTTCCCTTTCTCATCTTTCTGTGCTACATGCTGGGTAATTTTTCTCAAACGTTTCAGTGAATTAATTCTTTACTTAACTACCAAAAGTTGCTTGACATATACAGTTCATTTCTTTGTCAATCTTCATCAATTAAAAAAAAAATCCCTGTTTGTTTTTGTCCTTCTTCCTTATCGATAATATTCTCTACCAGGCAGATATTTCATTTTACCCTTTATTTCTTTACATCTGTAAATGCACTTATTTTAAAAGCTCTGTCATAAGGCCTTATTACCTGTGAGTTCCTTTATTTCCTGTACCTTATGACTCTTCTGTGAAAAGGGTTTCCCATCCCCTCTCTGCTGTTTTTGGGGCTCTCATGTCCTAGATTATCTTATGTATTTCCTATATATAAATATACATCCACTCTCTCCTCTTTCCTGTCTTGAAAGATGATTCTTCCACTTGTCAAGATGCCTGGTTTGAAACCCTAGAAGATCAAGATGTTTCCTGTGTTTGGCTCTGTGGTGGCATTGATAACACTGTGTTGTAACTATTTAAGTGTTTATCTGTCAGGCCCTAGTACTGTTAAAGGAAATTAGCTTCATTTCTTCTCTGTAATTCCACTTAGATAGTCTAGTGTTTGCTGTTCCATGAAACCAGAAACTTTGAGTCTCAAGGTATGAGAGACAGCCTCTGCTTTCTTATAAAGACCCTTGCTATGCTAGGCCTTTTTTCCTGCATTCCTTTGCCTTTGCCATTCTTCCTCATCCTCATCTCACATGTCATTGGCTCTGAAGAACTTTCCCTGAGCCCTCATGAAGCATAAATATAATTAATCTTATCAATAAAAACCAGGAGTCAGATATCAGAGTAAGAACCTGAAAGATCAGAGAAGCAGGGGAGCGGCCCCAGGCACTTCCTACCTCTCTGGTTTCTCTGACCAAAGGGGACTGAGATTCTCTTTCTGCCCTGACTTATCACTTCCTGACTCCTCTCTGTAAAGACCTCCAGATCTCTAGGGTTAACTATTGGCTAGCTCCACCCTCTGACTCAAAACTAGCTTTATTTATCAGAATACAAATAAAATATCATACATTTCCCCCTTTTTGTCTAAGCAAAAAGTGAAGATTTAACGAACATAGAAAAACTATATACAATAAGTACAATAACTATATATAAATATATACAGGCAATAATTACATTAACAATGTATAGCGCATTAGCATTTGACAAATTCAAAGAAAATACTCCATTATTTATCCTATCTTGGTGAGTCCAAAGTTTTGTACCTAATGCACTTTCTATCCCAACTTCCATTAGCAACCCCAAACTATCTTTTCATGTCTCTCAACCTTATATACTTTCAGCTCTTTTGTGAATTTCTTTTCTGAATTTGTTAACAAAGAAAACTATAACTGTAACTATCTAGTCTTCATCTCCATCAGAGACCTGAGAAGGTTACACTATTACCTGAGTAAACAGGAAATACAGAGCAAACAACTTCCAAAACTAAGAAATGACAGAAACAGCTGACTGCCTGGACAGTCACCCAAGGTTCCTCTGCAATGTTGGGGCATCCATTTTCAGCCTGCAGGCCTAGAATAACTGACAGACTTTTTTGTGAAGCAGGATTTTTAAGGACTGTCACACCTTGTCTTGGCAAAGTATGGCAGTCACTTTCTTTTGTGTCCTGCTTGTCCAGTTTGGACAACATACTGTCAGCAGTCAAGGCAAGGGAAGCTTCTTGATCAGTGGCTAACTTTTATGACAAAGAAAGTAAACTCCATATGGAGTTTCTTCAATGCCCATCATCTTCTCTGAAGTAGGTTGGTGCTGCCAGGAGCAGATATGTCTCATTGTCATTAAAAGAAAAACCTTATGTTATTAAAATATCTTATTCTGCAGGTCTCTGAAGTATTTGAAGACCACCTGTCTATCTAACATATATCTATTTGACCTTGAAAACATATCTAACATGACTACAAGGTTGATAGTAATAGGTGACTAACTACTGACCTGCATCTCTTTATTATCCTAAATAGTTTGTAATAATAACTTTCAAGGACTAGAAATTTACATTACATTGTTAGATGAGCTGTATAGGTACAATATCTTGAATAAAAGTAGAAACGTATGTACAGTATGTTCTAACAAAAATAACCTTAAATTTGTATCAATATCAAAAATCCATATCAGTTTAAAATATTTAAAACTAGTAGTTGCTTTTGCTTTTTTATTTGAAAGTGACTTCAATAATCTACCTTATCTACCTTTTTATTCTATCATTTCTACAACATAGTTACAGTATAACAAAAATAACCTCAAATTTTTATCAATATACAAAAATCCAAACCAATATAAAATATTTAAAACTAGTAGTTGCTTTTTTGGTTTAAAAGTAGATTCAATAATCTACCCTTTTATCCTATTTCTATATCCCCCCCATTTCACTTTAGAACAAGATCCCCGAGTCTAATCTTCTTTGTTTAGCTTTCTCCTGACCATTACCAATAACAACTTGTAATCACCACCCTAAACGATGACAAATATCCATAACCTGAAAGACCAAAATCCACCCACTCTACCTCTTGGGAACATGGGTTTTGTGTTCTTAAAATTACTTCCTGCTGTCTGGGGATGATGACAAGCTTAGGGAACCCTTTAAAAATTGGGTAATTGTCAAGTCCTGGGAGAGGTAACTATATCATTTGTTGTCCAGTCTCTGTGTAATGGGAAAATGCAGGGCTTATGTCAAGTCCTGGCTAAAGTAGTCTGTGAAGCAGGACCATCTCAGCTAACCACCTTGAAACTTTCCTGAGCAGTTTGTACTCCAGAGCCAATCTTTAGGTGGTGTTTGTCAGCTTAGTGGCATTATTATAGTCCAGGTGGAATCGTTGTTGTGGGGCCCCATCCTCCTTTTGGAGACTTCAAATGTTGCTGTTAGGCATGGTCGTGGTTAACTGCTGAAAACTTAAACAAGAATTCCCAATTGTCTCACCAAATCTGCTGCTGATGATAGTGAGGTGTGAGGCTGGCTGCTGCTGCATAGCACGTCTAAGCAGAGAACACAGGTAGTGCACAGCCTGGCTGAGGACAGCTGCCACTGATTTGTGTCAGCAGCCTGTGGAGGGGATCCAGAGAAAGCCTACAACCCACTTGGAAAAGGAGCCAAAGAGCCAGCCATCTGAAAGGTAGACATGGGGGAACTTTCGCATATGTGACTGGCAGGAAGTGAAAGCAGAGAGTTGCCTGAAGGCAGAGCTAGATGGTGGTGAGAGGCTAACTCTGGTGGCATTTGGAGCCCAGGCACCTGTGAAGTTTGGGGCTTATGGAGATTGCTGTAGAGAGGCTGCAACAGGAAAACCCCAGACTTGCTCAGAGGGCTTGGGGAAGAAAGGGAAAGGCAGCAGGCAGTGTGGTGACTCCACTGAGTGCAGTTCCCATGTGTGGCTCCAACGTGTGCCGGTGGCTGCAAAGCCACTGCCAAGCAGCTATTTTGTGAATTCTTGCCCCCAAAAGTTGGACACCGGATGAAGCATAAATCTAATTAACCTTATCAGTAAAAACCAGGAGTCAGATATAGGGGTAAAACCTGAAAGATCAGAGAAGCAGGGGAGCAGCCACAGTCACTTCCTACCTTTCTGGTTTCTCTGACCAAAAGGGCCTGAGAGCCTCTCTTTGCCTTTCCTTATCATTTCCTGTCTCCTCTCTATACAGACTTCTATGGGTAACTAGTGACTAGCTCTGCTCTCTGACTCCAAGCCAGCTTTGTTTATCAGAACACAAACAAAATATCACACAAGGTGAGGTTACCTGTCTCTCTGTTCAAATCCCATAGTACCCAATGCTGCTCTTTTCCTATAAATCTCACCAATGGAAGAGCCATGTCTATTAGTAGCCTCTGTATCTCACCATCTCTCACTCTGCACAGTGAGTGGTACACAGAAGAGGCCAAGAGGTAAGAACTGGATCAATAAACTACGATTGCGGAATACCAAACAGGAGAAGGCAGCTTCTGAGGTTTCTTTAGGCTCTAACCTAAGCAGACAAAGCCTCATATTTCCATGGTGGCTAAAGATATTAAATGATTCTACCTCTGAAAACTGTTAAGAAGGTCATGATTTCAGCTACTATTAAAGAGAACACACAGATTTTGGCTGAAAGTGAGGACAACATGAACTAAAAAGTTACTAGAGAGAAGGGACTTTTCTGTTGCTGTGATAACACCCCATGACCAAGACAATTTGTAGAAGAAAGAGTATACTCAGGTTCCAGAGGGCTAAGAGTCCATAATGGCAGAGTGAAGGCCAACAGGAACAGGAAGCTGATGGCTCCCATCTTAAACTACCTGTAGGAGGCATAGAAAACAAACTCAAAATGGCATGAGACTTTGAACTCTCAAAGCCCACCTCCACAGACATACTTCCTCCAACAAGGCCACACCTCCTAATCCTACCCAGACAGTGCCACCTGGTAACTGAGCATTCAAATGCCCAAGACACTATGTGGGACATCTCATTCAAACCACTAATGGGAATTTAATGCCTTCCATAAGTACAAGGGATTATTCAACTTCACTAGAGTGTCTTCTACCAGTCCACTGCAGGCTAACAGAACAGCATCTCATAGAAGAGAAACCAAGATTTAACAACTCTGCCTATATTAGCCACTCAAACCCACAGATCAGCTCCCTCAGAAAGAGTGAGCCTCTATGTAGGGTGCTCAAGCTCTGCTCCTGTCATAACTGATCTGGAGAAACAGAATCATCCTATCCATTGCATCCTTCCCCCAGCCCCAGCTGATCCTCCCAAACTGTCTGACTTCTGTTCTTCACCTTCCACTTTCCAGAAAGCCCTGTAGCTTGTGCCTACACTGCCTACTTTTCCTCTAACACCACACTGTATATCATCAAATACAGAGAAATTCATTACAATCAGTGTTAGTAACATCTGTTTTCTCCTTCCCCAAAGACATGCTTTCTGTGTCCAATCACCACTGGACTTTCTGTCTGCTACCTTCTAGAATACAGTTCTCTGTCAGGGCAACGTCTATCTAAAAAAATAAAAATAAAATAAAAAACTGCAGCTCATTAAGCCCGTGTTGAGTCATTTTCTTAAATTATTCACCAAGAATTGTTCTCAGGCAAGAATTGAACCCTTTCAAATGGCCAGACAAGACAAGACAAGCACACGTCTTTGGGGAGGATTGCTTGGATCTGAACGCTTTCTTCCCTTCTTTTTATTATTGCCGCCGCCTTTTAATTTCCTCTACTTCTGAAGCAGCATCTTCCTGTAGAGAGAGCTTTAAAGTAAAACACATGTCTCATGCCAAAAGAGCTGAGTTTAGGACTCAAGGGATTTGGTGAATGATGGAAAAGAAGGCTTTGAGGAAGAATGGAAATTGCTTCTGTGGAAGCTCGTATGAGCCAGAGGAAAGAGCAGCTGCAGTCAGGAAGGAAGACACTGTTTTTATTGAAACACTGTGAGATGCTGGGGTGTGGAGAGAGTCATGAGAAGGGAAAGGTATGATGCTCCCAATTTCTTGTGGTCAGTGTGGTATGTTGGAGGCAGTGGCTCCTGAGTGTGGCTGGTTATTAGTAGGCAACCATGATGGAGCACTGTGGGAGTGATTGCAAAAGAAAGCTGCAGCAGGACCAGCAGGGGGCAGCTGACAAGGTTTGTTAATAAGAACCCTTAAGAGAGATACTAAATACGCCTTGAAATTGTTGAGAGAATTTCCAGGAGTCTTTTTTAATATGGATGGGACCCAGAACCAGGGCAAGAAGATATGCGAGCTAGTGTTTATTTCACAAGCTAAAATCAACTGGAAGGAGGGAACCTCAATCGAGAAAAACGCCTTCATAACACTGGACTGTAGGCAAGCCTGTAGGGCATTTTCTTAGTGATGGATGGAGGAGGTCCTAACCCACTGTGGGAGGAGCCAACCCTGGGATGATGGTCCAGGGTGCTATAAGAAAGCAGGTTGAACAAGCTATGAGGAGCAAGCCAGTATGCAGCACCCCTCCATGGCCTCTGCACTCTTTGAAGGGAAGAAAGGGAAGGGAAATGTTGTAATTAAATGATAATTTCAAAAGTAAAATAAAATAAAAAGTTTTTTTAAAAAGAAGAGGAGGAGGAGGAGGAGGAGGAGGAAGGAGAAAGGGGGACCCAAAGAGAAAGGAACCTGGGTTCAACTGAAGCACCAGGTTTCCCACCCAGAGAAGCACATTTTTGTAAGAAGGAGCCTGAGCTATGTGGAGCCTGTTTCTATGACCTCATAGCTTAGTAGGCACCTCTAATGAAATAAAAGATGTAGACTGTAAAAAGAAAAGAAAAGAAAAAAAAATGTATATGTGGAAACCAGATCACTGCTGGTAACAGGAGGCAGGGTCTTCAGGAGATAATTAGGTCACATGGGTTGAGCCTCAGGGATGGACTTGGGGTCCTTAGGAAAGATAGAGCTCTTGTAAAAGAGGCCCCATGGGGCTGCCTCATGTCTCCCACTGTGTGCAAACACAGCAAGTGCCTTGCAATCTAGGAACCAGGGCCTGAGTGCTCACTTGACCTTGGATTTCCCAGACCCTGGAGCTGGGCAAGATGCATTTCTGTTGTCTGAGAGTGCTACTTAGCCAATGAGATTATGTCACAGAAACCCAAACAGACTAAGATGGTGCCATGATGCCAGGTCCCCCTGGCAGGGAAGAGAACCAAAGTCACGGAGTCAGTGTTCACTGCATGAGGAGTCACATATCACCTCGACATTCCTGGACCCTTTGTTGTGACTGTTAAAAATAATATGTGTCCTAAACATATACAAACCACCCCTTATTTGGCTGTGTATCAAAAGCAGTCGATGCAAGAGTGATAAAGAGCTGGTACGTTTGCAGACAGGCTAAAGTGACCCTATTAAAATCCTGTGACAACAGAAACTGTAAACAATGATGTGCTGCTGGGGACACTCACATTCTATTAAGGTCTGGAGGCCTCTTTAGAGCCTTGCTGTCACTGTTAATCAGGAGGAGCATGCAGACAGAAGGAAAAGCATGAGACACAAAAGCCCCGCTTCAGGCTTATGGGGTTAAGTTAAAGGGAATATGACCTTGCGCTTGGAGATGCTGTTAGGCTATTGATCCTTTTAAGGAGCAGAGGCAAGCCCCTATTATCTTGTTCTTAACACAGCACACACATGCACATATACACACATGCACACATACACACACGCACACATGCACACACGTACCTACTCATCCCAAAAAGGGAATCCACAATAGACCAAACTAATGATTATATCAAAGCCTACCCAGGTGAGCCAATGTGTTTTTATTGGGGATCAATAACAGAATATGGGTGACGGATTTTTTACACAAATAAGGCAGATTCAAAAGGAGCTCCATCACTAAAAAGTCCCCCTCAGCATGAGTGAATTCTCACAAAAGCTGCAACCCTGGAGCTCTCTGTACAATTTAAGGGCAGTTCAACAGGTCTGGGAGATCTCTATGTAGCTGAGCTGGTCAGAATGGCCTCCCCAGAAGTTCTTTTCTGTTTCTATAAGTGGGGAGGGGTCTCCATGAATCTTGGGCCATCTTTCCCATCCATTCGAGGATTGTTTACCTGCAGAGTCTGCTGAGCTTCCCACTCTGCTTGGCAGGGAATATTCCCATTCAGAGGAAACCGTTAGACTACAGAGCCCAACCTGGCTTTTCTCATCTCTCTTCTCCAACCTTCTTCCTCACCCCATCCTGCAGCCCATAGGACACTTGACTCAGTTTGCCCAGTGCCTTGCTCTCTAGCCTCTTGCCTCTCATGCCTGAGTCCTCTTCACCTTCCCTGCCCATCCCCGCCCCCCCCCCCATGTCACCAACTCATCAGCTCTCAGATAAGCAGAGAAAATTCTTATCTCTGAACTCTTGTCTGCATTCTCCTTTCCTGAACATTTGGTAAGATGCATTCTCCCCGTGCTGATGTCACAGAGAGCCGTATTGCTTAGCATTTACCAGTGACATGCAGTCAGAAGCGGTGTGTGTCATGCCCAGCCCGAGGCAGTGGAAGCTTGTGGCTTTTATGTCTTGCTTCACCCGCAATGCCAAGCACAGAGACCTCATGGGGAAGGCAGAGCAAGCAGTCAGCATGAAGCAAGGTCTCTGAGAGAAGGCAGGAAAGAGGGGTATCCAAGCCAATGATGACCTGTGTGTAAAGTAAAAAGCAAGAGGTATCTTGTTAAGACTTTATGTTTGGAAACATTCATCACCGTCTGTTGTACAGCAATTTCCTCTGAGACGACAGTCTACCCTGCAGGAACGCCTTAAGACTCAGGGTGTTCTAACGGGAATCCCTTAAGACCCAGGAAGTAAAGAACTCGAAATAGCTTCAGGAGTCCCTTAAACTGACCAGATGCATCAGGACCCACCCAAGCTTATATAAACCATAAGGATTGCTGAGAGGCATAAGTCTTAGTCTAGCAGAATTGCCTGGAAGAGACACTGCACACATACACTACACTACACACATACACACTGCACACATACACTACACACAGCCTCCTGTAGGCTGTCCACCACCTTCGAGGTTTCCAGATTTCGTGATGCGCCACTCAATCTGGACTTGGCTTTTGGTGACACAGTTGCCTTTGAGTCGCTGCTGCTCCAATAAGTAACCCTCCACTCATCCTCCTGTAAAGAATTCCATGGAACTCGTTTGCTCTCTAAAGTGGTTTTCGTTTTGGTCCGTTGTCATCATCGTTGGACCCCTGTATGGAGTGAGTAGCTGTTTGCTCATGTCTCTGCAGGAATAGCGGCAACACAATGTGATCCTCTAGCCTCAATCCTCCTGCACAAAAGTTATGGCTGAATTTGGTGCAACCATAGTAAAAACCTAGTACGGGTGAGTTGGTCTTAGCACTGGTGACAAATGTTAAGAA
The DNA here is from genome assembly GCF_949786415.1 of Peromyscus eremicus. Classification (NCBI taxonomy): domain Eukaryota; kingdom Metazoa; phylum Chordata; class Mammalia; order Rodentia; family Cricetidae; genus Peromyscus; species Peromyscus eremicus. The sequence goes on from NC_081418.1 coordinate 94,267,654, forward strand.
ATTTGACATTCAAGGCCCTAAAAGTGCTACTCCACATTGTAAACCGGTAATGTGTGGATAAATGTTTTCTGTGATTACTTGAAAATAACTTCCAGAGTGAAGCTGTTCAGCTCTGATGGAAATTATTGAAAAGAAGAAACTTAATAATGTTTATTATTTATTTGGCTGAATTGACAAGAAATTACTGCAGGAGATGAAGCAGGGAGTAATTAAACAGAAAAGGAAAAGATAGATCAAAAGCTCCTGGCCACCAAGGACTAGAAAAGCCATTTGTAATTCCCCGAGTAGGAATAGCATGTGTTAATGAAACCAAGGAATGGCAGAGACCCATTGAAATTCAGTTCCATGTCAAAAATCAGATTGGATGTGAAGCTTTTCCATCCAGGATCTTCTCCATGGAGAGAGTTTGGAGGATGATAAAGCAAAGAAAAAGAATTAACTGGAGTCATGCCTTGCAAAGATCTGTATCTGTACGTACAGACCCACAATACTGATCAGAGTCATGAGCTGGAGAGAGAACTCATCTGTTAAAGGGAAGGCTCACAACCAAGGGTCAAGAATCAAACAGATATATTTCAGAAAGAGTTGACCTGTCCAAGAAGCCAGGAAGCAAACTTGACTATTCAAGGCATTAAGATTATTTAGCATGCCTTCCTTCTGCACCCAAGCTTATGGAGTTGACATTTGTGAAGACATACCCTGAGTGTTTGGTTCAGATGCTGCCTACAGGGAAAATAGAAAAGGTTGAAGCTCTGGGAAGGAGGGAACTAGGGGCCATAAGCCATGGTGGATGAGGCAGCTGGTTGTGGGCCTCATCAAAAAACCTCTTTATCCTCAGGTCAGGGTTTCTCAGCCTTTTCATTGTCAATCTTTGAGGTCTGGAAGGGTTTTTTTTGTTTTGTTTTGTTTTTGTTCTTTAATCAGAAAATTGTCCTGTGTGCATAAGTGGTTTGTATAAGTATTCCCAAGGGCCTATGTGTGATCAGCCTCTGGTTCCATAGAGAAATGGTGCTCTCAAGAGAAAAGTGGTGCTTCATGGGAAGAAGTTTGATCATTGCAGGCACGGTCCTGGAGGACACATTGGGAGCCCAACCCCATCTCCTTCTCCTTCACTTCTCAGCTTCCATGAGGTGAGCAGCTGCATCCTACCACATGCCCCCCACTCCCCTAACCCCACTCCCACCCCACCATGATATGTTACCTTATCAACCAAAAGCAATGAGATCACAGGGCCATAGACTGAAGCCATGAAACTGGGAGCCCAAACAAACCCTTCCTCTATTTATGTTGATTTATCTTAGTCGTTTGTTACAGTAATGGAAGACTGATCATCATAATGTGCATTGTGTAAAATCTTCAATGTCCCTCTTGACCTCTACCTATTCCATGGAAGTAGCCTTTCTTCCCCAGTTGTCACAACAACAGCAGAAAATATCTCTATACATCATTAAATGGTCCCTGATGAGGAAAATTCCCCTGAAAGAAACACTTCCTTGAGTTAAGGGACCAGAAGGTTTACCAGCAGGATTTCATCACAGCCATGAACTAGCAGTCTTTCCTTATTCTTCAGCTTGACAAATGAGAATGTTTGTGTTGATTTCTTCTGTGCTATTTCACAGTCACACATTGAAAGCAGGTGTATGTCTGTTTCTAGTTTACATGTCTCCAGATCTAGGGAATCCATATGTATCTATGATTTATACCAAGATTCTGAACACTGAGTTTAATTTTCTACTTGGCTGGGATGTTGAATCAACTCAAAAGAAGGATTGGATTACATTCTATGTGTGAAATAAAGAAGTTATTGAACATCTGGTCATCAGAAGAATGAGTTGTGGCAGAGGTGATGCTATACATTCAATAACTCTCCTTTGTGTTCTTCCTTTCTGGCCATGCAGCAAGTACTCTTTCTAGGCTTCCAGCTGTGTGTGGTAGAATCATGAGACTGGCACCATAAGAAAATGTTATTAAAATACTCCCATAAAGAACCATCAAGACGGCTCAATTGGTGAAGGCACCTGCTGCCATGCCTGACCACAGGGGTTTAATAATCCTGAGGACCCACATGGTAGAAGGAGAGAACCAACTTCTGCAGGTTGTCCTCTAGCTTCCACAAGCACACCATCACATGCACACACAAACGCATGCACGTGTGCAAATAGGTAATTAAAATGTAATTAAAATATAGAAATTTTTTTTAAAAAACAGCCCTTGTGTCAGTTAACCCTATGTCAGTTAAGTGGGATTTGGGGAATGTTTGTTACCACTGCATGGCCTGCAGCTCAAGCGTCATCCATTGTGAAGTCACCCTGACTCTCCAACCTAAGGCCAGCTCCAATTTTCACATGTTCCACGATTCCTCTAACTTGGTACTTGCCAGACTACATTGTATTTTCTGTTTGTATTTCTCTCTTGTTGGAGACAGGGGCTATACTAGCTGGTTTTATGTCAACTTGACACAAGCTGTAGTCATCTGAGATGAGGGAACCCTAATTAAGAAAATGCCTCCATAAGATCAGGTTACACATAAGCTTGTAGGGTACTTTCTTAATTAGTGATTGATGTTGGAGGGCCCAGACCATTGCAGATGGAGCCTCACCAGGGCTGGTGGTCCCAGGTTCTGTAAGCAGGCTAAGTGAGCCATGAGGAATAACCCAGTAAACAGCACCCCACATGGCCTCTGCATCAGCCCCTGCCTCCAGGTCCCCTCCCTATTTGAGGTCCTGTCCTGACATCCTTCAATGATAACAGTGATGGGGACTAAACCCTTTCTTCCACAAATTGTTTTTGGTCATGGTGTTTCCTCACACAGCAATAGTAATCCTAACTAGGACAGGGACCTTGTTTAAATACCCTGGCAGGCCAATATTTGTTGAGTGATCAAATGATAATTACTAATCTTGTTTGGTGACATCAAAAGTCTCAGAACACACCAAAGAGAGAGAGTCAGCTCTGGTGAGTCTTCATGCCCCATTAAAATAGCAGGAGAGGATACACCTTGATTAGGTCAAACTTGAAGCCCCTGAAGGTTGTAGCTGATGATATACACCTACCTAATGCTCCCTTGATTGTAGTAGTTTCTCTATCAGAACATGAAGGGAAGCAGGAAACACAATAACTCCCCCAGTCACTTTCACCCCTAGAATTGTTCTAGCAAAGCCCATGGGCTAAGTCCAGACAAATTTAATTTTGATGACCTTTCTGTTTCTGAGATGTGGAAGGGAGATTGAAAGACAGTGCTTGAGGCCTGCAGCTAAACAATCTTCTCCATGAGAATGTGGTGTGGGAGTGTTTCAAAGCACTCATGCTCCCCAGAAAGCTAAATGACTCAGAGCTCCCATGGAAGGATCTACTAACAGCTAGTGATCTGAGGAATCTTATTAGAGAGCTGACATCTATCTGGATCGTTACCAAAACCCACAGACCATATGCTTTCCCAGTTACGCTTGTAAGGAAAGAAGTCTAGAGACATTCGAATGTGCAGGGTACCACACTCCTAATGACCTGTGATTAATACTGATTACACAGCACCCCAGGACAAGATCTATTGCATTATTTGATGAGAAGCCAGTCATTATTTGGTGTACACCATGTTAGAGGAGATAAGACCTGCTGTGGGTGGCCCTTGAAGATTATGAGGAAAGGAGCCTTATTCACCTTATCTGATCCATTTTGGAACATGCCACAAAAGATTTCTTAAGCCCCTTTTTAATTTTAGTGCTTAATGGAGAACGAGGTGGGTTTTAAACCGTCAATAAAAATGGTCTCATTCACAGACATTAAAGAGCAGAAGTCCCACATCATTTGGTTGAAACTTCTCTGTTCCTGGATAATGCCAGGCTATAAGTAGACTTTAGAAACATCTGCAGTCCACACTATTCCATCTGAAAGGGGAATTCTGGTGCAGAAAAGGCTTCTGATGTAATAACTAAGAATTAAAGACCCATGGGAGGTCCTATGGGAGAATTAAGGAATGTTATGGAATTACAAGCCTAAGGAAAATCATGATGCAGTACCCCCATGCACAGAATTCTTTTTAAATATGACACAAGCGATGGTTAGAAAAGGAAGTTAGAAGTGTTTTCCTTCTTGGAGTTGGCGGCAAGAGGAAACGGAATGAAATGAACAAGCTTTCAATGCCTTGATAATCTGCATGGCTCAGACTTGGAGAAGGCAGGGGTTAGCTCATCCTCCTTTGTGCTCACATGCATGCATGCTTGTGGGTGTGCTGCATGCATGCTTGTGTGTGTGTCTGTGTGTGTAAACCACTGTATTGGAAAGACTAAAGGAATAAAAAGCCCATGGTTTTGCTATAAACTTCCATCAGATAGTATGACTTGATGCTTTTCCTATAAGGATTGAATTTGTTTGTGTGCACACATATATGGAAGCCGATATCAACCTCAGGAGTTCCCCCAGGAGCTGTCCAACTTACATTTGGAGATAGTGTCTCTCCCTGGCCTGGCGCTCATTGGGTCAGCTAACCTGGTTGACCAACAAGCCCTAGGGTTCCTTCTGGCTCCAACCCCCGCCCCGTCACTGGAATTACAATTGCACTCTGCTGCAGTCCGATGTTTTCTTTTCTGTGGGTGCCAGGGCTTGAACTCAGATCCTCATGCTTGCAAGCACTTTATCAACACAGTTCTCTCCCCAGCCTATAAACACTGAATTTTGACTCTGACACTGGTGATGTTTACTGACAAAGTGTTCACTCCCTTTGTACTTACTAGTCTGATTTGTCCCCGTAGACAGCCAGACAGTAGCAAAGCCATCAGAAAGGAGGTGAGGCAGGACCGAGTCTTTAGGCCTCTGTCGTATCTCCTGTGAGATATGGAGACTCATGGGAAATCTGAGCACTCACATATTGGGGGCCATTGCTAAGGCTAATCCAGATGGGGAAACAGGGAGGGATGTTTAACAACCTTACACATTTCCTGTTCGTTTTTTCTATAAACCTACATTCCTCTAAACAACAACAATAAAAATCCCACTCGTTAATAATCTTGAGACTTTTCCATATTTGTTAGCAACGGTACGCAGGCTCGAAACATCTTGTCCTTTCTCCTGCAGGCTCCCAGATTGTCTCGGGCAGTAACTAAGGAGCTGAAGAATCAAGAAGACATTTTAGGAGTTTCTGGTGCTGAAGCAACAAAACGTACGGAGTTCTGTGATCATGAAGAATGAACGAGGCCCAAAGAGATGGCTCAGCAGGTAAAGGCATGTGCTGCCGAGCTTGACGACCGAGTTTGATTTTTGGAACCCACACAGTGCAATGAGAGAACAGACTTCTGCAAGTTATCTTCTGACTTCTACAGGCCACTTGTGACATGCTCTCTCTCTCTCTCTCTCTCTCTCTCTCTCTCTCTCTCTCTCTCTCTCTCTCACACACACACACACACACACACACACACACAACTGTAATATTTTTTTACAAAAAGAGTGAATAATCCTTACAAATGTCCAAGGAGTTGCGTAAGACTCCAAAGAACGTTACCTGAAGAATAATGGTGAACTGGAAATAGACCAGACCTCACACACAGTCCGTTGTCATTCCTAATCAGCTCAAGTCCTGATTGGATTACAGTCTTTCCAACTGTGAGTCAGCAGCAGAAATAATTCCCCTCTGCTGTTAGTAGAATGCAGCATCATTCAATGTCTTGAATAACTCTCTCTCTCTCTCTCTCTCTCTCTCTCTCTCTCTCTCTCTCTGTCAAAAAAAGAAAATTAAAACATACAAAAAATACAAATTGACTAAAAAATCAAGATAAAATAATGTAAATAAACCCATGGGTTATTTAGATATCTGAATAACCAAGCATGAACATTAAAAATGCTATAATTGATGTGTTTAATAAACTAAATAACCAGATGAAAAAACCAAGAACTAGAAAATATATTTAAAAAGCAAGATTCTGAAGCCAAAAACAAAATATAAACTAAAGCTATTAACTAAAGGAAAGATATAGTTTTCCCAATATGAGAGATAGTAAACCCAAAGGCAGAACAATAACTCTTGGGATTAAGAGGTGTATTTCCTAAAGATAAAAAGATGACTTTAACAGAAAAATCTACCCACCTGCCTTAACTAGTTATGAAGGTGATAATGCACCTACATCAAAACATATAGAGCAAGGCTGGAGAGATGGCTCAGTGTTTAAGGATGGGCACTGCTCCTGAAGTGGACCGGAGTTTCCCAGCATCCATCCACACTGAGCAGCTCACATTTGCCTGTAGCTCAAGCTCCTGGGCGTTAATGGCCTTCTGCTGGCCTCCACCGGTATGCACTTACACACACACACACACACACACACACACACTTTAAAATTTTTTTGAATTAAACATAGAAAGCAAAACCCAGCAAAATGAAAACTCCATTATTCCTTCCAGTAATTGTATATCGAGAAATTACAAAGACATCTAAAAATTGAAGTGTGGTTAAAAGTGAATTTACAAAAGTCTGCAATGTAAAGTCAAAGTATAAAGATCAATTATATGTCATGCTTAACAATGATCATAAATTAAAACTTGAAAATTCACTACTTAAAATATCATCAAAATTATTAAATAACTGGTAATATATGGAAAAATATATCTATATAATCTCTGCATGGAAAATTATAAAATTTAGCTCAAAAAGTCATGTGATCTAAATGACAGCTATATGACATTGCAGGGCAAGAATGTCCAGTACCATAAAGGTATCAATCATTTCTAATTCAATATGTGGATTTTACAGCATTATTTTACATTGGGATTAAGAGCAGGTTTTCTTAGCAAAAATAATTATTAGTTCTAAGATTCACATAAAATTAATGTAAAATGCTAAGATTAACCAATAGTGGCTCAAAGGAAAAGATATGAAGGATTCATATTGTTGGGTCATGACACTGGTAATTATAGCACTATTGAGCCCCTGTGGCAGGATGCACAGACACTCCAGTAGGACATGGTGTCGACCCCAGGGACAGAGCCCCAATGCAGAGAGAGACACATGTGATTAATGGTTGCAGCACTATCATCCAAGCATGACAACTGAAAGGAAAATAATTAATTTTGATTCATGGTTTCAGAGGTTTCTGTCAAGAAGGGAATGAATGGAGTGGGCTGGAGGCAGCTTTCTACCTCACCCAGCCAGGAAGACCAAAAAAAAGAACATTAGTTCAAGTTCTAGGACAGTTGATACATAAGTGGATGAAGAGAGATCTTAATCTCTTACGGGATGGTTAATCTTGAGGGTCAACTTGAGTGGATTGAGAGAAACCAGGGGAGAAACGGAAGCGCATCTCTGGCTGTGACCAAGAGGGCATTTGCAGAGACAGTTAGATGATGAGACTTTCAATATAATCGCTGCGTCAATAGATTCAAATTTGAATTGACTTGGGAGGTGTTGGGACTATAGAAAGTGGGGCCCACCTGGAGGAAGTTGAGACTGGGGACCTGGCGCTGTTAACTCTTGCTTGCTTCCTGGATGCCATGAGGTGAACAGCTTTCCTCTGCCACGGCCTCCTCTCATACCGTCTGCCTTGCCACGGCCTCCTCCCACACTGTCTGCCTTGCCACGCCCTCCTCCCACATTGTCTGCCTTGCCACGGCCTCCTCCCACATTGTCTGCCTTGCCACGGCCTTCTCCCACATTGTCTGCCTTGCCACGGCCTTCTCCCACACTGTCTCTGCCTTGCCACAGGCTGGAAAGCAGCCGACAGAGTCAGCCATTGACAGAAACCCCTGGAAACATGAGCCCAAATAAATTCTCTCCCTTTCAGTTGTTTCTCTTGGGTATTTGTCACAGCAACAAAAACGTAACAAGACAACCCTACTTGACACTTGACACTTGACAGTATTCACGTTACTCAATTCCAGGGTGGTTGTAGGTCTACATATAAAAGTGGAAACAGGCAAGTCAATGGATGGTAACTGGCAAACATTTTTAGGAGCTTGGAGCCGGCAAAGATTTCTCAAAGCCAAAAAGAACTTATCAAAGAGGAAAAGAAGGGATATGTTGTGACATAGTAAAATTAGGAATTTTCAACTATCAAAAGATAAAGGCTGAGCATGTAGTCCAGTGGTAGAGCACTTACTTAGTGAGGCTTTGGAGTTGAGCCCCAATTCAGAGATAAAATAAATAAATAAAGCCAACCAGGCAGCACACAAAGAAATTTTCAATACAAACAGAGAGACAGGCATCTATCCCGTTACATACGCAGGACTTACTGTGAATCACCAAGAGAAACAACCAATTTTTTAAAAAGGCAAACAACCACAACAGACTGTACCGAGAAGGGATGGAAATGTACTCAACCACGTTCTCTCATTCATCAGAGCAATGCCAGCCAATACTAAAACGGGATCTGCCCTGGGGATGATAGAAATGAACAAGACTGATGATATCAGTCATTTCCAAGGGCATGGAACAGCCGTAAAGTGCATGCAATTGGCATCAACAATTATGTGTTTGTAAATGTGGACTAAAAATGGAGCAAACTCTATGACCCAGCAACTATATTCCTGGGCAAGCATCCAATAAAAATGCCCGAATCGGTACTGAAAAGATATAATAGCATCATTCTTACTGCCAGAAACTAAACAATTCAAGCATCTCTCAACAGTGGGTCTGATATTTTCAAATAATGGACTGCTATATGACAATGAACACAGACTCCCGTGATAAACAGTGTGGAACAGCACGACAATTACAGCATGAAGTGAGAGAAGCCATGCAGGAACACCGACATTGCCTTTTTAAGTTGATGCTTTTCTTTAACTGATATATAATAATAGTATCTGTTTGGGGGTACCATGTGATACTTTGATACATATATATATACATATACTGTATAATGCTTAAGATAGAATAAAAAGAGTTCAAATATTTCATGTCTTTATGGTGAAAACATTCAAAATTCTTTTAGCTTTTTAAAGATTTATTTAAAAAATTTATTTCCTGTATGTGTGTGTGTATGTGTGTGTGTGTGTGTTGTCTCTCTGCCTGCATGTGCTTATGTGTGCAAGTGTTTGCGTTCTGTTTTCAGTGTTTTCTACATTTCATTTTAGGCGTCTTTCACCGCTCTACTTACATTAATCCTATGTATTTGTGTGATCGTTGTAAATGGCTCTGCCTCCTTGATTTCTTTGTAGATATTATACTATTGTGTTGAGTGGCACTGCTAATTTTGTATGTTAATTTTTTATCCTGAAAACACTGAACTTATTCTAATCATTATGAGCTCAAATAGGGGTTTTGTGACATCTTCGGGCTTTCCATTCTATAAGATCTTGTTAAGGGCTGGGGAGCCAACTGGCTCGGTTGGTGAAGTGCTTCCCACACAAGCACGATGTCCCAAGTTCAATCTCCGGCACCCACATAAAAGAACTGGGATGCCCTACACTCCTAGCACTTGGGAAACAGAGACAATTGCTGACCAGCCTGACTAGCTGAATCAGTGAGCTCCAGGCTCAGTGGGAGAGTCTGTCTCAAAATATAAGATTCACAGCTCCTGAGGAATGACACTGGAGGTTAACCGCTGTGCTTGCACAAAGTGCACGCGCGCGCGCACACACACACACACACATTTTTTTTTAAAGAGACCATATCATCTACAAACACAGCAGTCTGACTGTTTCTCTTGCAGTCTCAATGTGCTTTGCTTCTTACTCCTGCCTGATTGCTCTAGTTAGGACTTCCAGTCCTGCGTTTGATGAAAGTGGTGAACACTCACATCCTTGTTTTGACTCAGATCCTGAAAAGATCTCCATTTCCCCCCTCAGAGAATGGTGTTAGCTGTTGATTAACACGTGGCCATTACTATGCTAAGGTCCCTTTCTTCTATGCCCGATTTTTCAGTTTTGGTCATGGGGGGATGCCGAATTTTACCCACTCCTTTTCTCCAGTTGTTGAGATGACTGTGAGGTTTTGAGCTACATTCTGCTGTGTTGTGTATCACGCTCACCAAGTTTTATGTGCTGCACTGTCTTCAACGTCCCAGGATGAAACTCACTTGATCAGAGACAGTAGTTTTGATGTGCTGTTGGTTTTAGTTCGCAGCGTTTTTAAGAGTTATTGCATCTATGTTCTTCAAGGATAACAACTTTTTGTTGCTGTTGTCTGATCCTTGCCTGCTTGGGTATCGGGGCAATGCCAGCCTTATGAAATGAACATGGAAAACGTCCTCCCTCAGAATTGCTATTGCTTTAGATGTCTGCCAGCATGCCATAGAGGAGACATAGGTTCTAGAACTTTAACAGGAGGCCTTTACTGCTAACACAATCATGTTACTTCTTATCAGTCTGCTCATCTGTTCTAGTTCCTCATAACTCTGCCTTGTTAAGATGGAGTGATGTAGGGGCCCATCTTTCAAAGTTATCAGATCTGTCAGGCTAGAGTTGAACACAATAACCTCAAACTATTCTCTGAATTTCCATCATCTAACTTATAGCATCTTGTCATCTCTGATTATAGTCATCCAAGCCTTCTCTCTTTTTCTTAATCTAGTTAAGGTTTGTCAAATGTATTTTTAAATACCAAGCTCTTCCATTTATTGATCTTGTTCTTTTTTCATTCATTCATGTGTTTGTGCTCCAATGTGTATCTCTTTCCTTTTACAAATTTAGAGTTGATTAGCTTTCAACTTTCTAGTTCTTTGAAGTTGTTTGTTGGAAAGCTTCCAATTTCTTTCTTTCTTTCTATATTGAGGTTTGTTGTTACAAACTGCCCACTATTGCTGCTTTTTATGGATCCCATAGGTTTGAAACTGTGTCTCCACTTTATGTAAAGACTAAAAAATTTCTTCTTGAATTCTTCCTTGATCCATCAGTTGGTCAAGAGTACATTGTTATTTAATTTCCATATATGTTTATATTTTCCGGAGTCTTATTGTTAGCGATTTCTATAGACTATCTTGCATTGTGATCAGGAAAGACAGTCAATAAATATCTTTTTTTTTTTTTTTTTTTGGTTTTTTGAGACAGGGTTTCTCTGTGTAGCTTTGCGCCTCTCCTGGAACTCACTTGGTAGCCCAGGCTGGCCTCGAACTCACAGAGATCCGCCTGGCTCTGCCTCCCGAGTGTTGGGATTAAAGGCGTGCGCCACCACCGCCCGGCCAATATCATTTTTAAAAAAATATTGAGACTTATTCTGTTGTTTCTCATATGGCTTATTCTGGAGAGCATCCCATAGGCTGCAAGGAATGCTTATTATACAGTTGTTGGAGGGAATGTTCCAGAGATATCTGTTGGAGCTGACTCTGATGCCAGGTCTAGAAACTACATGTGAGCTCCAGCCCAGATCTAGGAGCCTTCAGTTCCTATCAGGTGTGTGTGTGTGGCGGTGGGGGGTGGGGGTGCAGCTCATTACTGAGCCCAAGACAGTATCTTGTGCTAACTTTCTGGTTCTGCTCATGTCCTAGTCTGCTTTCTACTGCTGGGACAAAGACACAAAGATAAAGACCAAAAGCAACTTAGGGAAGAGGGGGGTTATTTCAGCTTATAGCTGTAGTCCATCGGGAAGGGAAGTCGAGGCAGGAACAGAAGACAGAAACCTGGAGGCAGGAATTGAAGCAGAAGCCATCAAGGGAAACTGCTTACTGAAAGCTCTTCTTACATGCTCAGCCTGCTTGCTTATACATCCCAGGACCACCTGCCCAGGGCTAGCTGCCCACAGTAAGCTGAGCCCTTTCATTCCAATCATTAATCAAGAAAATACCCCTATAGACTTGCCCATAGACCAATCTGATAAAGTCATTTTTTTTTTCAGTTAAAGTTGTCTCTTCCCAAATGATGCTAGCCTCAGTCCAGTGGGGGGGAAAAAACAACTAGCAGAATTCCCCCGAAGACGGAGTTTGCTCTCTCTGCCGTGGACCCGTCACTGACAGTTCCATCAGCCTCCAGATGTTTCACACCAGGCTACAGCAGTTAGCATGACAGCGAAATACAGGAAGTGACCCTTGACTGGATTTGTGTCTGAGGGGGAAAAATGAACAGAATATGTTGTTCAACTCCTTGAATGTAACAAAATTCTAAACTTTTTTAGATTTATTTATTTTATGTGTATGAGTGTTTTTCTTGCATGTATGTCTACGCACCACCACATGTGGGAGCCTGGTCCCCTCAGAGATCAGAAGGGGATGTTGGATCCCCTTGGAATTGAAGTCGCAAATTAACCTCCATGTATGTGCTGGGAACTGAATTCTGGTCCTCTGTAAGCAACAAGTGCTCTTAACCCCTGAGCCGACTCTCCATCCAGCCCTTGCAACGATATTTTAATCACCTAACAGTATGTCCTTGACTTTAGGAGGGTGGTAATAGATTTTAACTTTTGAAGTACACCCAATCACCTAGAGGGGTTGATAAAAATACAAATTGTTCCACACCCTCATGTCCACATCACCTCTTCTGCGCTCCTGGTTTCTGATTCCATAGGTTGGGGTGGAGGTGTCCATCATCTTCATGGACCAGATGAAGTCTCATCATTAGAACAGAGGAGCTCCTATGTAGAGGAGCAAAGCAGGAGCCCTAAGGCAGCAGTTGTCTTCCCGAGAGCCGTCCACCAGGGTTCTTGGGAGACATTGTTTTTCCTTCCACTCTCTCTTTCCATGTTTATAGTTTTAACAAATCATCACAAACTCTTTGATAATAAAAGAAACTAATACATTATAAAAAATCAGTATCTCTCTCAGCCGCATGTGATGCACGGGAATCTAATTAACATGCTTTCGAGTCTGTAACTGGCGCCCAGAGCAATTCCCTGCATAAGCACCGTCTTTTCACAGTTTCTCTGCAGTGAGAGCTGAGCTGTGTGACAGGTCTCTGTGTCTTCCCAAGTCCTAGCATGGTGCCTCTCGTGCTGAGAAACCAATGAGATTCACAGCAATGCCCTATAAATAGCTGTGTTCACAGAACCCGAGAAAATGGTAAGCCCCAAAACATCCAATCACCCTGAGCAGGTTCGGTAACATTAGGGACCTGAGAGGACACCTGGGGGGGGGGGAGTCCAAGAAGGCTCCAGGAAAGGAGGGCAGCCACCTCCCACAGCCTGATGGCTAGTGTTTTCGAAAACTCGGTCTGTCCCAGAGATCTCAGGAGGGAGTAAATCATAATGCTCAGATCTGCGAGTATGTGGAACCTAGGATCCAAAGTGGTGAACAAATAATTATCCTAAACAAAGCCATTTGTAGAGGATTTCTTTATTGAGGACTTCCTACATGAGTGAAGCATCTACAATATTCTTCCTCCCCCTCCAACTCCTCCTGTTTTCCCCCTCCCAAATTCATAGCCTTTTTTTTCTTTGTTTTTGGTGTGTGTGTGTGTGTGTGTGTGTGTGTGTGTGTGTGTGTGTGTACACAACCTACTGAGTTCATTCAGTGTTGCCTGTATACACATGTGTCCAGGGATGACCTCTTGGGATTGGACAACCTATGTGGGAGCTCATCTCTGTAGTAAATTGCTTCTTCCTCTCTTGGTAACCATTGATTACCTGTAGCTTTTCAACATGGGGGTGAGACTTTGTGGAATTTCCCCTGTCCACATTGTCATATAAACTGGTGCTGTACAATAAAGACTTTTTATAGTACAAAAGTGTTTTGCATAATAATTTTTCACTTTCCTGGAGATGCCAAAGGAATCGTTTCAAACATATTCACGGTGAAATGCAAATCTTATAATGTGCCCCTGATTTTCCAGTGTACAGAACTTTGTTTTAAAGTGTATTCCTTTGTGTGGAAGGAAAATATATTAATCATAAAGATTTAGAAAAGGCTGAAAAGTAGAGAAAAGAAAATGTAAGCAATTACAAGACTGTAATGCTACTAATTTTTTGTGGTCTCTTACCATTATCTCTCTCTCTCTCTGTGTGTGTGTGTATGTGTGTGTGTGTGTGTGTGTGTGTGTGTGTGTGTGTGTATGTATTTGTGGACTAGAGGTCCTCTTTGGGTGTCATTCCTCAGAACATAGAAGGAGACAGAGAGAGAGAGACAGAGGCAAAGAGAGAGAGAGAGAGAGAGAGAGAGAGAGAGAGAGAGAGAGAGAGACAGAGAAATTTTAAAACAGTCTCACTTTTGAATATTTGGTTCCCAGTTGTCAGACTGTTTAGGAAGGATTGGGAGGTGTGGCCTTATTAGAGGAGGTGTGTCACTGTGAGTGGACTTTGAGGTTTTAAAAGCCCATCATGCCCAATCTCTCTCTCTGCCTCCTGCCTGAGGATGTAGCTTTCAACTACTTCTCTAGTGCTATGCCTGCCTGCCACCATGCTTTACCATGATAATCATGGACTCACCCTCTGAAACTGTAAGTAAGCCCCCAATTAAATGCTTTCTCTTATAAGTTGCCTTGGTCATGGTATCTCTTTACAGCAATAGAACAGTAACTAAGTCAATATGTAAAGCTAAAGTTGAATATTCATAAGCAAAATTTCCATGCATGGGGCTGGAGAGATGGCTCAGTGGTTAAGAACATTTGCTTCTCTCACTGAGAACCAGGATTCTATTCCTAGCACCTACATGTGGTGGCTCACAGCTACCTCTAACTCCAGTTCCAGGGGAAGTGGCACTGTTTCTGGGCTCCATGGGTATTACATGCACATGGTGCATACACAGATAGATAGGTACATACATGTACATGTAAATAAAAATAAAAATTTTAAAACCCCCATGCACAGCTGTAGCTGAAGTTTTCCTGTGTACCATCTGGTCAGCAGCTACTCAGACCCAAGTAAACACACAGAGGCTTATATTAATTAAAACTGCTCAGCCATTAGCTCAGGCTTACTGTTGATCAGATTTTATACTTAAATTCAGCCCATTTCTGTTAATCTATATGTCACTACATGTTCCGTGGCTTTACCTGTGTACCATTACATGCTGTTCCCTGGACAGCAGACTGGCATCTCCTGACTAAGCCTTCCTCTTCCCAGAATTCTCCTTGTCTGCTTATCCCACCTATACTTCCTGTCTGGCTATTGGCCAATCAGCATTTTATTAGACCAGTGTACAAAAGCATTATTCCACAGCACACAGCTATGATTTTTCTTTATAATAAAACTTAGATATAAAGTCACTGGATCAAAGGGACAAGTTCTGTCTGAAACCACTAACATGCAATATCAAACTACCTTCTACAGTGTCTATATGCTTTTAGAAATCTAGTAGCAGAGATTCCATGCCAAAGTACTAGAGATAAGGCATGTTCATGTGTCTGGGCTCCATCATGTGCACAATCTGTCAGTAACATCGGAGACAGCAGGTGACAAATTAAGATCCTGAGGACCTCTCCTCAGCCCTAGAATCTGAGGTCAGGTGTGGGAAGGCAAGGGCATTGAATGTTTAAAGCCATTTGAATAAATTAGATACATGAGATTTTCCTTTCCGCTTTAAAAATCCTTTTTCCTAGATGTAACGCTCTCTGTTTGGATTTTGCAGTCTTCATGAGAAGCTTTATTTTTGTGTGCCCAATTACATGTTTAAAGAGAACTGACTGTGAGATAAAAATTTAGATGTGACTATTTGGGGAAGGGAACAGTTATTGAGTTAATAAATTTTAAGTTCTAAAAGAACTGTTTCTAATTGAACCAATTTATCTGGTACCCTCTATTTTGGAAAAAATAGTAGTATATGTATAGCGCCAATGGATGAACCTTTTCTGTTGAATATCATATGTATGAGACACTGACAATTTGCTGTGGATATTTTACATCCATATATGAGATTTTTTTTAAGTCTTGAGACACAGAGCTAGAAATATGGCTCAGTGATTAAGAATACTTGCTGCTCTTGCAGAGAATCTGGGCTCAATTCCCAGAATACACAGAGTGGCTCACAACTGTCTGTAACTGTAGTTCTAGGGAATCCAACATCCTCTTCTGGACTCCAAGGGCACTGCACTCAAGTGGTGCACATACACTGGACAGGCAAAACACCCATCACATAAAAGTAAACATAATTTTTTTATTTTTTATAATTTAATTATGTTAAAATTTAAATTTTAAAGTAAATCTTAAAAATTTCTAGACAAACATTAATATAATAAACACTAGTGTTCTTCTCCCATGATATTTGTTTCCACCTTGACAACTCACCATGCCTAAAAACCACACACTACCTGCAAAACATTCCTGCTGTCTTGTGTTCTTACGTTGACTCCCCGCCACCCCCCACTCCCCTACCCCCCCATGCTACCTCCCTCCTTCTTCCATACTTTCCTAGCAACTATCATGTAAATGAACACTCTCAATCAGTTCAGCTATAATATTTTATTTTGTTTACAGCTTTAGGACCAACTTCTTCCCCTAAGACAAACTGAACCACTGTAGAAACTCCCTCACTATGTCTACCTCCCTTTAAGAAACAAAATCTTTCACATAAGAGATTTCCAGACAGAAGCCTCTGTCCCCACTCTGGCTGAGCAGACCCCACTGCCATCCCCACTACCTCCAGGTCACAGAGGTCTCACAACCCAGCTGGTGAATGCCACATGGAATGATGGCCTGTATGAGAGGAAGAACCAACAAACAGCTATAATCAGCACCGGGTTTGTAAGTTAGAAGAGCTGGAAAACTGTCAGACAGTCACTGCACATCAAGCGGATGAAAGGATGCCCAGTAGATACTGTGTGTGCACATGTGTGTTCATGTGTGTGTCCCCTCTTCTTGTTATCATTATTAATGTCCTCCCTTGTGGTGTGAAGGTGGAAAGTTGGGTCATTTCTGTTGTCACTGCATCATTGCAGTGAAAATGAAAATGATTGCTCCCCCAAACCAATCATTTTCACACTAAATAACCTAGCTTAACATATTGGTACTGACTGTGTTCTCTGGGCAAGGTGGTACAGAATGTAAATGACCCTCCAGGAACCAAAGTTTAACCTGAACGAGGCATGCCACATGATTTCCCTTCTGAAAGGACATCTAAGGAAGGAAGCCAGGTGGCTAAAGGCAGCTAGCTCATCAGCACTATGAAGGAAAAAAGAGGGCACCCCACGGCAATGTGTAGGGGCCCAAACCCAGTCATCCAAGTAATTTGACAATTTAATGGCAGCCAGAAACAAACAGGCCTTGGAGATATATCGGAGGACCAGGTTGAGTAAATGATAGAATTAGGTATGGATTCCCCTGACAGGCTGGGCACTGACAGGAGCTTGGCATAGGACCACAGAAGCTCGTGGCAGGTGAGTATGAGCAGAAACAGACTGAGACCTGGCAATGAGATTGGTCATCTGCCCTGAATTGGTAAGACCAATGGGAGTCCCAGATGCCCCAAGGGCTTCCCTCTCCTAGAATATCTATTATGAGACTCAGGCTGTGTCTTAGTTAGGGTTTCTATTGCTGTGAAGAGACACCATGAAGATGGCAACTCTTATAAGGAAAACATTTAATTGGGATGTCTCACTTACAGTTGCAGAAGTTCAGTCCATTATCATGGTGAGGAGCATGGCGGCATGTTGGCAGACACGGTTCTGGCTACATCTTGAGCAGAAGACAACAAGACATGGTCTCAGTGTCGTACTGAGGGAAACTTGAGCAAATGAGACCTCAAAACCCACCCCCCACAGTGACACCCTTCCTCCAACAAGACCACACCTCCTAAGATTGCCACTCCCTTTGGGGGACCATTTTTCTTCAAACCACCACAGGTTGCATGTACCCCAAGATAGCTGACCAACACTTACTTGCTCGAAATGTAAGACTTACTTAAAACATTCAGAGACATCTATTCTTCCTTTCTTGGTTCTTGAGTGTGAACTTTGTAGATGTAAACATGGCTGCAATGTCTAAAGGCTGGGCACACTGGGAAAGGAGAGAGAAGGAGCCAAGTCTTAATGCCATGGGATGAGGAAATGGGAGGTGGGGAGGCTGCCAGCAGGAAGGAGCAGAACTCTGCCACCTTGATGATACAGTCATGTGGTAAGAAGGGAGGGGCTCGATCTAACCCTGCTCTCCTCACTGCTTTCACCATCTGGAGTTTCCCACTCACCGCTTGGAAGTTTTGCTATGGTTTGACTATGTTTTTGCCCTTCTGAAACTCATACTGAAATTCAATCCCCTTTTATGAGATAGTGAAAAGTACAGCCGGGTGGAATCCTGGAAAGGTGGTCAGGTGACTGCCCTTATGAGTGGAGTAACTCACTCATGCCACTGTTCGTAGATTAATGAGTTCATGAGCTAGCCTGAAAGTTTCTGCTAGGAAAGCCAGTTTGTGTAGCTAGAGTTTTCCTGCCTGGCCCAGAGTCAGGACAAATCTCTCTCACCCGCCAGTCCCACAGCCGCTCAGACCCAACCAAGTAAACATAAAGATACTTATATTGCTTACAAACTGTTTGGCCGTGGCAGGCTTCTTGCTAACTGTTCTTATATCTTAAATTAACCCATTTCTATTAATCTATAAGTTGTCACGTGGCTTGTGGCTTACCGGTATCTTTACAAGTTGCTTGTCATGGCGGCGTCTGGCAGCGTCTCCTTCTATGCCTTCCTGTTCTCTCAATTCTCCTCTCTGTTAGTCCCGCCTATACTTCCTGCCTGGCTACTGGCCAATCAGTGTTTTATTTATCAATTAGTCATCCACAGCAAGTTTGACTGGGTCTCTTTCGAGTCCCCTGTCTCAGGCCATGCTGTTTGATATTCTGTCTCAGGAATATATCTGCAGAAGCTCATCATCAAACATGACCTTTCAACCTTGGATAGGCCCAAATAAATCTCTTTAGTCTTGTGTTATTACCACTAGAAAAGACTAAATGCCCTAAGGCCTGATGATCCAATAAAGAAAGCAAAGCTCTTAGCTTAGTCATGGTGGTTCTGCGGCAGTGACTGGGGTTGCAGGTATCTCCTTAATGTACCAATTTCCCTCCCTTTGGCTGTATACCAGTAATGACATTGCAGGATGGTGGATCCACTTTAAATATTTTTGAGACGTCTTCACGCTGCTTTCCATAATGGCCACTAATTTGCATTTCCATCAATGATGCATAAGGGTTCCCCATTACATTGATCAAAATATGGAATCAACTCATCACTATATGAGTAGCAAAAAATTAGATGCATATGGAATACTATTCATCACAAAAAGAAGGCAGTGTGGTTATTCACAGGAACATGAATAACCTGGTGGGCACTGTATTAAGTGAAACATAACAGGAAAGAAATATAAACATTCCATAATGTCACTTATATATAATTCTTAAAAAGTCAAGCTCCATGGAATTAGAGGGTACGATGGTAGTTATCAGGGACTAGAAAGAGGTTTGGTGAGATTCTCAGTTGAAAGGTACAAAGATTAGTTAGGCTGGGTGGTGGGTGGCACATACATTTAATCCCAGCCCTCAGGAGGCAGAGCCAGGTGGACCTCTCTAAGTTCGAAGCCAGCCTGGTCTACAGAGCGAGATCCAGGACAGGCACCAAAAATTACACAGAGAAACCCTGTCTTGAAAAACAAACAAACAAAAAAGATTAGTTAGACAGGAGCAGCAAATGTGGATGTCTGTTGTACACGGTGACAATAATTAACCATGGTATTCTGGGTACTTGAAAATCACCAAGAAAGTAGATCATAAATGCACTCACCATAAAATTTTGACAAATATACGAGGTGAAGAATATGTTAATTGGCTTGGTTTGTTGATTTCTCTATGACAGAAAAAAACCATATTGGCAGCTAGGGAGACAGTGCAATCAGTGAAATGCTGGCCACACGAGCATAAGAATCTGCATTCAGTCCCCACAACTTATGAATGAAAGCCGTAGCATGTGCCTGTGAGCCCAGTGCTGGGGAGACAGAGACAGGCAGATCCCTGGGCCTCCCTAGCTGGTCAGCCTAGGTCAATGGGCAAGTCTCAGCTCCCGGGGAAGGGCTCTCTCAAAAAGCAAGGTGGACAGCTCCCGGAGCACACCTGAGGTTGGCCTCCATGCTCCATACATGTGAATACACACATACAAAACCATCATATTGTTCTCCATAAATACACATATGTGTCTGTATACACACACACACAAAACAAAAAGCAAAAAACAAACAAACAAAAAACAAAACAAAACAAAAAAAAACAAGTAATTGAACAAAAGAAAGAAGCAGCCTAAAGTAGAGTGCCTGATCATCACAGGAGTTGAAGCTTGGCAACTGAAGAGTATGCTCAGACAACAGAGCCATTGACAGAGTTAGACAAACACCTAATAATGCATGTCCTTAAAGAAGCTCGGTACAGAAAAACATGGTCTTCAGATGCCAAACAAAACAAAAATGTTGCAGCGAAGACATTCAGCAGCTATATCAAAGGACCCAAAGGAATGATCCAGAAGCCTAAGTGTTAGAGATATCTCTCGCCAGAAACATGGAAAAGACAGAAACCATGAGGAGAATTTTAAAGACAGGATTATTTCAAAATGAAATTCAAATGGCAGCCTGTGGTTTTGAGAAATTTTACGTGGATACTTTGCCCACAGAGGCTGGAAGTGAGAGTATAAACATCACCCAACAATGCCCACCTCAGTGGGCACACTGAGGCGTTTTCTGTTCTGTGATATTTCTATCTAAGAAAAACAAAAGAATAGCCATCACCCAGGGATCAGGAAAAGTTTTCAAAACATTCAGAGGAATGGATGGATCCAAGACACCTACCATGCTGACAGTAATAGTTCTAAGAGGAAAGAGAGGTACCAACATAGAAAAGTACAGGAAGAAAACACTAGAGATTGCCCAGTTCCATGGAGGATTTAAAATAAAACATGTATTTCCAAAACTTGCTTGAAGATAAGACTGCTCTGAGTACTTGTTAAAAACAAGTTGCTGAAGCCCGGCAGTGGTGTTACACAACTTTAATCCCAGCACTCAAGAAGCAGATGTAGGTGAATCTCTGTGAGTTCCAGGCCAGCCTGGTCTATAAAGCGAGTTCCAGGGCATCCGAGAGCTGTTACACAGAACACAGAGAAATCCTGTATGTTGCTGGGGCTGGAGAGATGGCTCAGTGGTTATGAGCACCAGATGCTCAATCATGAAGACAGAATTTGGGTCCCAGCATCCATGTCTGACAGTTCATTAACACCTGTAACTCCAGCTCCATAGGCTCTGACGACCTCTTCTGGCTTTCTCAGGTACCTGCTCACACATGTACACACACGCCGCCGCCGCCGCCGCCGCCGCCGCCGCCGCCGCCGCCGCCACCACCACCACCACCCCACACACACTAAAACCTTTTATAAAAATACTCACCTGGCTTATTGCTCTGGCAGCAAGCCTGTCTTGAACGCCATCCAATAGGTGGTTCTTTGCCCTCTGCTATAGGACTGTTTCCTTCCTGTTTTCCTCTCAGTCCAAGACTGCACTCTAATATATGATCAATAAAATATATCAGAGTGCTGGGGATGCAGCTTGGAGGTAAAGAATTCTCCCAGCATGCAAGAGACTCTGAAATCATTATGCACACAGCACCAGAAAAAGAAACTGGGGCTAGGGATGTAGCTCACCTTCACTAGCTTTGGCCCCTTCTGATAACTTCCAAGTATATATCATGGTATCTGAAGCGCTGTTTGGCTTTCTTTCTTTTGCTGTGATAAAACACTATAACCAAAAGCCACTGTGGTAGTTTGAATAGGTATGGCCTCCATAGACCCATGTGTTTGAATGCTTGGCCCACAGGGAGTGGCACCATTAGGAGGTGTGATCTTGTTGGAAGAAGAGTGTCAGTGTGGAGGCAGGCTTTGAGATCGCATATATGCTCAGGCCACACCCAGTATGTCACTGTTCATTTCCTGTTGTCTGTAGATTAAGATGTAGAACTCTCAACTCCTTCTTCAGCACCATGTCTGCCTGCATGCTGCCATGCTTCTCTCCATGATGATAAGGGACTAAACCTCTGGAACTATAAGCCAACCCCAATTAAATGTTTTCTTTTAGAAGAGTTGCTGTGGTCATGTGTCTCTTCACACCAATAAACATCCCAAGTAAGACAGCCACAAAGGGAGAAAAGGATTTACTTGGTTACACTTCCAGGTCACAATCCATCATTGAAGAAAATCAGGGCAAGAACTCAAGCAGGAGCTTCAAGCAGAAACCATGGAGAATCATTGCTTGCTGGTCACTACCAGGTCCATGTGCAGCTGCCTTTCTTATATAGCCCAGCATGTACAAAATATGGGGTTTGATCCTCAGTATCACATAACTCGGGAGCTGTGGCTGTGGTGGTTTGAATGAAAATGGCCCTCATAGGCTCATAGATTTGTGTGCTTAGCACCCAGGTAATAAACTGCTCAGGAAGCATTAGAAGGTGTGGCCTTGCTGGAGTAAGTGTGGCCTCGTTGGAGAAGGTGTGTTGTTGGTGGTGACTTTAAGGTTTCAAAAGCCCATGCCAGGCCCAGTGTCTCTCTGCTTGCTGCCTGTAGATCAGGATGCAAAGCTCTCCAGCACCATGTCTTCCTGGATGCTGCCATGCTCCTTACTGTGATGCTAATGGACCAGCCCTCTGAAACTGTAAGCAGGTACCCAGTTAAATGCTTTCCTTTACAAGAGTTGTCTTGATCATGGTGTCTCTTCACAGCAATAGGACAGCGACTGAAACTGTGGTGTACTCTGGACATGGAGACATGAGTATCAGCTGTCCAAGACCAATATCTGCTACATAGTGAGAGTTTGAGGCCTGCCTGGAATAAATGGGACCTTGTCTTAAAATATAAAATAAAAATAAAAATAAATGCCTCAAGCCGAAGAAAAATGGCAGCATCTAGAAATCTGGGTCCATAAAACAAATGGAAGGATTTGGGAAATGATTCCTCTGGGCTGCAGCACCTTCTCAGATTTTTCTTGCTTTGAGGTTTGTGGAAGCTTAGAGAGCAATGCTCAGTACTGTGAATGCATCACCCTGGTTTCTTCTGGCCTGAAGGGCTTCTCCTCAGAAATTTGTTGCGTTTAACAGATTGATTCCACACTGGGATCTATTCTGGAAAGTTATTGTTTTGCTTTGGAGTCTTGGTTGAAGCAGTCATGATGTGTGATGGATAAATCACCTGAAAACTGATCTAGACCAAGGTGACTATGGACTGACCTCAGAGAGGTGCTTGCCAAGAAAATGGTGACAATGAGATGACCAGGAAAAGTTTCGTCTGGACACCAGAGAGTCCTAGGGAAATGCAAGAGAAGCAACCAGCAACGATTCCAGTGAGCACTATTAGTTTGGTCGTGAGGTGTTTGGATACACAAGGACTAAATACATACACTACCGTGGTCTGTCAGCTCTTGGGAAGAGCTGCAGACTTCTACAGGACAAAGCCTTCTTCACCACCAGCCATGGTTTGAATGTGAACTGTCTCTCACAGGCTCCTGGGTTTGAACACCTGGTTCCAGCAGGCAGCTTTATCTGAGAAAACTGTGGATTCTTCAGGAGGTGGAATCTTGCTGAAGGAAGTTGGTCACTGGGGGTGGGCCTTGGAGCTTTATAGATGAGCCCCACTTCCTGTTCAAGTTCATGCCCTGCGCCCTGCTTCCTGCTCAGGGATACCCGGTGACCAAGGAGCTTCCCGCGCCTGCTGTCCTGCCTTCCCTGCCTGATGCTCTGTTTCCTCCTCCATGATAGACTTCATCCCTTCAGAGCTGTGAGCTCAAAGAAACCCTTTCTCCCTTAAGTCTCATTAGTCCCCTTCACCCCTTGGACAGTTTACTTCTACTTTCATGGCATTTGCTTTATTTTAAAAATGTTTATCTTATTGATCTCATTCACTTTTGATAAAATAAAATAAGATCTAAAGGTGAACGTATAACCTTCAGGTAAAATCAGAACTAAAAACTGACCAGACAACCCAGGAGACTGTGGAAATACCCGGGATTCAGGGGCAGTTTTTCAAACAAGAACTGGAAAGTTCACACATTGTTAAAGTAATATGACCACATAAAATTATTGAGGTTTTGTGGCCACGTAGATATTTAGGAGAAAAAAAAAAACAATATTTTTAGAAAATGTTCAAGTATTTCTGACAGGTGAAGTATTTGCATCTAAAATACAAAGAATATTTAGGAAAAAATGGCCAGGGGGCTAGAGAGTTTGTTCAGCACTCAAGAGCATTGGTTGCTCTTCCAGAGGAGCCAGGTTCAATTCCCAGCACTCACTTGGCAGTTTGTAACTCTAATTCCAGGGAGTACAATGCCCTTTTCTGGACACCAGGCCTAAATCCACACACCCTCAGAAAAAAACAGTAAACTAAAAAAAAAAAAAAAAAAAAAAAATGGCTGGA
The DNA here is from genome assembly GCF_949786415.1 of Peromyscus eremicus. Lineage (NCBI taxonomy): Eukaryota > Metazoa > Chordata > Mammalia > Rodentia > Cricetidae > Peromyscus > Peromyscus eremicus. Next base: position 94,291,847 of record NC_081418.1, read on the forward strand.
AGGCAAACCAATAAGACAAAGGCAGGGGACACGAGTGACATGTATAGAAGGGAACATCCAAATAGCCAAAAACTCTAGTAGCTGGAAGATGTTTTTATAGTAGTGTTATGACCACTAAAACAGACTTTTAAAAAACTAAAACAGCTATTCAAACCTTGTACTGGGGGCTGGAGCTGGAGAGGTGGCTCAGTGGTTAAGAGCACATAAGAGCTCCTAGAAGAGGAGCTGAGTTCAGCTCCCAGCAGGGCACCACAGGGAGTTCCCAAACACCTGTGACTCCACCTCTAGAGGAGGTGCCCTATTCTGGCCTCTGTGGGCATTGCATTCATGTGCACATACCTACAAACAGACATACGAACATAATTAAAAATAAAATGCATCTTTTATTTTGACCTAAGGATATGAATACTGGAGTAGATTAGGGGGTGGGGATAAACCGAGAGGCAAGGTAACAGTGCTGTGGCCTTTGGGGAAGACAGTCTGGCAACTTGAACATATAGAGTTGTAAGATCTCCCATGCTCATGGGTCTGTAGAGTTAACATACTAAAAATGGCCACCTTACCAAAAGTAATCTGCAGATTCAATGCAATTCCCATCAAAAGTCCATCACAATTCTTTACAGACCTTGAAAGAATAATACTCAGCTTCATATGGAAAAACAAAAAACCCAGGACAGTTGAAACAATCCAGAACTTCTGGAGGCATCACCATCCCTGATTTCAAACTGTACTACAGAGCAATAGTAATAAAAACTGTGTGGGATTGACAAAACAAAACAAAATAAAAAAAACCAACAAAACAAAAAACAGACAGGTTGATCAATGGAATAGAATCAAAGACCCAGAAGTAAATCCACACACCTATGGACACCTGATTTTTTACAAAGAAGCCAAAATTATACAATGGGGAGAAAGAGCATCTTCAACAAATGGTGCTGGCATAACTGGATGTCTTAATGTAAAAGAATGAAAACAGATCCATAATCTATCACCCTGCACAAAACTCAAGTCCAAGTGGATCGAAGACCTCAACATAAATCCAGTTACATTGAACCTGACAGAAAAGAAAGTGAGGAATAGCCTTCAACACACTGGTACAGAAGACAACTTCCTGAACAGAACACTAATAGCACAGACACTAAGATCAACAATTAATAATGGTACCTCATGAAACTGAAAAGCTTCTGTAAGGCAAAGGACACTGTCAAAAGGACAAAATGGCAGCCTACAGAATGGAAAAAGATCTTCACCAAACTCACATCTGACAGAGGACTAATATCCAAAATATAAAAAGAACTCAAGAAACTAGACATCAACAAACCAAGTAACCCAATTAAAAAATGGGGTACAGATCTGAACAGAGAATTCTCTGTTTAGGAATTTCAAATGGCTGAGAGTCACTAAAAGAAATGTTCAACATTCTTAGCTATCAGGGAAATGCAAATCAAAATGACACTGAGATTCCATCTTATACCTGTTAGAATGGCTAAGACCAAAAACACTAATGACAACTTACACTGGAGAGGATGTGGAGCAAGGGGAACACTCCTCCACTGTTGGTAGGAGTGAAAACTTGTACAGCCACTTTGGAAATCAGTATGGTAGTTTCTCAGAAAATTAGGAATTGATCTACCTCAAGACCCAGCTATACCACTCTTGGACATATATGCAAAGTATGCTCCACCATACCACAAGGAAACTTGCTCAACTATGCTCATAGCAGCTTTATTTACAATAGCCAGAAACTGGAAATGACCTAGCTATCCCTCAACCTAAGAATGAATAAAGAAAATGTGGTTCATTTACACAATGGATTACTGCTTAGCTGTCAAAAACAAAGACATCAGGAAATTTGCTGGCAAGTGAATGGAACTAGAAAAGATCATCCTGAGTTGGGTAACTCAGATCCAGAAAGACAAACATGGTATGTACTCACTCATAAGTGGATATTAGTTGTAAAGTAAAGGAAAACCATGTTACAACCCACAGGCCCAGAAGCTAAGTAACAAGGAGGGCTCAAGGGAGGGATGTATGATTCTCACTGTGAAGGGGAAAGAGAATGGTCATTGTCAGTGGATTGGGGGAAGGGGATAGTAAGGGGGTGGGATGGGGAACAGGAGGGATCAGGTCGGGAGAGGACATAGGAAGAGAGTACTCAGAGAGACTGCTGAAATCTGGGAGCATCTCTGGGGTGAGTTAAAAACCTAATGCAATGGAAACTCCCAGGAATCTATGAGGGTGACCCTTGCTAAGACTCCTAGAAATATGGATACAGAGCCTGAGCTAGCCATCTCCTGTAACCAGGCCAGGCTTCCAGTGAAGGGACTGGGACACCAACCCAGTTACAAACTCTTCAATCTACAATTTGTCCTGCCTGCAAGATGTACTGGGGTAAAGATGGTGCAGAAATTGTGAGAGTGACTAACTAATGACTGGCCCAGCTGGAGACTCATACCCTGAGAGGGAGCCCACCCCTGAGGGCCAGGATCCAGAGGCAGGATATCTCAAACATAGGTTTGGATAGACCAAACATGACTGGCAAAAAAAAAAAGTCAATGAAATGACTCCTAATGATATTCTACTATACTCATAGATTGGTGCCTAGCCCAATTGTCATCAGAGAGGCTTCATCCAGCAACTGATGGGAGCAGATGCAGAGACCCACAGCCAATCATGAGGTAGAGCTCAGGGAATCCTGCAGGAAGAGAGGGAGGAAGGATTGTAGGAGCCAGTGGGGTAAAGGACATCACAAGAAAATGACCCACAGAACCAACTAACCTGGGCTCAAAGGGGCTCACAGAGACTGAACTGACAATCAGGGAGCCTGCATAGGACTGATCTAGACCTTCTGCATACATTACAGTTGTGTAGCTTGATCTTCTTGTGAGACTGCTAACAGTGAACAGGGGCTACCTCTGACTCTGTTGCCCGCTTTTGGGACCTGTGACTCCTACCCGATTGCCTTATCCAGCTTTAATAGAAGAGAAGAAGCCTAGTCTCACTGTAACTTGATGTACCACTGCTGGCTAATATCCATGAAAGACCCTACTGTATATGAAGGGAAACAGAGGAGGAGTGGGATGAGGGTGGGGACTGGGTGGAGAGGAGGAAGGGGAAACTTTGGTTGGGATGTAAAAACAAAAATAAATAAATAGCAAAAAACGTAAATACATATAGAGAGTTGTACATCAGATCTACGTATGTGCATAGACATAATACTATATAAATATGAATATAAGTATTTTATATTAATTGTGTGTTGCACATTGCCCAGCAATTCCACTCAAAACTGATCACACAGAGAAGAATCAACACTGCCTAGGGATGTAGCCCAATGCTGGAGTCCTTGCCTAACCTGTGCAAGGCCCTGGGTTCAATCTCTTGATCTGCATATAAGCAAGAAGGAAAGGAAAGAGGAAGGGTATAAGACGAATCTTAAAAGGTCTTATTAATAGAAAACCCAGTGCCAGCTATTGGGGTAAATTCTGAAAGATCGGAGAGACAGAACAAGCCACAGCAAACCTCACCTCACCAATTCCTCAGCTGATCTTGTTTCCTTAGATTGAAAGCTTCTGAGTCCTCACCCAGAAATGTCTCCACTGAACTGCTGCCAAGAAGCCTAAAAGTTTAAAAGCCCTAGTTCCTGGTCCTCATGCCTTATATACTTTTCTGCTTCCTGCCATCACTTCCTGGGATTAAAGGCATATGTCTTTCCCAAGCAAGACATGAGATCTCAAGTCCTGGGATTAAGGTGTGTGCCACCATGCCTGGCTCTGTTTCCAGTGTGGCCTCGAACTCACAGAGATCCGAATGGATCTCTACTTCCGGAATGCAAGGATTAAGGGTGAGTGCCACCACTGTCTGGCCTCTATGTCTAGTGTAGTGGCTGTTCTGTTCTCTGACCCCAGGTAAGTTTTATTAGGGTTCACAATATATTGGTGGACACAATATGTGACCACAGAAGGGAGAATGAAAGAAAACATCACAGCCTCAGGCTTTGGAAACATAAGTGAAGAATGCCTATTGTAGCCTTGTCTTTTGTAAGGCTTATTTTTCATTATGTGTCTGTGTGTGAGCATGTGCATATCATGTCCGTGACCACAGAGGCCAGAAAATGGAGCCAGATCCCTGTAGCTGGAGTTACAGGCTGTTGCTGTGTGCTGGGGACTGAACTCTGATCCTCTCTCTGCAAGGTCGCAGAATAATCTGAACCAGTGAGAATAATCTGAACCAGCCCTGTAGAATAGTCCTCAGTGGCAAAAACTCAAAGTGAATTTTCATGAATAGAAAAATGTACATGTGAGCTAGACTGCATCTATAGCATAAAAATAATACTTAGCCATTGGAAAGAATGGGTTAAATCCATACCTGCTGGCTTGGGAGTGTTTGGACAAGATTTCAAATGAGAAAAAAAAGCATGCAGAGCACAATGGAAATCCCCTGTTTGCGTTTACCAGCATTGGTATTATGTGTTTGTGTTTCTGTCTGTCTACAGAAAACCTGGGCAAATAGGCAAGGATTTAGACTACTTTGTCAACAGGATTTACTTTGGGATGGGTGACTGTCTCGTGTGTCAAGGAAGAACACCAGTGGAATGGGAATAAAATGAATAAGAGAATAAAGTGGGAAAAATCAACTCTAAATTGCATGCTTAGTCAGGGTGTGCAGTCAGTCAGGGTGTGCAATCAGGATGTGCAGTCAGGGTGTGCAATCAGTCAGGGTGTGCAGTCAGTCAGGGTGTGCAATCATCCCTAGGTGGAAAAGCTCTTATTCAGAAGAAAGCCCAGAGAACATCCCTCCCTGTTCACAGCGTGAGTGACACCTCTCAATTTGGGATGAGGTTTTTTTGTTGTGGTTGTTCCACTAATTGCGAACCCAACATGAGAATGCTTGGTTTTTCCTGGGAGAGATGTTAAACTTCAGCAAGTGCTAAGTACTCCTGGTTCAAATTGTCAGCCCATTCAAGCCAGCAAGCGTTGAAGCTCAAGGCAAGACTG